>NC_045633.1:30742097-31045128 GCF_009829155.1 Mustela erminea
TGGGACGCCTGGGTGGCTCAGTTGGTTAAGCGGCTGCCTTCGGCTCAGGTCATGATCCCAGCGTCCTGGGATCGAGTCCCACATCGGGCTCCTTGCTTGGCGGGGACCCTGCTTCTCCCTCTGCCTCTGCCTGCCACTCTGTCTGCCTGTGCTTGCTCTCGCTTCTCTCTCTATGACAAATAAATAAATAAAATCTTTGAAAAAAAAAAATTGTCTATTCTGGAGAGAGCGCATGCACATATGCAAGTTGGGGGAAGCGCAGAGGGAGAGAATCTTCAACCCGACACCCTGCTGAGTGTGGAGCTCGATGCAGGGCTCAATCTCACAACCCCCGAGATCATGACCTGAGCTGAAATCAAGAGCTGGATGTTCAGTGTACTTAGCCACCCAGGCAGCCCCTAGATATACCATAAGTTTATTCATCAGTTGGTGGATATTTGGGTTGTTACCACTTTTTGGCTATTATGAATAATGCTGCTGTGAACATTCCATGTACCAGTTGGGTTTTTTGGTTTTTGTTTTGTTAAGATTTTATTTATTCATTTGACAGACAGAGATCACAAGTAGGCAGAGAGGCAGGCAGAGAGAGAAGAGGAAGCAGGCTCCCCGCTGAGCAGAGAACCTGATGGGAGGCTCGATCCCAGGACCCTGAGATCACGACCAGAGCCGAAGGCAGAGGCTTTAACACACTGAGCCACCCAGACGCCCCTGTGTACCAGTTTTTATGTGAACTTATGTTTTCAATTTCCTGAGTTTACACCTAGGAGTTGAATTCCTGGGTCATATAGTAACTCTGTGGATCATTTTAGGGAGCTGCCAGTCTGCTTTCCCAAAATGGCTGTGCCATTTTACGTTATCAGTAGTGGTATATGAAGGTTCCCATTTGTCTGTGTCCTTGTCAATACTTGTTATTGTTGGCCTTTTATATTACAGCTATGTACCCACTATATTCTAGTAGATATAAAGTAGTATCTCTATGCAGTTTTGATTTGCATTTCCCTGTTGATGACTAATGATGTTGAGCATCTTTTCACATGTTTATTGGCTATATATCTTCTTTGGGAAAATGTCTATTTAGATCCTTTGCCTTTTTTAAAAATTGGGTTGTCTGTTCATTGTTGAGTGGTAAGAGTTCTTTTGTATACTTGATACAAGTCCCTTACACAATATATAATTTACAAATTTCCCATTCTGTGGGTTGTCTTTTCACCTTTTTGGGCGGGGGGGTCTTTTCACTTTCTTGATCATGTCCTGTGAAGCAGAAAAGTTTTTAGTTTTGAAAAAGTCCAGTTTATTTTTTCTTTTGTTGCTGTGCATTTGCTGTTGTATCTAAGAAACCATTTAATTCAAGGTCACAAAGATGTATACCTATGTTTTCTTTTAAGAGACTTACAGTTTTAGCCTTGTATATACATTTTGCATCCATTTTGAATTAATTTTTGTCTAAGGTGTGAGATAGGGGGCCCAGCTTCATTCTTTTGCATGTGGCTCTCCAGTTGTTCTGACAGCATTTGTTGAAGACTATTCTCTCCTTAGCGAACTGTCCTGGTACTCTTGTCAGTAATCAGTTGACTGTAAATGTAAAGGCTTATTGGACTCTCAGCTGTGTTTCATTGATCTTTATGTCTGTCCTAATGTCAGGACCACACTGTCTTGGTTACTGTAGCTTTATGTAGTAAGTTTTGAAATTGAAAAGTGTGAGTTCCAACTTTGCACTTCTTTCCCAAGATTCTTCCGGCTCTTCTAGGTCCCTTCCATTTCCGTATGAATTTAAGGGTCATTTTACTAATTTCTGCAAGGGAGCCAGCTGAGATTTTGATAGAGATTGCTTTCAATCTAATCTGTAATGTGACAGGATGGTGACTCTAGAGCTTCTATTTTGTGATCATCTCAGTTTCATAGCCGAGTTTCATGTGTCCTCTGTCTCTACTTTCCCATGTAAAAATGGGTTTTTGGAGTATTTCCAGTTATTTTTATTTTTTTTTTTTTAAAGATTTTATTTATTTATTTGACAGACAGAGATCACAAGTAGGCAGAGAGGCAGGCAGAGAGGAGGAAGCAGACTCCCTGCAGAGCAGAGAGCCCGATGTGGGGCTCCATCCCAGGACCTGAGATCGTGACCTGAGCCGAAGGCAGCAGCTTAACCCACTGAGCCACCCAGGCGCCCCTATTTCCGGTTATTTTTAATAGAAAGTTATCATTGTTTTCATTTAGGCTACTTGATAAACTTAATATATTAAGGCCTATTTTTATTATTATAATTTGAAATTTATAGCATTTTTCAACTTTAGATTTGGATTTGGCTTTTGAAGCATCTTAGAATTTTAGAGAAATATATGTAACTGGTTTTGAGAAAGTACTTAAAGTCTTAGGATTTTAGAGCTCGATATTTATCTGGTTCCACAGTTTCATCTGTAAAACAGATGTAACCTTCCTAAGGGCGGAAAGGGAAAGTAAGATAATAGAAGGGGGAAACTAGTAAATGATCTAAAGTCTGAATCATAGATCCTAATTTTAATTTTAAGAAATCAGTATTTTGGGTGCCTGAGTGCTGAGATGGTTAAGCCTCTGCCTTCAGCTCAGGTCATGATCCCAGGGTCCTGGGATCAGGTCCAGCACAGGGCTCCTTTTTCAGCAGGGAGCCTGCTTCTCCCTCTGTCTGCCATTCCCCCTGCTTGTGTGCATGCTTGCTGGCTCGCTCTTTCTCTGACAAATAAATAAACTCCTTTAAAAAAAAAAGGGGGGGGGGGCGCCTGGGTGGCTCAGTGGGTTGGGCCGCTGCCTTCGGCTCAGGTCATGATCTCAGGGTCCTGGGATCGAGTCCCGCATCAGGCTCTCTGATCAGCAGGGAGCCTGCTTCCCTCTTTCTCTCTCTCTGCCTGCCTCTCCATCTACTTGTGATTTCTCTCTGTCAAATGGATAAATAAAAAAAAAATCTTTAAAAAAATAAAAATAAAAAAAAAAGCCAACTGTAACATCTCTCTTTTTTGGTGACAATTTCAAGTTCAGGTGATAACTATTGACTTTTTTCCTCCAGAGATTGCTCTTAGCCCCAACAATCATGAAGTCCACATCTATAAGAAGAATGGGAGCCAGTGGGTGAAAGCTCATGAACTCAAGGAGCACAACGGACACATTACAGGTAAAGTAAGACCCCCGTGGGCTTAGCGTGATCCTGGCAGCTCGAACAGTCGTCCATTAAATAAAGAGCCTGACAAAGTAGGTCTGCCTTAATATTTAAAGTTGTGCATCATTTACTGAGTTTTCTTTGGAAAACTTGAGAAAATAAGCATCATAGTGATCTCAGCTTTTAAGTGCTCTTTTCAGCCCAGCTGATCCACAGCACCCCACTAGTGTAGGGAAAACACAGATCCTGCTCTGAGGGGTGAAGAGCTTAGATGAGGTGACAAGATGAGAAAGTGAAAACTAGACATCTAGCGTGTCAGCTGTGGGGAAACATACGCCAGATTGTGTTCCCAAGTGCTGAGGGGACACGGTGTCTTCCAAAAGCTTCCTGTATGTTGTTGGCAGGACGAGGAAGGCATTGCAAACTACCAAAAAGGACAAAGAGTATCGTAGCAAACACCCACATTGCCACCACCTGGAAGTAACAACTCTGTCAGAATACTGAGGAAACAGAGCTTTGATAATAAGGAGGAATATTCGAGATAACAGTACAGTCCCCTCCTGCCACCAGTCCTGTTCCCATTTCCCAGAAGCAGTCTGCAATTTGGTATGACATTGTCCCAGTTCGTTTTTATTATTTATTTATTTATTTATTTTTTAAAGATTTTATTTATTCATTTGACAGAGAGAGAGATCACAAGTAGGCATAGAGAAGGGGGGGTGGAAGCAGGCTCCCTGCTGAGCAGAGAGCCCGATGCAGGGCTCGATCCCAGGACCCTGAGATCATGACCTGAGCTGAAGGCAGAGGCTTTAACCCACTGAGCCACCCAGGCGCCCCCAGTTTGTTTTTAATACTTGTCCACACACACAGACGTATTCGTCAGCAGTCGTTAGTATTTGGGGCTGGTGTGTGGAAGTGCTACGGAAGTGGCATCGTCGTGTGCATCTCCAACTTGCTTTTACATTTCACGTTGTTCCTGAGCCCTGTGTTGATCAAGTTCATTCCTTTTCATCCCTGTTTAACAATTCATACCACGTTTATTTACTCTTCTCTACTGTGGAGGATATTTAGGTCATTTGCAGTTTTTCCTGATAGTGAAGTGCTAAATCGAGCCCCTGTGCACGTCTCTCCTTATGTCCGTGACTTGTTGACGTCAGACTTGTTGTACCTCCGGGATGTGCACATGTTCATTGCCAGACGTGGTCACACTGCCCTCGTGCCGGCTCCCCAGGACAGGAGTGCTTATCCTCCCCCCCCCACACCTACTTGATAGATCAGAGGGTCAGATGACTGAGGGGTTGTGTCTCTAGAAATTGCATTTTCCTGATTAATAAAAAGGTTGAGCATATCTTTTGATGTTTATTAGCCATTCTGGGTTTCTTTCTTAGATTTTTCTGTTCATTACTCCTGACCATTTTTCCATTGAGTTTTTATACTTTTCCTGTTGATTTATAGAAGACAGGATCTTAAAGCATTGACTCTGAGGCACTTTCCTGAGTGTACCTTAGCTTTCATCTTTGGCAGGAACTGTCAATGTATAGTTGGATAAAGGTGGCGAGCAGAGCAAGGCTGAGTTTCATTAAGCCGGTGTCAAATAAGGGAGGAGGAGGAGTAAGATAAAAATGGAGGGGGCACCTGGGTTGCTCAGTGGAGAGCCCGCTTTCCCCTCTCTCTCTCTGCCTGCCTCTGCCTACTTGTGATCTCTCTGTCAAATAAATAAATAAAATCTTAAAAACAAAAAGTTAAAAATGGAGAATTTTCCTAATGGTTTTCAGAATTCAGTGAACCAAATCCTGGTACCAAATTTTAATAGGAATGAATTGCTTTTTTGTGAAGTGATAATCTGGCTCTTTTTTAAAAGAACATATTCACTTACTGCTGTATTCAGGAAGAATTCTCTTTTTTTCTTAAGATTTTATTTACTGGGGCGCCTGGGTGGCTCAGTGGGTGAAGCCTCTGCCTTCGGCTCAGGTCACGATCTCGGGGCCCTGGGATCGAGCTCCGCATCGGGCTCTCTGCTCGGCAGGGAGCATGCTTCCTCCTCTCTCTCTCTGCCTGCCTCTCTGCCTACTTGTGATCTCTGTTGTCAAATAAATAAATAAAATCTTTAAAAAAAAAAAAAAAAAAGAAAAGATTTTATTTATTTGACAGACAGAGATCACAAGTAGGCAGAGAGTGAAGAAGGGAAGCAGGTTCCCTGCCGAGCAGAGAGCCCGGTGCGAGGCTTGATCCCAGGATCCCGGGATCGTGACCTGAACCGAAGGCAGAGTTTTTAACCCACTGAGCCACCCAGGTGCCCCCAGAAAGAATTCTTGTTTCTTGATTATTACCACTATAATTTTTTCTTTACCCATTTTCTGGCAGAGTTGATTCAACCTCTTGCTTTGAATAGTTTGGTCAAGCATGTCAGAACTTATTCTCCATCATTTTTCGATTACAAATTTCTCACTGCAGTCTTGCATTTGCCCTCTCTTCACGGTGACATTTGCTTATAAGTGGGCAGCAAAGTGACTGATAACGAATTTTTTTTTTAAGATTTTATTTATTTATTTGACAGAGATCACAAGTAGGCAGAGAGTCAGGCGGAGAGAGAGAGTCGAGGAAGCAGGCTCCCTGCTGAGCAGAGAGCGTGATGCAGGGCTCGATTCCAGGACCCTGGCATCATGACCCGAGCCGAAGGCAGAGGCTTTAACCCACTGAGCCACCCAGGTGCCCCACAAATTTTTTTTTTTAATGGTGACCCTGGAATTCTGCCTCTAGTCCTCCAGTGTCCTGATTAGCTTAAAGTTATCCGTCCCCCCAGCCAGAGAAAAACAGCATGTTTTGACCTTCTGCACCCTTTCCATTGTATTCCCCAGCAAAAACTTTGAGCACCCCTTCTTGTTTGGGCCAGTGACTTGTCTGTGATTCTCTTGAACACTGGGAGCCAGCTGACTCTGTTACTGAGCTAGCACGAGGGACGGAATTTATCATTTCTATCTTCGTTGCTGTTGCTTTCCCTTAACCTTATTTCTGTTAGGTTTGGCCTATTTTCTTTACATTCCTTCGCCAGTGGCCTTGTGTCCTCAAAATAAGAACATTCATTCTTTAATTTGGCATTTTAGCATTAGGAAATACTTCTAAGTGAGAAAGGGCTAAGGTGAAAGAGCAAAGACAGCCAGAAAAGTGAAATACTTAGTCATGTTCTTTTTCTCTTCTGCTTCCCTTTTGGAATCCTTTGAACTTGGGCCTGTTTTCATCCAAATGTTCAAATGACTTTTTTTTTTTTTAGATCTGAAAAACTGTTGTTGGAAAAATCTAAATATAACTCTCTGGCAAGAGACCAAGGATCAAACATATTTCTCAGAAAGATAGTAACTACAGAAAAAAAAAATAACCTTCTGAAGTTTTCTAGAAGAAAAGACCAGTCAGTATGACAGAGAAAAAGAGTATGGTTAACATCAAAGAGATATCAGAGTCCTGGTGGTTGTTTCTTTGAGTTTCTGCTTTTGTGCTTAAAAGTGATCACTCTTTAAAAAACATTTTACTATGGCCAGTTTTAAACAGATAACATTAAAAAGGTAGAATAATGTAGTGAGCCCCCATATACCCATCATCACCCAGATGCAGCATTTCCCGCCTCAAAGACAACCTTGTTCTCAACTCACTCTCCTCCTCCTCGTACAGTTTGGAAGTACATCCTGTGCACTGTATGATTTTGTATTTCATTTTGTATTTCAGTTTGTGAACAGAAGGATTCTTCAATAATAATTGATACGATAGTTTTAATGGGGACCTTATTTTTCTTTTTTAAGATTTTATTTATTTATTTGACAGGGAACACAAGCAGGGGGGAATGAGAGAGGGAGAAGCAGGCCTCTTACAGAGCAGGGAACCCAACGCAGGGCTCCATCCCAGGACCTTGGGATCATGACCCGAGCTAAAAGAAGACATTAAACAACTAGGCCACCCAGGCGCCCCTAATTGGGACCTTAATAAGGCGCACACATGGTTGTGATGAGTTGATACATCTCTTAAGCCTTTTGTCTATAGGTCCCCTTTCTTCTCTTTAACCTTATAATTTATTTGTAAAGAATACTGAGAAATCAGGTTGTTTGTCCTGTAGTCTTTTCTAGAACTTGGATTTTACTGATTGCAAGCCCATGATGTTTTACATATTTTTCTGTCCTCCTATTTCCTGTAAATTGCTAGTTGAAGTTAGGGAGTTAGGAAGTTCTTTTGTCAAGGAGGCGCATGATGTCTGATCACTGTTCAATGAGGTTAGCAACTGTCAAAGATCAGTGACCATATGTATTCATTTAGTAGTGACCACAGTGTGGTGGTATTCTAAATATGTCATTTCCTCTCTCTTAGCTGGTTACATTTATAAGAGACACTTCCCTTCATCTACTGTTTGGCTACCTGGAGGTGTAGTTAGTATGGAAAAAAAACAGAATAGATGCTTGGTTCTCTTCCTTTGCCTTTAAAGCCTTCTGATGGAATTAAAAATTTAAAACATTTTTGGGGGTGCCTGGGTGGCTCAGTGGGTTAAGCCTCTCCTCTGCCTTCAGCTCAGGTCATGATCTCAGGGTCTCAGGATCGAGCCCCGCATTGGGCTCTCTGTTCAGCAGGGAGCCTGCTTCTCCCGCTCTCTCTGCCGGCCTCTCTATCTACTTGTGATCTCTGTCTGTCAAATAAATAAATAAAATCTTTAAAAATATACATATAAAATACTTTGAAACTGTGACTGTTTTTATAGCTTCCATGCTCAAATGAAAGATGTAGATACAGGAGTAGACTAGAATGATAAAACAGAAGACGGTCCCTTCTGTTTTTTTAGAGTGTGGATCTGTTGACTTTTAAAAATGCCTCATGCTTAAGCACCTCAGGATTCTTATAAAACATTATGTGTTTAATCAGAATGGTGAGCATATGGAATAAGGGGTGAAATTTTAGATTATCAAAATCATCACAAAATCACTGAACTTTCTCATTCTAAGGCAATATTCTGGGTGTTCGGGGACACGCTTGTTTTCTTTTGCTGTGTAACAAATACTGCAAACTTAGCAGCTCAACCAAAGCGCATTTATTATCTCACAGTTTTTGTGGGTCAAGAGTCCAGGCATGACTTACCTAGGATCTCTGCTTAGGGTCTTGAATGTTGTAATCAAGGTGTCAGCCGGGGATGAATTCTCATCAGAGGCTTGACCAGGGAAGGATCCACTTCCAAGCTCCTTCAGGTTGTTGGAAGTAGAATTTCCCAGCAACTGTTAAGATTTATGTAATATAATCTTGTCCACTAATCATGGACATCTAATCACCTTTCAAGCATCCCACTGGTGAGAAGCAAGTCGCAGGTCTTGTCCACACCTATAGGTAGGGGACTTCCTAGGGTTTGCCCACCACAGTAGTTTCAAAGACTTGCTTCTTATTATCAAGAAGCTTGTGGGGTGCCTGGGTGGCTCAGTGGGTTAAGCCGCTGCCTTCGGCTCAGGTCATGATCTCAGAGTCCTGGGATCGAGTCCCGCATCGGGTTCTCTGCTCGGCGGAGAGCCTGCTTCCCTCTCTCTCTCTCTCTGCCTGCCTCTCCATCTACTTGTGATTTCTCTCTGTCAAATAAATAAATAAAATATTTAAAAAAAAAAAAAAAAAAAAAAAAGAAGCTTGTAATCAGGAAAACAAGACATTCATATAAATAACAATATTTTGCATCGCACTTTGGGGAATTTATCATCGAGATCATTTTAACCAGAACAAAAAGGTATGTTCCTTATTGTTTATTCCAGTGATATCTATTTTAATAAATGATTGGAGACTGATGAAACATTCACAAAACATGGGATGTTTTGGGAAATTATTATGATCAATGCTAATTTATAAAAAGGAGAAGAAAATGTTTGCCATAGTATCAGTATCATTTGGGGGGAGAAATGTGTATGGACATAAGAATGGGGGCAGGGCTTTATTTACTTCCTGCATGTCCCTTTGTGGCGTTTGTTTTTTGTGGGTTTTGCTTTTGTAGTTAAAAATGAAACCTAAAATCTAATAAAGAGGATTGCGAAAGTATCCTATAATGAGTCGACTTGCAGTCAAAGTACACATCACTCAGAATACACTCCCTGATATCTTTTTCCCCTCAGTGGTACAAATAATTGAGCAGACTATTCCTGTAGGTAAAGAATGAATGAACTCTTCATACAACTGAAGTCGCTGTGAGTTATGACCAGTGGAAACTTTGATTTATATTCCTGTTTTTTCCATACGTTAATAATGATGATGACTAATTTTTAGGAAGATACCTATAATAAGAATTTATTAGTTCAGACACGGGTGGCTTAGTCACTTAAGTGTCCGATTCTTGATCTCAGCTCAGGTCTTGACGTCAGGGTTTGAGTTCAAGCGCCACATTGGGCTCCATGCTGGGCAAACTGATCTTGACTTCACAGAGCCATCAGATAAGTAAAAGTCTGGTCAAATATGAAAAATAACCCATATAGGAGCACCTATGGCTCAGTTCTTAAGTGTCTGCCTTTAGCTCAGGTCATGATCCTAGGGTCCTGGCATCAAGTCCTGAGTCGGGCTCCCTGCTCAGCGGGAAGCCTGCTTCTCCTTCTCCCACTTGCCCTGTTTGTGTTCCCTCTCTTCGCTATGTCTTTCTCTGCCAAATAAATAAAAATAAAATCTTTTTTAAAAAAAAAAAAAAAGAAGAACCCATACATACTTAGATCTCTTCCTAGTGTAGATGCAGAGATACTCAGATCTCTTCCTAGTGTAGATGCAGAGATACTCAAGGACTCTTTTAGGTTAGTTTAAAGGACAGTGTGACCTTCAGAAGAATATATAGTGAGTCACAATTCATATTTTTGCCTCCATTTACTAAAGATAATTTTAAATTACCCTGATGTTTTATTTAGATATTACGTAACAAATTTTCAGTTAATACCATGGAGGGAGGTCTGTTAATGAATGCATAGAGGTACTGTTAATCTCCCCCAAATCTAATTGAGATAAAAGAAAAAGGTCTTTATACCAGATAACTTTAGAAACCTGTGCATGGAGCGCCTGGGTGGCTCAGTGGGTTAAGCCTCTGCCTTCGGCTCAGGTCATGATCTCAAGGTTCTGGGATGGAGCCCTGCATCGGGCTCTCAGCTCAGCAGGGAGCCAGCTTCCCCCGCCCCCCCCCCCCGCCTGCCTCTCTGCCTACTTGTGCCATCTCTCTCTCTGTCAAATACATAAATAAAATCTTAAAAAAGAAAGAAACCTGTGAATGGGTAGTAGAATGCCCCCGTTTAGTTTTGTAACCTCCACGATCATAAAACAGCTCTGTTCTGCCTGGGCTCAAGGACGGTCCTGAGTTCCAGGACTTTGCAGAGAAACCTTGCGTTTGCGTGTGAGGTGAAGATCAGGACCAGAGATGGGGGAAGGATGGGGTTGGGAAGGAAGATACGAAGCACATCTAGCCCTGCCATGGTGGCGCCCACGTGGCTGTTCATGTCTCTGGTCAGTGGCCCGGCAAAGCAGATGACACCACATCTCACTTGCAGGTATCGACTGGGCTCCCAAGAGTGACCGCATCGTCACTTGTGGGGCAGACCGCAATGCCTACGTCTGGAGTCAGAAAGATGGTGTCTGGAAGCCAACCCTGGTGATCCTGAGAATTAATCGTGCAGCGACTTTTGTCAAGTGGTCCCCGCTAGAGAACAAATTTGCTGTGGGAAGTGGAGCACGACTCATTTCTGTTTGTTACTTTGAGTCTGAAAATGACTGGTGAGCAATATCTGAGTATTTTTTACTTCTCTCTGTGGAATTACACATTTGGACCACTGCGTTCCTGGTGACTTCTTGAAGCACTGGGTGAAGGCTTGACTGTAACTTCAATGTTTCCTCATCTGGGGATTTTTTTTCCCCCTCTGAAGCTCTCTGTTCCCTCTGAGCAGTTTTCCTTCCTGTGTGCACGTTGTCAAATCTCACATTTCTCATGTCGATACAGACCTGTGGTCCTGTGTCCTGATCTCCTAATTGGCAGGTTCAGTAGGATGCTCCCACTCTTCCCATTCGATGTCCAAATTGTCTTCTTACTCCTACAGGTAAATCATAAACTTGAGAGATTCCCATGCATGACCTGAGGGATAATTTTTTTTCCCCACTGTCTCTGTCTACTTAAAATATCTGAGATTCCTGCAGATAACAAAGTGTTTCTTTAAAATTTATTGGCTAACCAAATCTCTGTCTTAGTGTAATATTTTATTCATTTAAACTGTTGGAGTAAAAATTGACCAGAATCTTGGAACTACAGTCTGCCTGTTGTACTTTCTGGATAAATCACTTGTAGCCGAGCCGCTCAAAATACAGAGACTGATTTGATCGCAAAGTGACTCATTTTACCTAATCCTTCTCATTTACTTTGATAAGAAAATGACTCCGCTCTGTGAGGCACACATTCACAAAGGATGGAAAATAGCCCGCATCTTGGAATCATCATTCAGTGCGGATCTGGCAGTGTTTGTATTTGGACTAAAAATAGCAGAGCACACATTACTCTTTGTGTCAGTGTTACTGTTTGCTTTCTGCTGAAACAGTGAAAGGAATGGATTAGATTATGTTTTCTGAGATTTAGTGAAATCTCACAAATTTTGATTCTTTGGAAAGAAAGTCTGTGAATTTGCAGTAAGACTAAATTATGAATTTAAGCACTGTGTTTTTCTTTCAAGTGTGTGTAAAAATAAGCCTAACAAAGCACTGCCTGCCAAAAATCATTTTAGGAGAGGACTCACTGAAATGGATAGATAAAAACTTTCCTTCCTAGGTAATGTTCAACCTCAGAGTTTGCTCACATTTTTATTCATTGAAAAATAGTCTCAAATATAGATAGATTGGGCTGTTCTGTAGTACAAGGTATTGTCACTTGAACAAGCTGTGTGTCCAGGGAAGTTTCTCAGCTGTAGAACAACATTTCACTGGAGTGATGTGAATAAAACAATCTCTAAAAGCCTTTAAAATAACCCCATTATAAGCAAGTCAGAATACTGTCTGTTTTTCAGAAGGAAATTTTTTACATAGGTTCCTAAGAGATTCTGTTGGAAGAGTAATTTGGCATTCAAGGGTGGGCGTTCAGCTTGATATTAAGTTTCTCGGCTTTTTTTTTTTTTTTTAAGATTTTATTTATTTATTTGACAGAGATCACATGTAGGCAAAAAGGAAGGCAGAGAGAGAGAGGAGGAAGCAGGCTCTCCGCTGAGCAGAGAGCCTGATGCGGGGCTCGATCCCAGGATCCTAGGATCATGACCTGAGCCAAAGGCAGAGGCTTTAACCCACTGAGCCACCCAGGCGCCCCAAAGTCTCTCGGTTCTTAAAAAGCACAGCATGATTGGTTTTTAAGCAGCAGTTTAGGGGCAGAAATTGAATTAGCGAAGCCAGAATAATGACTGATCTCAGACATAAATAAACTTTTCAAGCGGAGTTAGAGAATTAGTTAGAACCTCTAACAGGAGATTCTGAATTTCTTGGTTGTGATTTTTCTGGAAAAAAAATACATAAATACTAATACTACTAATAATTTGCTGCTTCACAGAGACGTAGAAGGGAAATTGAGCTATTTTGCCAGCCAAACTTAACCCAAGATGAAATAACAGGTCACTGAGTATTTGTAATAAAAATTTAAGTAATTTCAAACCCCAGATTTTATTTTAAAGATTAAAGTTAGGTGTAATCTGAAACTCTGAGGGCAGTATCCAGAGTTCATCCGTAAATATAGTTACTCATGGGGATCCCCTCATTGCCGGAAGGCTCAGAACTGACTACTGTGATACAAGAATGTCGAGGCCTAAAAGAACAGAAAGGACTATTTATGGCTCTTCTTCCTCTCTTGGCAGAGGACCTGGTCTCCACATGTGTATCACCTGACACACCTTTGTGAGGCCCTGTGGGAACTATTGCTCGATGTGTGAATAAACTGAAATGGATTTTCTCCTTTTGTAGGTGGGTAAGCAAGCACATTAAAAAGCCGATTCGCTCCACGGTCCTCAGCTTGGATTGGCATCCCAACAACGTCTTGCTGGCAGCAGGATCCTGCGATTTCAAATGCAGGTGGGAACCAACGAGAACTGGTAGAATTGATCTGTTCCTTGTTCGTCTTTCAGATATTTTTCAGGTTCCTCTTCTTTGCAAGGTACTGTGCTAAGCACCATGAGGGTACTGTGCTAAGCACCAGGAGGGACTCAGAGATGGAAGGAGCTTGTGATCTAGGAAAGCGAACACAGAAGTCTCAGGGGGTGGGGAGTGGACTTGGAGGTGCAGGAGGAGTGGGGCGCACAGGTGGGGCCGGGGAGGTTTTCCGTAGGCGGAACATCGTGTTTGGAGCAGAGGTGTAGTGGCCCTTGGACTCCGGTGTTATTTCTTATTCATAACCCAGGCAGAGACTCATCAAATTCCAGGCTGAAGCGGAGATGAACAAGACAGCTGAAAGTGCTCTGCTGAGCTATTACTATGTTCTTCCTTTTGGGTTTAAGCTTCTTATTTGTTGTTAGCATGAGACTGGAAGAAACACAGCCGCTTTGCTAAGAGCTTTAAGGATCATACAGTGTAATTGCGTTTTACAGTTATTCTTTACCAAGAAGACTTTTTTTCCCTTAGCCAGAAGAAAAGCATATAAATGTTGCTTCACATTGACAGTATGGTGAGTTAGGAAATGGGTTGCATCTTTCTTTAGTAGGCTATTTGGAGAATTTCCAGAAAACCTGGCTAGTGATTTATATCCAAGAATATCCAAGGGTTTGGTTTTTTTTTTTTTTGGCCTTTTTTTTTTTTTTAAAGATGTGTGTGGGAATTTGCATGTGGAGTGGGGATACAGCAGCATCAAGGCACTCTTTGGGAAAAGATTGGTTCTTCTGCTTAAGAACCAGTGTAGGGCGCCTGGGTGGCTCAGCGGGTTGAGCCTCTGCCTTTGGCTCAGGTCATGATCTCAGGGTCCTGGAATCGAGCCCCACATCGGGCTCTCTGCTCCATGAGGAGCCTGCTTCCCCCTTTTCTCCGCCTGCCTTTCTGCCTACTTGTGATCTCTGTCAAATAAATAGAAATTTTTAAAAATCTTTAAAAGAAAAAAAAAAAAGAACCAGTGTAACGGCATAGACATTCTTTAGGAGAATTCAGGAGTTTCAGTTTCATTGTCTGATATGTTACCCAGAGTCATTCTGATTCCCTCGAAGAATGGAACTTAATGATCCGTACCGCTTGAATTATTAGACTGTATCTACAAAATCTGAAAATAGGTTGCTAATTCTTTTGATAGTACTGATTTACAGAAATGAACTTCACTTTGACCTGTGGTCCTGTGTCCTGTTCAATTCACGCTCTTGAGTTCACGAATGAGAACCACCCATTCTGTCCCAGCCTCTGAGGATAAGAGCAGTGGCCGTTGTGATGCTGACTTAAGTGGTTCTGAGCCTCATAAACACAGAGGACAGACTGACGGGTGCCAGAGAGACGGAGGGTTAAGGGGATGGGCAAAATGGGTGAAGAGGAGTGGGAGGTACAGGCTTCCAGTGACAGAGTAAGTCACAGGGATGACATGGAACATAGGGACATGGCCAGAGCCTCGTACGATGACAGGTGGCAGCTACACTTGCAGCGAGTGTGGTGTACGGTGTAGAGAAGTTGAATCACTATGCTGTACACCTGAAACTCGGGTAATACTGTGTGTCGGCTGTGTTCAAATGCAAGAAAGTGAAGCCCAGAAATTCCAAGGTCATGTCCTCGAACAGATAACTCACTGTGCCCCTCCACTCCCCAGAGCTGCTGCTGTCATGGTCATTTCAGGGCAAATATCTCAGATCACTTTTAGGAGTCTTTAGGTCCAGAGGCTCTTGAGAGAAGCTCCAGGAAGTAGAATTAGTGGTGCATTCGCAGCGGCTCTTTCTCCCTCCCTTTTCCGGATTCTGCATCCAGACCTCCTCATACACAGCTTCTTGGAATTCAGGAGGGAGAGACTGCTGACAGCTGGCCGTAAAGGTGACCCTCCTTCACCCCAGACCGGTCACAGAGCCTGGACAGTGAGCCCCGACAGCATGATGGCCTGAGTGAGAGCCTGCCCACTCTCACTGGCTTCCCTTGGCTTCCTCTTTGGATGTCCCTTTGTTTAAATGGGTTAATGCCATCGGTTTATTGCAGTGTGGCACATAGTTTCTTCTCCTGTTTGGCCTGTGGGCTTCCTGGAATACTGTGTTGAGAATGACAGTGAAGTAGACAGGAAAGAATGCTGTGCGCGCTTAGCGAGGTCAGCCGCGTGCAGGGGAGGGGCGGGACAGCAAGATCCTCCCCGAGGACGTGGGCTCAGGGAGAGGACTTTTGTGCTTCTTTTAGAACTTCTAGAACTGCACCCCTAGAGCACCGTAGGTCTCCTCGTGTACCCTCCGATTGAGTGCATTTGGCCAGACTCAGATGGGCCTGCAGGCGGCCCTTAGAACCAAGTCTTAGTGGAGCGCCTGAGTGGCTCAGTGGGTTGAGCCTTTGCCTTCAGCTCAGGCCATGGTCTCAGGGTCTTGGGATCGAGTTCCGCATCAGGTTCTCTGCTTGGCAGGAAGTCTGCTTCCCCCTCTCTCTCTGCCTGCCTCTCTGCCTACTTGTGATCTCTCTCTCTCTCTCTGTGTCAAATAAATAAAACCTTTTTTTAAAAAAAAAAAGAACCAAGTCTCAAGAGATTTGTGGATGTGACTTTGTCATGTTTTACTTTTTAAGGCTCAATCTCTGCATTCTGAGACACCTTAGAGCAGCTGCCCGTGGCCTGTTTCTGTATACATAAATTTTCATTGACCTTTTTCCTTCTTTCCTGCCCCTAAACTGTAGAGTGTTTTCTGCCTACATTAAAGAAGTGGATGAAAAGCCAGCCAGTACGCCCTGGGGCAGCAAGATGCCTTTTGGTCAGCTGATGTCAGAGTTCGGGGGCAGCGGCACCGGCGGCTGGGTGCATGGGGTCAGCTTCTCTGCCAGCGGGAGCCGCCTGGCCTGGGTCAGCCACGACAGCACCGTGTCCGTTGCTGACGCCTCAAAAAGCGTTCAGTGAGTATTTACCTTTTGCTTGGAGTTAGGGAGTGGTTGGGGTCTCTCACCAGCTGGGCTAAGGCCGTCCTTCCCTGGGGGTAAGCGCAGGATGTGAGCTTAAAAATGTGGCCCAGAACTGCAGGGCCGCCTTGAAAGTCACCGACACACATTCAGATTGTCCGTTTGGGGAAACTTTTTATTTTTATTTTTATTTTTATTTTTATTTATTTATTTATTTTTTAAAATATTTTATTTATTTATTTGACAGAGAGAGATCACAAGTAGGCAGAGAGGCAGGCAGAGAGAGAGGAGGAAGCAGACTCCCTGCTGAGCAGAGAGCCCAATGCGGAACTCGATCCCAGGACCCTGAGATCATGACCTGAGCGGAAGGCAGCGGCTTAACCCACTGAGCCACCCAGGCGCCCCTGGGGAAACTTTTTAAAGAGTTAGAGCTCAGGGGCACCTGGGTGGCTCAGTGGGTTAAAGCCTCTGCCTTCGGCTCAGGTCATGATTCCGGGGGTCCTGGGATCGAGTGCTGCATTGGGCTCTCTGTTCAGCAGGGAGCCTGCTTCCCTTCCTCTCTCTCTGCCTACTTGTGATCTCTGTCTGTCAAACAAATAAATAAATCTTTAAAAAAAAAAAAAAAAAAAAAAAGAGAGCTCACTTCCAGAAACACTTCTTCATGGAGGTGGTTTGTTTGAGGGACGCTCCTGGTTTGCCGCTAATGAGAGTTCCTTCGGATTGTCACTTTGGTCTGTTAGGGTGACTCCCTCACAGCAGGTCCCTGTCATCCAGCAGTCAAGTAGGAGATAAAGTCCTTACTGTGTGTAGTCAGTGAGCAGTGACTCCATTAATTTGGAATTCCATTCAGTAATACATAAAACCCTGATACCAGTTCCTCTGGAGTGTGCCAGAAGAACTTGAATTGCAATGACTCATTTGTGAGGGAGGCACCCAGATAGCGTTCAAAGAGCACGAGGCATCTTGTCACACGTCAGATTTTTTTTTTTTTTTTAAACACATCAGAATTTGTATCTGCTCATCATATGCTGGAGGAAGAGAGACAATGATTGAAATTCTTTCCCTTTAATAGGAATCTTTGTGCTCTCCTGGTGAATCCTTTTCCATTGGCAGCGAAAGGTTATGCACCTTAAAAGGTTCCTAACTTGTCAACCTGTGTGCTGAGAACTGGTCACATCAGGTGTCTCTGCCTCCCTCTGCCTCACAGTGACGACAAAGTGACATGTCAGAGATGGTATTTTCCTGATAACTGGATTGAGTTGGGTTTATTTTATTTACTTTTTTTTAACATCATAATAAATGGTGTAATCTTCCAGATTTCTGTACAAGTATAGGCACTTAACATATCTTTTCATTTTGAACACAAATGGGATTATGCTGTACATTTTGTACAGTAATTTTTCTGTCATTCAGTTTTGATGTCATGGTTATTTGATTTGGATATAGTTTATTATAATGCATAATAATCTCTTAGCATATGCTTATTACAGCCCCCGTCTGCCCTCATATTGATTTATGATTTGGCTTTTCTGGTCCTGCAAGTCAGGTCATATCCTCTACGCTTCCCCTTCTCAAACATAAATATTACGTGTAGTAGGAGCCAAGTGTACTATATAGTAAGGCCTTAAAATGAGGTGCTAGGCCTTTAATTAAATTCCAGTGGTATTGGGGTATGGGTGGGTGGGGGTGGGCTCCCCTGAGACATAGTTTTCAAAACGCATCATCTTCTGCATGAAGTTCTGTGATCCTAAGTCATCGACCACTATGTTTGCCTGCCGTGTGTGTGTGGCCTCTTGGCCAGGTGCTGGCAGATAACGTACTAAGTATACGGGTACACACACATCTTCCCCAGCTCTTCTGTCTGGGAGCTCCTGGCCAGCCAAGATGCATATTCACTGGTGGCCCCAGCTCCTCCCCCAGAGCCCGGCAGAGAAGAGAGTCTCCTAGATGTTTGTGCCCAACCTCTGGAGCCCACAGTGAGCACAGGCAAGGCGAGGAAGGGGGGACAAGGCATTCAGTCACGAGTGACCGTGACACCCAGAGTGCTAGGTGGTCGGAGGAGAAGCCACTTCAGGCTGAAGAGGTCCAGGAAAGCTTCATGGAGATGATCAGATGAGCTGAGCGTCAGAGACCGGGGTGGATTTTGGTGGACAAGCAAAGTATAGCATGTTTGCAAAGGGTGTGGGAGCATAAGCAGAGCCAGGAAAGAAGGAGGACTCACTGGGGACCAGTTTGTCATGGGGGGGGGCGGGACTCAGAGCAGGGCGTGGGCCAGAGAGGGCCAGAGGACTCTGTTTCTACAGTGACCCCAGGGCCGTGTCATGCTTGGGATTCCCCAAAGTCCAGGTCATGGGGCTCCTCGTAGGCATCCGTGTTCATTTGCACCGCACAAGCCCTTGTGAAAATGGGTCCTTTTTATCTGCTGTGTCTATAAAGAAGCTGCGCGGTTTGTTCCCATCTCAGTTTAACAATTGTTCTTGTGTTCAGGGTCTCAACTCTGAAAACAGAGTTCCTGCCCCTCCTGAGTGTGTCATTCGTCTCCGAGAATAGCGTTGTAGCCGCAGTAAGTAATTCTCCGTTCTCCCTAGTAGTACACTGTGTTTAGTTCTCCAGAACAGGAACAGTGCGTGCTCTGTGACTTGGCGCACTGGCGTGAACCAGAACAGCCTTGTAGATGAGCCAGCCTTGCAGAGTGGGAGATGCCCCTGGCGTGCACGTTCTGCCCAGGGGTCGGTGGATGGGCAGCGTACGCCCAGGCTCCTGACTGAGACCTCGTTTCAGGGCCATGACTGCTGCCCAATGCTCTTTAACTACGATGACCGTGGCTGCTTGACCTTCGTCTCCAAACTAGACATTCCAAAACAGAGCATTCAGCGCAACATGTCTGCCATGGAACGCTTCCGCAACATGGACAAGAGGGCCACGACCGAGGACCGCAACACAGCCTTGGAGACGCTGCACCAGAATAGCATCACGTACGTGCCGCCCCGCTGCCTGGGGCCCCTGGGAGCCACCTTTAGCCAGGGCCCTGACCACAGGGAGAAGTGTTTGGTGACGAGGATGCCCGTCTTCCTCTGCTTGTTTCCTGACTGGGTCCCTAGGCAAGTTGTGCGTGCTGTGTGCCCACACATTGCTTCGGGAGCAAGAGCAGAGGGAAGTCTGTAGCTCCCCGACTGCGGGCTCTTACTCTCAGCTTGGGACAGAGTGAGCCGCCCCCTCCTAGGCATTCTGTCCTTTGAGGTGCGGCTGGTACTTGACATCCCCTGTGAGCAGCGCTGAGCCTCCCCGGCGACAGTAAGCTGGCGTGTCTGTCGGTGGAGCCTCTCCTAGGGCTCGCTTTCTCCAACCCTGATTGAGAACAAAACGAGACCTTCCTGAATGTTATGGTCCCCTGGCAGTGAACGGATGACGGAAGGCTTGTTATACGCTGCTTAGAAAGCTAATTCCAGCTGTCATTTCAACCGTGGATTTCAGGTGATATATACCAGTAAGAAGATCATTTAATTAAATGGAATTCTTTGATATCATGTGGCCAAACCAAGGAGTTTCTTGACTTGAGTTTTTCGTCAGGTGCCTATGAACTGTTTGTCATTCCCCCCCTCCCCCACCCAGGAAGCTTGTTTTTTTCCTAAATCTAGAGGAGAGAGGTAGTCTGTTCTCGATATTTTCACTGACAGTGGTCAGAGTTAAGGTCCCATAAGATTTTCTCTTTTTTACTACCTTTTGTCTTGAGAGACTTTCATTGTGGTGATGATGGTGGGAACAAGAATGGAAACCTCTAGACTTTGCCTTTGAGAGAATTTTTTTTTTTTTTTTTTAAAGATTTTATTTATTTGACAGAGAGAGAAATCACAAGTAGGCGGAGAGTCAGGCAGAGAGAGAGAGAAGCAGGCTCCCGCTGAGTAAAGAGCCCGATGCGGGGCTCGATCCCAGGACACTGAGATCATGACCTGAGCCGAAGGCAGCGGCTTAATCCACTGAGCCACCCAGGCGCCCCAAGAGAGAATTTTTGAATGTAGGTCGCGCTTGTCATGTTCAGTGGAGTGGGCCACTGGATTTAAAATGGGCCGAAATGTCTATGCTCTACTGGAAAGTAATAACTTGAAGGCATAGGAAGTCTTTTCATGCTTCAAGTTTCTTTGTCTTGAATGACTTTCAAAGTTATTTATTGTGAATTTCTCTGAAGCTTCTCTGTAGACTGCGTATCAGGAAGGAAGCAGCTCTCATTCCGTCTTTCAGGGTTCCTGGTTAAAAATAAGAAGGCTTGCAGATCGGCAGATTTGCCTTTATTTGCAGTTATTAAGTTCTCTTTGTTCTTAAGCAAAGGGTCAGCAAACTTTTCCTATAAGGAACCAGAGAGTAAATATTTTTGGCTCTGAGCCAGTCTCTGTCACAACTACTGACATCCGTGATGACGTGTAAGCCCTTGGCAATACGTATGTAAATGCACGTGGGTGTCTCAGTAAAAGCTTACAGACACTGAAATTTGAATTTCCAAATAATTTTCATGTAACCAAATAATAGTCTTAATTTTTTGTGTGACCATCTAAAATCATTAAAGCTGTTCTTAGGTCACAGGCTGTATAGAAACAGGCTACGTGTGCCATAGTTTTGCCATCTCCTTCCCCAGAGGGAATGTTCTAGACATTTACGGGAGAAAGGAAAATTACTCTCTGAGCTATGGAATTTTCTCGAAAGTTTTTCAGATACTTAGGCTGAGACAACTTGTTTCATTCATCTGTTCCTCTGCGCTTCCTGCTTGGAATCTTCTGGTGCCTGCGTGTTGCTCACATTTACAATGGTTCATTTCAAATGCGGGGCGAGAGCTTGACTTACAGGCCCTGCTTGTCTCAGGATGATTTGGGGGTTTTTGTTCGGAGCCAGCTGGGTTTCAGTCATGCTTCACCCCTCCTCTGGTTTGTTTTTGTTTTGAATTGTTTCCATTCTCGTCATTGCTGTGGTCCTGCCTACGCTTTGCTCCCAGACGGTGTGCGTGCTGCGTGACCTGGCTTATCCTGCCTCTCCTCGTCCCAACACTCAGTCCACCTTCCTACCTTTTCAGTCTTGGCTTTTCTGGACATCCGGGAGTGAGATGCATTTCAGTATTTTCTGCTTCTGATTGCTGTAGCTAATATCGATGGACAACTTAACACTGAGGAATTAGGGAATTCGTTGCCTTAAAATGCCCATAGGCCATTTAGTCAGGGAGGTTGGGGCCTGCTCCCCCCACATACCTGACGGTCTCTCTTTTTGCTTTTTTTCAGTCAAGTGTCTATTTATGAAGTGGACAAGCAAGATTGTCGCAAATTTTGCACTACTGGCATCGATGGAGCCATGACAATTTGGGATTTCAAGGTATTTTCTGCTTCTCAGAAGAAACCTTGTTTGCGTTAAAACTTTCTGTGACAAGAATGTTTCTCATTTCTTGGGACAAAATGTCACATCCAGGGCACATCAGAAACAGAGAACAGTGGGTTGTAGTTGTCTTTAAAACCTGAGAGTCTGGGCGTGTAGCTGGCTGAGTCAGCAGAGCCACTGTTGATCTCATGAGTTCAAGCCCCACATTGGGCGTCCAGCTTCCTTAAAAAAAAGAAACTTAAAACCTGAAAGCCATGAGGAGAAAAGCAGACTTTCCCAGTGAGGTGGGATACATCGTTCTAGATGTCCATTTTGTCCATGGAGGAAAACTCGAGTGTTTTCTCCAGCAGGCCCTGCGTCGAGCCCCCAGTCTGTTAAACCACGTAGATATATTTTCACGGTTTACACTAATCAATCTAACAAACGTTCATGAAATACTTGTTGGGTGCCAGGGCTGTTACTAGTATCACCGAGGATATTAGGGTGAAAGAGCCCTCAGAGGGCTTGTCTGGTGGAAGGGGCAGTGTTCTCTGGAGCTCCAGAAGGGAAGCCAGTGCCTGTTTCTACACTGAGAAGGCGGGGAGGGTGCGTGAGTGCCAGCCCTGCGGAGGAGATGGGCTTGAGCTGCATCTCCGGATGCGCTGGGAGTTCGGGGCCCGCGAGGGTGGGGACGAGCCGCCCGAGCTGCGAGAGCAGCAGGTGCAGACCAGCTGAGCTCGGAGCATGCGCCGGGTGTGAGGCTGCGCCAGTGCTTTGGGCTGTGGTGTGGGTCCCGCGGAAGCTCAAGCTGGAACTAGGAAACGGGCCATGGCGTGGTCGGAGAGGGGCGGCTGGGCTTTGCCTGCAGACAGCTAGGGAGCTGGTCCAGAGCCGCAGAGCACGCGAGACTGTGAGGTGTGGGTGGCCCGGGCAGCCGTGGGCTCCGGGCAGAGGCCGTTGCGTCCTGCGAGCAGGTGAGGAGGATGTGACCTCCAGCGGTGGCCGGGGTATGGCCCTGAGCTTCCGGACGGGAGAGAGAGTTAGGAGGCCAGATGGAAGGGCGTGGTGAGGAGCACATGCGGGGGTCCCTGCTCCTCTCGCTTGGGGCCGGGGCTGTGGTGGGTGCGATGAGGAACCGGAGGGGAGCCGCAGGGGTGAGAGAGGAGGGCTGCCGGGTGCGGCGCGGGGAGCTTCACTTCTGGATGTTAACCTCCGAAACAGGTCCGTGTTTACAGAATGCTGCTCCTGCCTGTGCATTTCCATGATGTTTGATCCCACCCCTTGGGTTGAAAGACATAATCCGGAAAAAAGTCTCTGAAATACTTAGGAGAGAGAAACTCTCTTCCTCGAGAAGTTCCCCGACTGCCCACCCTTTTTACCTTCCCCTCTTTCCGTCCTGGGCACTGCGGCCCCCGGGGAATGCGCTCCCGGGGCAGTCCCACTCTGCACTTGGTTCTCCGTCCCTTGGGCGGCCTCCTTTCTCCCTGTGTTCGGGTGTTCACTACGAGGTCCCGGGCCAGGGTCCGCTAGTCCGGCCACCTTTGAGCATCCGCTGCCGTGTGGCCTGTGCAGACAGCGGAGTGCCCGGCGCGAGGGCGCCCGGCCTGTGGTGAGAGGCACGGAACAGGCCGCCGGCGCCCTCACCAGTAAGCACCGATGCCCCGAGAGGAAGCGGGCCCTGCGCAGGCGGGAGCACGTCCAGATGCTGTGGCTCGGGGCCAGCATGGGAGCGAAGGGCGTGGAGGGCCAGCAGGGGCCCCGGCCTGGGAGAGGGGGCCTCAGAGCTGGGCTCGGCCAGATTTGGGGGTGCGGGGCCTGCACAACAGTCGGGGGAGGAGGGCAGCCATGTGGTGCAGGGGGGCTGGGGGAAGACCCCGAGACGGACCGGCCTCCGTAACCCTGTGTTCTCCCGCCCTTTCCAGACCTTAGAGTCTTCCATCCAGGGCCTCCGGATAATGTGAAGCTGAGTGAGCCTCCCAGATCCAGCATGACAAACTGACAGACTGACAAACTGACACATGCGCTGACACAGCCCCGCCGTGTGCATGGTGGTGAGGAGAGCCAGCCGCAAGGAAACACTGAAGACACGTTCGCGCAAATACCGTGTGTGTGTTTTTGTTTGACTATAATCGGTGACAGTGTTGGTTTTTTAAAAGCAGCAGTGATACGGGGTTATTTTGTTTTTGTTTTTGCTATTTCATTCCATTCTTGACCAAAGCTTCTCTTTAAGTAGTTTATTATGGAAAATTGTCACACTAACTTAAAGGAGAGGGTGGGAGATAAGTCAATTGTCGCCTCAACAGTTAAATAAAAGTACGGAATGTGGTTTTCGTTTTGTTTCCTTCCGCTACTTCTGCTAGAAAGATAGGGACCAAAAAAAATTTCTGTTAGCAAAATAGGTTTTAGGGTAAACTCTGGGATTCTGGGTTTCTGAAATCCAGGCACCCTGTACCACCTCTGAGAAAACAGCCTTTCCTGAATGCTGCCGCCTGGCAGGGCGGCCTCTGCGCAGGGGTGTGCGCGAGGCAGCAGGGAGGGCCGCCCCGGTGCCCGGAGGCGGGCGGGGCAGCCACGCCCACTGCGCTGCGGGGACAAGCTGCAGGGGAGGGTGCCAGGGGAGGGTGCCGGCGGGGACAGAGGAGAGGGACACGTTAGCTTACCGTTTCCGTTAGACATTACTGGGCCCAAACTAAGTTGTTCTCATCAAAGTTTGACGTTCCGAGGCTGAGGATCTTGAGAGGTACAAATGTAAATAATTAGCAAAGGAAATAAACACAGAGTAGCCTTGAGCACAGCCATATTCCTGATCTCTCTGGCCCGGAGAAGGGGAGCGGTCGAGGCCCCCCACCAAGAGTTCTTGCCTTTGCGTGAGAAAGAATTCAAGAAACAAGTCATTTAGAGAAAGGGACAAGATGAAGTGTACGACTAGAAGAGTGACAGTTAAGTTGACGGAGTAGCAGTCGCTCTTCCCAGACGGAGTGGCCCTGACCCCTGTCCACCACGGCAGTTTTACCTCTAACAAGGGGTTTGATAAGTTTTTAAAAATTAGCTACTTGTACGGGGAGGGGCTCACTCTTTAACTTTGGGTTTATCATTTCCATCGGGCGGTTTTCCCGTTGCCTAGGGTTACAGAATTACCCACAGGGGGCAGTGGTGAGAGGGTCCAAACTCTGTGGCTTTTACTGCTAGAGGGACAGGGATCTTGTGACTTTTTATGACCTGCTGACTTTAGGTTAAGACCTAAACCCAAAATGACTTGACTTTGATCAACTTGCCTCCCAAGCCTCCCCTGCCTCCTGCCTCACTGTGATTCGAAGACAGCCCCGGTTTTAGGACACCGGTAACCGTGCTTCTCAGAGGACATCATGATGTATTCTCGAGTGATTTTATCCTTCTGGTGTCTCACAGGGAGCGTTACTTTCCTCCAGGAGAGAATCTCAGCAGCCTGGTGGGCCTGCCTCCCCTGTTTGCTGGAGCCTCTTCTCGGGACCCCAGTGACAGGAACTCCTTTGTGTGTGTGTGTTTGCCCCCCGGGCATCTACGAGGCTGTTCTCACCTAAACAGGATTTAGCTCAAAATTTCTTGTTTCATTAAGTCACATGGTTTGCCCAGGAAGCCCAGAGGTTTTTAGAGAGACGCTGTATTCCATGAAAGCAACAACGGCAACAAAGAAAAGTTTCCAACTTTACCTCCAAGGACTTAGCCAGAGTTTTTTTGTTTTTTTTTTTTAACTTGGGTCATTTCTCACCCATCCACCTGGAAACCCACGGTGCTTCTGTGCCTGGGCCCACAATAACTATCAATCTGGGGGGGCCTCTGGGTGACTGCCAAAGCGCTTTGATTCAAGGCTTTGGGCTTTGACATCAGGTTATAGTTCTGCCAAGCTGTGTGACCTTGGGCGATCTAGGTAACGGCTGAGCCTCCATATCGTCAGCTGTAAAATAGCAGTAGAGATGGGATCAGTAGAGGCATCTGGGTGGCTCAGTGGGTTAAGCGCCTGCCTTCAGCTCAGGTCATGATCCCAGGGTCCTGGGATTGATCGGAATTGGGCTCCCTAAAAGGGAGTCTCCTTCTCCCTCTCCCCTACCCCGTCCCTCCCCTCACAGCTTGTGCTTTCTCTCTCTCTCTCTCTCTCTCTCTCTTGCCTTCTCTTTCTCAAATAAAATCTTAAAAAAACAAATAGGATTAGTAATTTCAGTTAATCAGTAAAGCCGAAATTCACTTTCAGGCTTGGCACTGGCCCTTTTATAGGCCCCAGAGACCCTTAATAACAGTGTGAAGCAGTGTCTAAAGGATCTTGCTAACCACCCCCCAAAAAAACTCCAGTAGTTCTTTCCAGAATATTCTGAGAAAGAAAGGCTGAGTTCAGCCTCTGAATCCAGATTGATTGCTTCGACGACTCCAGTGTGGCTCAATGGCCATCAGTCGAATGGTTTACAGCTCCCACGTGTGCCCTGACTCCGGAGGCAGTGGTGTAGAGGGCCAGGGTTTCCCTCGGTGCTTGCAGTGTGCCCAAGCCGTGAGCTACCCCGTGTGGACTCAGGTCCCATGTAGATCAGTTACCTGAATTATAAGGTTATTTCTTTATACATGTATAATTTAAATACTGGGTGCAGTAGGTAGAGTAATGTCCCCCCAAAGATGACCATGTCCTAATCCCAGAACTGTGAACTTGGCCGATGTAATTAAGTTAAAGTTATCCAGGTGGGCCCGCTGTGGTCCCAGGGATCTTTATGAGGGAGACAGGCAGGTGAGTCAGATGCGGCCATGGGACCAAAAAAGGCCGGCGGCCTTTGGCCACCGGGAAAGACAAGGAAACAAGCTCTCCCCTGGAGCCTCCGGCAGGAACGCCACACTGCCCACCGAGGCCAGAGACTTTGACCTCCAGAAACATAAGCGAATACCTTTGTGTTGTTTGCAGCTGTCCTGTTTGTGGCAAGTTGCTAAAGCAGCAATAGGAAGCTAATACATACGTGATCGATTCAGGAAAAGGAAGGAAACGCGGTCTAGAACGGTTTTTCAAATTGAGGGTCAGAGCCCATTCGTGGTTGTAAAAATCCATTTCGTAGGTCATGACTGGCATTCGAAAAACAAGAAAAGAACATTTGGCGTGGCAGTGAACACGCCACAATACCTCAGTTTCAGATACACGTGGGGGTGTGTCTGGGTTCACGATATCCGGCACTGTGGGTCGTGATCAGAAAAAGTTGGAAAGGGGCGCCTGGGTGGCTCAGTCGGTTAAGTGTCTGCCTTCGGCTCAGGTCATGATCCCAGGGACCTGGGGTCAAGTCCCACATCGGGAGGAGGTGGGGGGGATTCCGGTTCTCTCTCTCCCTCCCGCTCCCCCTGCTTGTGCTCTCTCTCACTCTGAAAAAAAAAAAAAGAAAAAAGTGGGATAGCCACCACCTTTCCGTCATTCACCGGGGGGCGGGGTGGGAGGGTTGCCCGGGTGCCCAGAAGGGTGCTGTAGCCACACCTTTGATGCACCACCTGAGTATAGCTCCTGGACTAGGCACCGAGGTACACAACCGATAGGTGTCAACTACTCCCAACAACCCTACAGGGTTGGAACTGTCACTGCCACATTTTAAAGATGACAAAACAAGTCTGTGGGGGGGGGGGGGGTTGGAAGGGGGGGGCTGGCTGGCTGAGTCAGTGGAGCAAGTGACTCTTGATCTTGGGTTTGCGGAGTTCGAGCCCCACCCAAGGTGGAGAGGGCCCCAGTGGTAACCACTAAGCACGCCCCCTGCTGGGCGAGGGCGGGGAGTGGAGACCCCTGGTGAGCAAGCCCAGGCGAGTCCCGTGGGGACACTTCCAACTATACCTTGGGGGGTTTGGTTGTAGTGTCCGATCAGACTGGCACAAAACCCTGTGGCTTGGAAGGGGGTGTGCAACAGGGGCACCAGGATAGGAGATGCTAAGCGAGCTCTGGGCCTCCTGGGCTTTGTCCACCGCACAAGCATGTATGGCCTGGGAGAGGAGACACAGGGGTTTCTCCTCTTCCTCCTCACGGGGATCAGGTGGCAGTCCCTTGCTCTCAGCGACAGAGAACCATGGTCCCCTTGTTGCGAGGGGGGGGGTGGCACAAGCTGAAACAGAAGGGGATCAGACTGGGTGTTTCAGGAAAGCTTTTCCTCCCCCCTCTCCCCACTGCGGGGCCCGCCCACCGCGTCCAGAGTCCAGATGTCTGGAGCGTGGCTGCCCTCTTGTGACCAGGAGGCAGCAAGGCCAGTGCCACCAGAGGTAGGAACTGAAAGCCAGAAAGAACGTGGAGGACCTGAGGAGATCGCACCAGCCCCCAGGGACTGCCCTCCTCCAACTCCGCCCACCCCGAAGAAGAGTCAGCCTGGGGGTGTCGCCGCCTTCCTTGGAAACCTGAGAAGGGGGAGGGCAGCATCTTCCCCCCAGGGCCCGGGGTGGGAGCAGTTTCCTGGAAGAAAGGAGCTCTTTGAGTTGTTCCAGAACCCGGAGTGAAATCCTTCCAACCCCAGGTTCCCCTCACTCAAGGAGTCGCTTCACTTCAGGCTTGGAGAACTTTGTGCCCCCTCAGGACCCCTGCCAGGGCTTCCCGGGGTGAGGCGGTCTTCCCTCAACCACCAGGCCTGCGAGGGGGGCTGGCGGTGCTTCCCAGGAGTCAGCCTCGCTAACAGGGCCAGAGATGGAGCGCGGTCACAGTGCTTTGCCTGAAGCTCATTTCTCCCACACCTGCACTCCCGCAACAGGTGCGCGCGGAGCCTCGTGAATGCAGGTGCGCAGCAGAGCAAATACCAACAGTTTACACGCTCGGTTTTCACGGGGAGGGAGGGAATCCTCAGGTGTTCGGATTTGTCCGGATGCTTTTAGCGATGGGCAGCAAAATCTCAAGCCGCCTGAATAAGTAGCATCCTTGGCTCGTTGGCAGCAGCAGGTTGGGCTGGAGCTCACCAGTCAGACTTTGACTCGGGTGCGGGTCAGTTCTCTGGGCTTTTCTCCACGGCGAGATGGGAGGGCTGGTGACAGCCCCGCAGTGTCTCCTCCAGCTGGGAAGGCTGGTAGTCCCGCAAACCGTAGCTGAGGCTTCTCCCCGGAGACTCGATCCGGGAAGAGCTCCCGTGTTTGCACACATGTCCTCCTCCCCACCCCACCCCCACCCCCCCGGAGGCAGAATCCAGTGTGACCGGCGCTAGGACAGGAGCGCAGGTCGGGGCTGGGAGTCCCGCGGACACCTCCAGTGGGGGCAGGGGTTGTGGGCAAAGAGCTAAGAGACACGTCCTGCGTTAGAAACCAAAGTTGGCCAGGAGGGGACAGGGTGGGAAAAGGGTTCCAGGCCGGAAGAACATGTGTCACGGCCCCGAGAGCTGTCAGGGTGGGAGTCTGGCAAGACCCGCACCGCACCTGCTGCCGGCCGCCTGTGGCTGACCCTGGGCGAGGGGACTCCCCGGGAGGGGCCTGGCCGGCTGGGAGGGCACAGCGGGGTCTTCACCAGGGTCTCCCCCATCTCCCCACCCCCTGGCCACGTCTCCGCTGATGAGGCAGAGGCTAAGGACGGAAAGACTCCCAAATTCACGTGGTTGCAACGCCAGCCGGCAACTTAAAGGCGAGAAGCGGACGGCCGCGGAAGCAAAGAGCAAGGAGCCCTCCCTGAGAGAGGGAGCTGGGCCAGCCAGGGTCGCCGCAGGACGCCCGCGGACAGCCCTGCCCCGGGCGCATTTTGCAGTAAGGGCGGGGTGGGGGTAGGGGTGGGGGTGGGGGGGGTTGCGGCGGCAGGGGCCGGCGGCCCCGCCTCGCCTTCCTGCCCGCCGCGGGTTCCGGGCCTGCACTTTTTGCGCCCTGTGGGCATCAGCGCCCCGAGGAAGGATGGAGAGGGCGCTCTGTCCGCGGTGGGCATGTGTGCTCTCCGCCCAGCTGCCGCTCTGGCTGTGCGCCTCCCTGAGCCTCAGTTTCCCCACCCGTTAAGTTGCGAGGGGCGGTCGGGGAGGGTTTCTGGGCGCCTGGGCGCCGCGCAGCCCCCACCCCGGATGGGTGGGCGGGGCCTGGGATCCGGCGGCCGCCACCCTGGTCGCCGCCCCCGTCCCCGCGGGGCTGAGGCTGGGAGGCCCCGCCCCCCGCCCACGAGGAAGTGGCTGCGGCGCGGCGCGGGGCCCAGAGCCGGTTCGGCGCGTCGACTGCCCAGAGTCCGCGGCCGGGGCGCCGGGAGGTGAGGGGCTTGGGGACCCCCCCCCGAGGGGAAGGGGCGCCCCCGGAGGAGGGGGCGGGGAGTTGCATGCAGGTGAGGAGGGTGCCGGGCGTCCGCACACGTAGGGGCGCGGGGAGGGGGTGCCCGGGTTGAAGGGGCACAGGGCTGGGGGCTTGCCAGGTGTGTGGGTCCGCCTGGAGGTGAGGGGACCTCGGGATGGCGGGCCGGTTCCGGGGTGGGGGCCCCCTCCAGGCGAGGGAAATTCAGGGCTCCCTGCCCCCCGGCGCCCTCGGGGCGGCCCCGGCCCCCGTGGTGCCGCCCCGGCCGCCTCCTCCCTGCCCTTGCCTCTACCCCGCTGTCTGTCCCCCCGCTGTTTCGGGCCGCCAGGGCCCCACGCCCAGTCACTTCCCCTCCATCCTCCAGCCTTCCGGGTTGCTCGGGCCGGGAAATGAGCTGGCGCCCCCGCCCACCTTGCCCCTCCCGCCTCCCCTCCCCCGCGCCACCTCCCCGGGCCCCCCGCGCACCCCTCCGCCCCTGGGGCCCGGGTTCGCGGTCCTCACCCGGAGGGGCTCCCGAACGCCGAGCGGAGCGGCCCCTCCTTGGCCCGCGGGGAAAGCAGCGGGGCCCGCCCAGGGCGGTGACAGTAACCCTGAAAAGACTAGCGGGAAGCCCCGGAACCAGCCTAGCGCAGGGACCGAGCAGGAGGCGCTCCCGGGGTTCTTCCAGGCTCTCTCCGGACTCCCCACGCCTGACAGGCAGTGCTGCCCAGTGGTTAAGGGCCTCTGGGACCGGGGTAAGAGTGCCAGCTTCCTCACTGGCCCATGACCTTAGCAAGCCATCTAACGTCCCTGGGCCTCAACCTTTCTCATCTGTAAAATGGGGCGTCCTGAGGCTTATATGGAATAATGGGTGGAAGGTGCTTGGCAACGTGCCTGGCACAGAGTACAGATGTGTGCTCCTAACTGTTACCACTACCATCCACATTAATCAAAGTGTCTGGATGATGTTAACCTCTGCGATTTGGGGTCAGAATCTCAAAACTGGGCCATGTGGGAGCTGTGTGGCGTGGAGCAAATCTTGGCTTTTTGTCTGAGTCTGTTTCCTTATGTACAAAATGAAGGTTAAAACAAACACAAAACTGCTTAACTTAGTCTTGCTTTCAGGGGTAAGAGAATGTATGTCCAAGCCTTGGCTAAAAATATCCGGCATTTAAAGATGCCAGTAAAGGTAGTTTGTGTGTGTCTTTGTGTGTAATCCATTACCTCCTTTTGGATAGTTAAGCGGTATCCCAACATGTTAGTGTCACAGTTTACTCTTGCCATATTTGTAGTCATCTGGATTTTTCCACACTTCCATCATTCTAAAGGGGGTTATTATGAACATGTTTGCTTTAAAAAAAAAAATGTCAGTGGTTATTTTCTTGGCACCAAAATGAATTTATACCACCAAAGAGTGTTAATTTTTAAGTTCCTGTTCATATTATTCTGTTTGTTCCGACCCAGTTGTTGAATTGTTATGGTATTGCTCTCAGAAAGGCTAAACAAATTAGTAACAAATGAGTTTCTCCACAACTCTGCCAACATTGCGTTTTATGTGTTTTTGGATTTTGTTTTGTTTGGATTGCTTTATTAATAAGTTTTATAGTGCCTTTCTAGGACTGTTTTCATTTTTATTTCTTGACTTGATTTTTGCCTCGTTTGTAAGACTTCAGGAGCAGACCTGGGGAGGAGGGATTAGCTGGTCTATGTGGGGTGGCAAGGGCTACTCCATATACACAGGAAGTTGAGTAACTGCTTAGCACGTGTGCAAAATGGCTTGCTGGCAGCTCCCTGGAGCGCCTGAGCTGGGTGGGGCCTTCCCTGAGTGCCTGTAGGGCCAAGATCCTGCTCCAGACTGCTCTTTCCTGGCTTAGCCTCAGATACAGCCAAACCTCTGGCTTCAGAGAAGACTGGACAAGCTTCTCTGAAAGCAACGAGGAACCTTACAGCCGGTACCTTGTTCAGCGCAGCCTTTCCTGATCCAGATGTGAAGGAAGCAGTATGGAGAGAGGCAGAATTTGCCCCCAGCACTGTAAGGAAGGAGCACTAAGCCAGGCTTTTCCTGGCTTGCTCTGCTTTGGAGGGGAGCTGAGTTCTTCCTAAATGCTCAGAGTTCAGGTTTCCAAGCTTTGCTAATCATTGACCCTAATCAGGAAGAAGAAGAAAAAAAAAAAAACTGAGCACATACTCCCCAGTAAATATTTAAAAACTGCATACATATGCCACTGAGATAATAAAGCCTATTTCTTATAGCCCATCCCCTAAAGGAAAGGATGGATTCATTCAGCCACATTTAAGAAATACCATCGAGCACCTGTTATGTGTGCCAGGCACTCTAGTTGGTGCTGGGGATACATAGGTGGACAGAGCACATACCCTACCCCTGGGGAGCTTACCTCCCTATCCCAGTGTCTGGTCTCTGGCAACCCCCGCAGGGAAACCCACACCCTACTTTGGAGACCCAAACCCCCTCCCAGACTTCAGGCCACCCTTCCCCGTGCTGCCCCAGCTCTGGGTGATGTCCCGCCCATTCATACGGAGCGTTCACTGTGTGCTGGAAGGAGCGTTCACTGTGTGCTGGAAGGATGCCAGGGAAGGGCTACCGGGGAACACGGAGATCCTGGCTTGAGGCTGGCAAGGGGAGGCAGGCCGAGGAATCTCAGCATTTGGCCCACACTCCCCCAGCCTCTGTTTCTGGGGTTATGAGGCACAGATCCCACCACATGGATTCCTAGTCCCAACACCGTACCCAGAGCGCCTTCCTCCCTTTGTCCCCAGAAGTCCAGTGGGCCCAGGGTACTGGCTCAAGGGCTGCAGTGTTAAGTGGCCGGGCGGGGCGGGGCGGGGCGGGGAGGGGGGGGTGGGATCCGGAGGCCATGACTTCAGTCTGCCTTTGTCTCCCTCTTGAGCCATTGCTCAGGTATTGTGTTGTCAACACACTTGGGCAAAGCAACTCTAATTGCATACTCTTTCGGGGGACTGGCTGGCGGTGGGTGCTAGCCCCCTCCCCCACCCACCGAAGTTTCCTGGGAACGATGAAGTCAGAGTTGTGCGGGAGGGTGGCTCCGCGTGAAGGCTGCCTCCCTGCTGCCTCCCTGCGTCTGACCACACCGGGAACAATCCAGTGATTCTCCTCTAGGAGGATGTAGCCCTGAGGCAACAGTGGCCAGAGAAGCTACTCCCCTCTCTGGGTTACCACTTCCTCATTGCTGACTTGGGGGTTGGGAGTCATTGCTGAGGCAATGCTTTAGTTTTAGTTGCTTTGCAGAAATTATGAAAAAGTTATGAAAAGGGGAAGATGCACCTCTTCTCTCCCACCCCCTTCCCCTGGAAATACCCCAAGTCCCTTTAAGGTGTTAGTTAATGCAGCGTACTAGGAGTATTTCTGTCTGAATTCATGCTAAAGTGTGATTGGCTGATAGATGTGGTCTGAGCCTCTCCTCTTCACCCTGCCTGTCCCACTGTGCCTGTGGCCGTCTTTATCAGCCCCTTCCTCTCCCACTTGAGGACCTTTGGGTCCTAAGAAACAATGGTCAGGGCTCCCCAAGTCCTCTTGCCTGTGTTACTAGTATGGGGGCTGCTGTCTTCAGCAGACCCAACCTCTCCATCCTAACAGCCTGGAACTCTGGAACATCACACTAGACAGACTTTTTAGAGCCTGGCCCCCAGGTCTAGATAGATACTCTTGCCCAAGACCCAGCAAGAAGCAGAGACACCCGGCCACACAGTCTGGGCCCAATGGAGCTGGGAAGTTAATTCTGCAGACAAGCTGTGGGCCCAGAGACCCTCCGGGGTGTAGCCACAGGGCTTCTTCGTTCTGGGCCAGTGGGGCTGAAGGTTTAGGGGGTGGTTGGCCTTCACAGCACTGGCAGGAGCCCGGCCAGGGTGTGGAAGTGGGCCTCTGGCCTTCTCTCTGCCCCGCTGGTGACCCTGGAAAATAAGGGTGGGCAGATTAGCACGGATAGCCCTGGTTCTCGCACTTCGTTGTCTTATCGTCTGTGGTGGGGATGGTGACGAAGTGCTCGAGCCAAGCTGGGTGCCTTTGCTGCCCTGGCCAGTGGCACCGGAAGTGCTGGGGGAAGTCCCCATCAGGCCTGCTGACCTGAGCTGAGGGACCCGAAGTGCCACTTCCGGGGGCCTTTGTCTTCCACGGAGAGGCCTTATAAGGAGAGGCTGGGGAAGCGGCCGCGGTGGGAGCCGTGTGCTTGTGTGTGCGCGTGCAAGGCTGGACACATGGGAGCGTGCAGGGGCAGTGTGCTTGTGTGCAAGGCTGAACGTGGAGAATGTGGGGGCAGTGTGGTTGTGTGCGTGTGCAAGACGACACGTGGGAACATGTGGGAGCAGTGTGCTTGTGTGCCTGTGCAAAGCTGAACAGGTGGGAGCATGTGGGAGCAGTGTGCTTGTGTGTGTGCGTGCAAGGCTGAACTCATGAGAGCAGTGTGCGTGTGTGTGCACAGCTGAACACATGGGAGCATGCAGGGCAGTGTGCTTGTGTGCGCTTGCAAGGCTGAACACGAGAGCGGTGTGTGTGCATGAACACACAGTAACACAGAGCAGTGTGCTTGTGCACGTGTGTGAGGCTGAACACGCGTGTGTGTGTGTGGCCTGAGCCTGGGCTGCAGCTGTGTCCGCTTTCTCTGTCTCAGCAGTATGGATCAAGGACCCACTTGGTGCCCTTGGTGCTCCAGGCACATCCCTGTCCTGTACCTGCACATGTGTCTTTGTACCCCTGAGACCTGGGCTGCCCCAGGAACCTTCCAGAGCTTCCTGCTATAAATAAAAACAGGTTTTGGATCTGGGGTGGGCTGGAGGAGCAGGGCCCACAAGACGGTGAGCTGGGGGTCAAGAAGCCAGGCCCAGCAGGATATGTGGGGCCGCCTGGTCCCTGAGCCCTGGATTTCTTGGGGGACGGTGGGCTACATGCAGCCGGTTCTTGCGGCTGGACCCCTAGTCCACGCTGTGCCTCAGCAGAGCCTCATGTAAACAGGTGGCCGTTCTCCTGAGGGGCCGGGGAGGTGCCCAGTAAGTTTCCTGGGGTGTTTGGGGCTCAAGCCCGGGGCTGGGGAGAAGCCATCCTTTAGCCTAGTCCACGAGCTGCAAACCTGCCAACTGGTTCCTGGTGACACCTGCCAGGTGTGAGGGTGGGTAGTTTCCCCCTCGCTGAACCTCAGCCTCTCCGTCTGTCCTCTGGGGCTGTGGCATCTGAGCACTAAAGTCAAGAACATTTGTGTGGGGGGGGGGATGGGTGAAATAGGGGAAGGCGACTAAGGGCACACTCGTCTTGATGAGCGCGGAGTACCAAGCAGAATTGTCACTAGGCTGTGCACCAGAAGCTAATGTAGCACTGTGCTATAATCCTGGAATGAAAAGAGAGAGAGATGCCTGGACTGCTTAGAGCTGGCAAGGGAGGAGCATTCTGGATCTGTTGGGTGGTTGGGGGAGGGTTGCTTTTTTCTTTTTTAAGATTTTAAGACCTCTCTACACCCACCACGGGGCTTGAACAGACCACCCCAAGTTCAAGAGTCGCATGCTCTACTGACTGAGCCAGCCAGACGCCCCCATATTTTAACTTTTAATAAAGAACTTCCTCTCCTGGGCACTAGTGACCGTGTACAGTCGTGTTCATCCCGTACTTAGGGAGCTTAGGCCCTGGGGAGAGCACCGTGGACAAGACCAGTGAGCGCTGTGTGCCTCCAGCTCCGCCGGTCCCAGCTGGGGGGAGCCGCAGGTGCAGCGAGTGAGTGCAGAGTGACAGAGGGTCAGTGGTGATCCTCTGCGGGGAGTCTTCCCTCCGGGAATAGGGAGCCCCGGGGTGGCGGCCTTGGACACAGACCTGAAGAGCAGCCCTGCGGGCTTGGCAGGCAGGTGCGCAGTCAGGGGAGCTCTGGGGGCCTGGGGAACAGCCAGTGCAAAGGCCTGAGCCCCGTGGGCCCTGGGATCAGCCGCTGAGTCGGGGAGACAGACGCCCACACGGGTGGGTTGTGGCTGGGTGTTCCCCCGTGGGAGGGGTGTCTCGTGAACACCCGAATGTGTGCCAGGCATGGCTTAATGTCTTCTTTTACCCTCTCAACCCCTTTGGGGGCAGGATTCCTGTTCCCGCGGGGCGGATGTGGACACTGAGGTTCGGAGGGGTGAGCGGTACGCCCAGGGTCAGTCACGGGCAGCAAGTAGGGGAGAGCACGGGTTTGAGGAAGTCAAGTTCACCTGGGGTCTTTCCAGTTGAGTAGGACTTGGCCAAATGGAACAGGGTGGGCAGAGCTGGGTGGGGAGGGGATGGTGGGGGCAAGGAACTGCCCCTCCCCCACTCGTGTGTATCCCACCCCGCTTCAGGCTCAGGGCAATTTCAGCGGCAGGGGAGGAAGGTGTCTGTGTGTCTGTGTGTCTGTCCGTGCCCTCACCTGCAGGCCCCCGCAGACCAGCTTCCTGCCCTCCCCGCCGAAATCCAGAGCTCTGGGTGTGGGAGGCGCCTGCTGTGGGCTGGGCACCGCTCTCATCTCGTCCTCACTCCCTCCTTTTAAAAACATTTTATTTTAAATTTATTTAATTTGAGAGCAAGAGCATGAGTGGGGAGGGGGCGAGTGGTGGAGGGAGAGGGACAAGCAGACCCTTCCCTGAGCAGGCGGCCCGACGCGGGCTCCATCCCCAGCCTGAGGTCGTGACCTGAGCAGAAGGCAGATGCTTCGTGGACTGAGCCACCCAGGCGCCCCTCCCTCCATCCTTCTGAGGGGGATGCCCTCTGTCCTGGAGGAAACTGAGGCACAGATGATGAGGGACACCTGACCTGAAACAGGGTTAGCACACCCCACTCAAGGGAAGACGAGGCTGGCCCCTGCTGCCCTCCCACAGGGTTGGCTGGGGCCCGTTCTGGGGTCAGAGGCGGGAATTGACGGGGGGTCCCTTCCTCTCTCGGGTGCAGGAGCTAAGCAGCCATGGCGTACCACAGCTTCCTGGTGGAGCCCATCAGCTGCCATGCCTGGAACAAGGACCGCACCCGTGAGTGCCGCCGCCACAGGATGACGTGGGGAGCGGGGAGCGGGGGCCCCCAGAGTGCGGATGGGTGGTACAGCAGCTGGGCGCCCTACACTGTGGTCTCTGAGGGTTGCCTGTGCCCTTCCTTCACCTCTGGTCCCGAGGATGTAAGAGGGGTTGGACGAGTTCTGGCCACACACGGGGGCAGCTGGCGAGGGTGGCCGTGAGGGGGTGGAGGGGAGAGTGCGGCCCCATGCTGGGCCAGGCCCTGCTGCAGATGCCACTGGGGCTCCCAGGCTGGGCTGAGAAATGAAGATGGCTTGGAGAGAAACACACAGGACGAGGGAAAGCCCTGGGAGGCAGAGGCGCTGGCTTAGAAAAGGCGGCCAGGGAGGTCTTTTGCGGGAGGTAAAGGAGGCAGCCACGCCAAGACCTGGCAGCAGGAGAGCCTGGCACTGGCCACAGCAGCAAGGATCTCAGGGCCGGAGATGGGGAGCAGAGAGCAGTCGCGGGAGGGGAAGTCACGAGATTGCCGTGGGGGTGCCTGTGGGTAGTGGGTGAGGGGAAGGATGGCTAGTCCCAGGGGAGGGGTCGCAAGGTGCTTCAGGGAGCCCTGCACCAAAGCAGAGGGATGAAGGGTGTTCCTGGGAGAGGGTCTTGAGGAAGTGGGGAACCTGGGCACTCACACCTCCTCCTCCCTACCCCCACCCATCTTTCCTACAGAGATTGCCATCTGCCCCAACAACCACGAGGTGCACATCTATGAGAAGAGCGGAGCCAAGTGGGTCAAGGTGCACGAGCTCAAGGAGCACAATGGGCAGGTGACAGGTACGGCAGGCTGACTCCGAAAAGGAGATGGGATGGGGAGGTCCAGCCAGTCGTCCTGTCCTGTCCGGTAGGATAGTTTGGGTTGCAGGTAACACAACCCTAATTCAAACTGGCTCAAGTTATAAAGGGATCATGTTGGCTCACATTACTGAAAAACTAAAGAGGTTTCTGGGCTTCAGGAAAGGCTTGATCCAGCATCTCAGTTCAACATAGCCAAGGACCCATTTCTTTTCTGTCTCTTGGCTTTCCAGCCTGTTTGGTAATACTTTGGAGAGCGGTAACACTCTCAGTATTAGTTCTAGTGGCACCCCCTGGAGCAGCTTGTATCCACATTGTGGCCTCTAAGCCCCTCCTACATGGATGCCAGGGAGCCTTTCTGCTTGGATGACTTTAACCTGGTTTCTCACCGTCTCACAGGCATCGACTGGGCCCCTGAGAGTAACCGCATCGTGACCTGCGGCACAGACCGCAATGCCTACGTGTGGACGCTGAAGGGCCACACGTGGAAGCCCACACTCGTCATCCTGCGGATCAACCGTGCTGCTCGCTGTGTGCGCTGGGCGCCCCAGGAGAACAAGTTTGCCGTGGGTAGTGGCTCCCGTGTCATCTCTATCTGCTATTTTGAGCAGGAAAATGACTGGTAGGTGCCTGGGCAGGGGCAGGGTGGGTTGGAAGGGACCCTGGGGCTACAGACCTAATGGTGGCAGGACTAGTGTCCCAGAGAGCACTGGACAGGCTTCAGGAGCCCCGTTCACATGACCCTGGGGAAGTATGTCCTCTCTGGACCTTGTGGTTGAGGCGACAGGCACTTGCACAACTCTGTCTCATTACTTAAGGGCACAGATCACCCCAGGAGCCCCTCTGTGGGCTTTGCTTAAAGCCCCGCACACTCGCTTGCATGGACTCCCTGACAGCCCCCTGGACTGGGCTTCTGTTGTCCCCGTTTTTCAGACGAGCGAAGTAAGGTCCTGCGCTCAGGTCACTCGTCTGAGACATGCAGCCTGTCATGCTCCAGGGCCACATCATCTTTTCCCCTGGGTCCCTGAGGGCAGAGGCTAGGCTGGAGTCGGGGAGACCGGAGATCGAAGTCCGCCCTGGCCGGTTAGCCGCTACATGACTGAGCCTGCCCCAGGCTTGCTGTGAGGTTTCAGTTAGGCCGCCAGGGATAGAGTTCCCAGCTGGAGGGGCCCTGCACCCCACTGGCCTGATCCAGACCTCTCCCTTCGGAGAAACTGGGGGTTCTGCAGGTCCCTAGGAATGTGGAGTCCCTGGGGCACGGGGGGACTTTGGTGCTGAGACTGCCGGTCCCCCTCCCCTCCCCTCTGCCTGTCGGTGTTTGCAGGTGGGTTTGCAAGCACATCAAGAAGCCCATTCGCTCCACGGTGCTCAGCCTGGACTGGCACCCCAACAACGTGCTGCTGGCCGCGGGCTCCTGTGACTTCAAGTGCAGGTAAGCAGGGGCCTCCCCCGATACCAGCACAGGAACCGGGGTGGAGGGAGCCCCGCGCCCTGCCTTCCAGACCCACTCTGCCACCAGCAGGGGGACCTGCATCTGTGAGGTTTCGGCGGGGCTGCCCCTGGGTCCTATCTCCAGCCCTCAGAGAGTGTTGGCAGGTTGCAGCCCTGGCTACCGCTTCACGTCAGCAAGGACACTTTCCCAGGCCCTCCTCTCCTTCAGTTTCCTTGTCTTCCGTCCCAAGGACAGTGAGTGGGGGGACCTGTCTCACACTGGCATCCATGACCGGGCTTAGACCAGTCTGCCTCATCATCGCGGGCCTGGAACGCAGCGTCCCCAGTTGCCACTGGCTCTTTGTGCTTGTGGGAGTAGCACCCGGGAGCCTGCCGTGCCCTGTGGCTCCCAGCTCCAGACAGGTGGCCTGGGTCTCTGCCTGGGAAAGGCTGCGGCAGGCCCCAGGGGCTCCCTCTGGTGGCCCTTGCCAGGAGAGGGTGACATCCCACTGAGGATCCGTTGGTGGGTGGGGAGCTGATCTGCCCAGTGCCCCCCCGTGCTCGCCCTGGGACAGAGCGAGGACATCAGCACGTGGGAAAGTGGTGTACTGGGTAGAGCTGGCGGGGAAGGCGGCCGGCCTGATTTAAGGTGCAGAGCAGGGGCGCCTGGGTGGCTCAGTGGGTTAAGCTTCTGCCTTTGGCTCAGGTCATGATCTCAGGGTCCTGGGATTGAGCCCCACATTGGGAATCTCTGCTCAGCAGGGAGCCTAGTCCCCACCCCGCCACCTGCCTGCCTACTTGTGATCTCTGTCAAATAACTAAAATCTTAAAAAAAAAAAAAAAAAAAAAAGTGTGGAGCAGGGAGGAGGAGGGGCATTCTAGGGGCCGGCTGTGGAGTGGAGGCACCTGCATGATGGGGACCCAGACACCCCCCGGGGCCGTGTCAGCTGTGCAGAGTCAGGCCTCAGAGGAGGGCCCAGGAGTGCCCAGGACATTGACTGCACCAGAAGGGCCCTGAAGCCCACACTCGTCCGAGTGAAGATGCAGGTCACAAAAAGCCGGCGCTGGTGCCCACCAGCTCCCAGCTGGGCACTCTGGCCTCCCCAGGCCCCTCCCCGACCCCCTCGGTCACCACGGCCTCTCTTGGGTCTCTCCTGGCAGGATCTTCTCGGCCTACATCAAGGAGGTGGAGGAACGGCCAGCACCCACCCCATGGGGCTCCAAGATGCCCTTCGGGGAGCTGATGTTTGAGTCCAGCAGTAGCTGCGGCTGGGTGCACGGTGTCTGCTTTTCCGCCAGCGGCAGCCGCGTGGCCTGGGTCAGCCACGACAGCACCGTGTGCCTGGCTGACGCCGAGAAGAAAATGGCGTGAGTACAGGACCCTGGGGTCAGGGGGCAACCAAGACCCAGAGCAGGAGGGGCTGGAGCGACTGACCTCTCCCTCTCTCTCTCTCTCTCTCAGAGTTGCGACTCTGGCCTCTGAAACGCTGCCGCTGCTGGCCCTGACCTTCATCACAGACAACAGTCTGGTGGCAGCGGTGAGGCAGGGAGGGGGGCAGAGAGGAGGCGGTGCCGGTTAGACCTGCTCCCCACTGGTCTCCCCCACCTTCTCTTCCTCCTTGGGCAGAACGGGCTGTGTCTGCTGCAACAAGGCCCCGGTGGCAGCACTTGCTGCAGTGCAGGTGTTGGGGGGCCCTGCTCAGTGCTGGGGAGCTGCATCTCCCTCATGTGCCCCAGCTGCCACGGAGGGAGGAAGGGGAGGCAGAATCACGCCCGGGAGCCTGCGCTTTCTGCTTACATCGTCCGGGCCGGGGCCGGGGCGGGGGCCGCACAGGCGTCCCGCGCGCATCCAGAGGGCGCCGCTCTCCTCCCCTGGCCCACCCTCCTGACCCCACTTCCCCCGGTAGCAAACACACTCGAGTCCCAGACGGGGGTCAGCCTGCTTTGCCTCCAGAAGCGTGCAGCATGGGGTATCGTCCCAGAGCGGGTGTAACCGGCTGGGCAGGACGGAACTTCCCTGAGCTTCCGGGGAAGGAGGCCGCCCCCAGCTGCTCCCCCCGACACCAGCACCTGGTCCCTTTCCGTATGCCCTGGGTATCGGGCCTGGTCTCCAGACTGTTTCCCGGCGCGTAAGATGGGTGCTGTGCCCGCCCCGGCCACGCTCCCAGGACATCCCCTCCCTGTCACAGGGCCACGACTGCTTCCCAGTGCTGTTTACCTACGATGGCACCACAGGGACTCTGAGCTTCGGCGGGCGGCTGGACGTGCCCAAGCAGAGCTCGCAGCGTGGCCTGACGGCCCGGGAGCGCTTCCAGAACCTGGACAAGAAGGCGAGCTCAGATGGCAGCGTGGCCTCCGGTGCTGGCCTGGACTCGCTGCACAAGAACAGTGTGAGGTGAGGGCGGGACCAACCCTGACTCCCCCCGCAGCAATATGTGTGTGTGTGTGGGGGGTCCTGACTTGGGCAGCGGGGCGACCTCTGGGTGGCACAAAAACAGCATTAGGTGAGGGCAGCGCAGGCGCTGTGCTCGGCGTTTTTAGGACATGGTGGTGTGGGGACCATCCCAGTTCTCTGGGGCAACCAGGCCCATGGGGCAGAGCCATGGCTGAGCCAGTCCTGCGGCCTCCTCCCTGAGCAGCGAGGCAGGATGACGCAGGAGAAACTGTCCCCCACGCCCCAGTCCTGCCAGCCCCAGGGGTCCACCCACGGCCAACCAGGGACAAGTACAAGGGAACTTCCTAACCAGCCCCCCCGCCAGGTGGACCCCCGTGGCCATCCCCTCCAGTGTCCTTTTCGGACCCAACGCCTGAGCCCGGCTTTCAGGACTCGTTGGAACGACCCTGTGGGTCCTCCCAGCCCCTGGTTTTGCCTTCCCCCGATCCTGCTACAAGCCTGTCACTCTGGACATTCCCCACACAATGTGGGATTCGTGCCCTGCCTGGCCTCCGCACGTCTGGTTGCATGTGCCTGGGCTTCCCTCCCGCTCCTCCAAGCAGACTCGGGAGCCCCGGCCTCTGCAGCCCTCCGCGGCCCGCTCCCGGGGCTCTCCGCGGGGTGCTCCCCGGGCTCTCCGTGGGGCACGCCCCACCTGCACAGCCCCGCACAGCCCCGCACTTCTCACCCGAGTTGGCAGACCTGGATGAAGGGTGGGAGCTCCCGGAGGCGGGGGACTCCCGTCCAGCAGAGGGCTCCGGCTGGGACCCATCAAGCTCTCCTCTGTGCAGCCAGATCTCGGTGCTCAGCGGGGGGAAGGCCAAGTGCTCCCAGTTCTGCACCACGGGAATGGATGGTGGCATGAGCATCTGGGACGTGAAGGTGAGCCCGAGCCCGCCCTGGCCCTTCCCCCTGGATCCCTGCAGGAGGAAGGCACTGCTTGGACTGAAGGTGGTGGGAGATGAGGGGCACCCCCTGGGGCACCTCCCTTTCGGGCCGAGACTCAAATCCAGGTCTGCCTGACTCCAAAGGCCGGGTTCTCTGTCCTCCGGCAGGTTGGGGCTGGGCTGGCTAGGGCCCAGGTCCCTAGGGGTGGGGGGTGGGGGGGACAGCTGCAAACCAGACTGTCTCTTCTGCTGTCTCCTTCCAGAGCCTGGAATCAGCCTTGAAGGACCTCAAGATCAAATGACCTGTGACGCAGAGTTTGCCCTCATCCCAGCTGCTGGGGGAGGGGGTCAGGGAGGCTAAGGGTCGCTTTGCTGAATTTTTCGAGGGTAGCAGTTTGGGTTCCCCTGAGGACTGCTCCAGGCGGAGGGGAGGGAGGGGTGGGAAGCTTTTCTTAACTATTGAAGGAACATGTGCCTTTTTCTTATAAAGAGATGCTTTCATTTATTGTTAAAAATGTTCTCAAAGCACTGTGCTGGTCATAAACTGCTTCAACAACATGACGTAATAAAAAAGCAGTCTCAGAGCTGGTCTCCTGTGTTTGGGAGAAGTGCATGTTTGCACAGGCACAGGTCCCTTCTGCTCTACCGACAGAATTGATTCTGAAGCCCCAGGGCCTTCTCACCGCTCCCCCTTCCCCCTCCCCCCAGTCCAGCAAGGGCACGGCCAGACCCCGGTGGCTTCCTGTCACTGGGGAGTCAGATTCCCAGACCAGACTTGCACATTCCAGGCTGCTTCTGGGTTTTAATGGAAATTGATTTCTCTGCTTGATGTCTGCAGCTGGTTTCTGATAAATGCACATCACTTCCTAAGACAGTTTCCCCCCATTCCTGTTTCGTTCAGAGGGCCTTTTCTGTTTAACACGTGCTCCTCAGGTCCGTTTATTCAGTCACAGCCAGGTACTAAGTTACATCCACAGATCTGGCCTTACGTTTGCAGGACGGAGGGCACCCAAACACGCCTTCTCCTGGACTGCTCTAGGGCCCTTCCCTCAGAACAGCCCCCAGTCAGAAGAGGCCCCCACTGACTCTCAAATCACAAGATAGAAATTCTAAGATCCGGGAGACAAGCCACACAACTCTCACTCTCAATGCTTGCCAAGGCCCCCCCGCCCCTACCAGCCCTCTGTTAAGTGACCTTCTGGTCCTGGAGCTGACTGGACTGTTGTCAGGGCCTAGAAGGCCAGGGAGGTGTCCACATACCTTTTTGTTTTTTTTAATAGCTCACCTCAGGGCTGAGAAGTGGCCCCAGAATATCCACGTTCTTCTGAGACCCTAAAGAGCGGGACGAGCAGCAAGCGTGCTCTTGTTCAGCTGCAGAGGCCTCGTGGATGTCAACTGTCTGCCCTGGTTATAGACAGAGTACTTGGCTTAAAACTGACACGTTCAATCTTTTGCTTCTAAGAAGGAAAAGACATTAGAGGACACGATCGGATAGGGCTGGGCTCCTGCGGCAGGTGGGAAGTCCCATCAGGGAAGGAGGCGATCTGGACCCTGTTCTGTGATGGACAGGTCACCAGCGGACACCAGGACCACCGGCCAGGCTTTCTGGGCTTTCCTCTGCACCCTGCCCCACTGAATGTTGAGGACAGTGGAGGGGACAAGCAGCTCACAGCCTCTGGCAGTTGATAATGACAACCCAGTGTTGGGGTCGGGGGAGAAAAGGAGGAATTGTGACGGAGTTAAGACTCCAGACAAGTGATAACGTGCAAGAAGGGCTGTGAGGGGCGCCTGGGGGGCTCCATGGGTGAAGCCGCTGCCTTCGGCTCAGCTCATGATCTCAGGGTCCTGGGATCGAGGCCCAAATCGGGCTCTCTGCTCAGCAGGGACCCTGCTCCCCCCACCCCCGCGCCTGCCTCTCTGCCTGCCTGTGACCTCTCTGTGAAATAAATAAAATCTTAAAAAAAAAAAAAAAAAAGGAAGGGCTGTGAGCAAGGGTTTGACCTGTCTAGGAGCTGGAGGACTGATGTGTGCAGGCCAGGGATGAGATGGCTGGGAAGACTGGGAAGGTTCCCAGAGACCAGTTCCTGGAGGTCCTTGCGATCCTGGGGAATAAGGCCACTAAAATGGGAAGAGACATGAAGCTGCTGCTACAGCTGTGTGGGTGTGAGGGGACTGGGAATAGCACAGGCCCTGGGGACCAGCAGGATTCAGGGGATGAGGGACAGGGAGGAGCTGGGATGACCTGGGTGAGTGCAGGAGAACACAACACGGAAAATCCTAATACACCAGAGTCACTGTTTCCCCACTGTGAGAAGGCTTTGGGGTGCCCAGGGGGCTCAGGTAAGCATCTTTGATTTTCGACTCAGGTCATGATCTCAAGGTCGTGAGATCGAGCCCTGTGTCAGGCTGTGTGTGGAGCCTGCTTGCGATTCTCTCTCTCCCCCTGTGCCCCTGTTCCCATGCGCATTCTCTCTCTCAAATCTCTGGGGGGAGAAAAAAAGAGCGGCCTTGTTACCCCTTTCTTTCTTTTTTTTTTTTTTTAATTTATTTGTTTGACAGATAGAGATCACAGGTAGGCAGAGAGAGAGAGAGGAGGAAACACGCTCCCCGCTGAGCAGAGAGCCTGATGTGGGGCTCGATCCCAGGACCCTGGGACCATGACCTGAGCCGAAGGCAGAGGCTTTAACCCACTGAGCCACCCAGGCGCCCCTTGTTACCCCTTTCTAAGAGAAAACTGAATACCAGAGAAAGAAGTTACCTCCTCAGAGCCTCGTGGGCAGGATGCAGCAGAGCCAGGATCCAAACTCAGGTCTGACTTCCAGGCCCCACTGGAGGGACACCTGCTGAGAGATACTCGACGTGGGTCCGGTCGCTAGCTGAGCGGGAAAGGACATGCTTCACGCCAGAAGTCTTGCTGACACCTCACTCGGGTACACCGGTGAGATCTGTATGACCACTCAGAGGCTGGCTTCTGGTTGCAGCAGGGACGTCCTGCCTTCCAGTCTCACACCAAGGTCCAGCCAGACAAGGACAAGTCCTGGGCACACAGGGAGCCCTGCTGGCCCTGCCACTCCTGCAAACTCTTGGCTGCCAGCACGCTGGAGGCCACCTCCTTACCACCCTGTGCGGCTCCAGTTCGGCCGGCCGGCAGCCCCCAGAGCCAACAACAGGGTACTCTGTCCATGAGCTTCCAGACAGCCATCACCTTCTTGTTTGTCTTCTCTGAGAACCACCATTTTCACGGCACCGACCTGGAACAGCTGCCGCACGACCTCCAGGGCAGGGCAGTTTGCCCTCCTGGGCAAACTCAGGGTCAGTCCCACTCCTTAGGTCTGGGGTCAGGGATTTTCTGCAGATGCTGGCAGCTGTGGAACCCCTTCAGGGGCTCCTGGGGCTGCCAAGCTCCAGCATGGTCAAGGCCAGGGGACATGGCAGGAGTCCTTAGAAGTCAGGGGCCCAATTCCATCTCTGCCACTAAATCTTTCTGACCTCAGGCCAGACCCCTTCTTGGCACCGGGTGCTGACCTCTCAGGACCGTACACAAAGGATGCTGGTGTTCACAAGGTGGAGTGCCCCTGAGGAAGGGGTGTGGGAGAAGGGGCAGCCACAGTGGCCAAGTCTGCAGGCGGCTCACATGATGGTGCTAAGCCCGACTCCCTGCCGCCATCCCCTCCGTCCAGGGTAGTAAGGATGGCATGAGGTCATGCCTGGCAATCACGCTTCCTCCCAGCACTGAAATCCTGAGACTGTGAACACCAGGACACCTGGAGGGCAAGGCAGGAAGGCGTGGTGCTACTGTAGTAGACTGTGGACTGGGCCCTGGCCACTCTGGCTTAGGGTCCACCACACTTGGGTTAAAGGGCGGGAGGGACTAACTCTGTACCCCAAGGTGTCTCCCAGCTCAGATGCCCAGGGACCAGGCCCCACACGCAGCTGGGTGGTACCCAGTCCTCGTGGGGCCGACCTGCCCGAAAGCAACACTATGCCCTGCCGGGTGAAAAGGGCCCAGACACAAGGGCCCAAAAATGCATCACAGAACAAATATTACGATAATGTCAAGTTTTAATCTGCCAAATATACAAGTTGGACTTGTGGAGTATGTTTTGCCTGGGTGCTGCACAGTAAACAGAGATTTCTTGAAATGATCAATGGGGAGGGTTAAGAATGGGCCCTAGCACTGGCCAGAAGGGTGGGGATGGGGTGGGGAAGGGCAGAGGGGACTTGCTGGGGACGAACCATGACCCTCAGGGACCCAAGGGCATGGGCTCCCAGACGACAGCCCCTCTGAGGGAGCACCCAGGCAACTCAGACCGGGGCTGGTTGTTGCAAACTTGTCGGCGGCTGCCCCCACACAATCAGCCCCTACCGTGCAACCTACAGGACAAATGGAAGCTCTTCTCACCCCACCTCCCAGGCACCCCCAACAAGAGTTCTGAATTCTAAAAACAGCAAAAACATTCGAATGGTTACATATGAAATGCTGTCCCGCATCTTTCTGTCTCAGAGAGCAGCCGCCCCCTCCCCCCAGCCCTCCCCACCATTCCCCCAAACGATTTCTGTGCCAAGATGAAGAGGAGGCCCCAGGCTGCGGGGGCTCCTTGCTGTGAGGGGCTGCGGCGGCGCCAGGACGGGGCAGGCGAGACTCGGCAGAGGGCCTGGCGGTGCGGCCGGATCCCTGATGCCTCCTCCCGCAGGCCGTGCTACTTATTCAGGGACAGCGACTGCATCCGTTTTCCCGACAAAGTCGCATCATCCTTTGCTGAGGGCAGGAAGGGAAGCGCAGGTGTTAAGGCGAAACCACGTGGGATCCAAACACGCCCCCCACACCCCGGGAGCACAGCACCAGGGGGCTCGAAGACCACAGAAAACACTCTGGCCAGTGGGCTCAGCCGGCAGAGGAGGAACAGCCTCAGGCAGCAGAGGGTTCCTGCAGGAGCCACTGCGCCCTGGTGTCCAGACGTTCCCCTCACGTCCGGGTGGCTGCCCCGACACAGGCCCACCACACGACCTGCTGGGCAAAAAGGACTCTAACCCCACCCCAAGCAGAACCCCGCAATTGCACCCTCTCCGTGTGGGGGCTGCAGCCTCAGCAACAACATGCTGAGGCCTTTCCAGCTTGGGGACTGTAAGGCCAGAGCTACCAGTGGAGAGCTGGGACAGCAGGCCATCGCCAGTGTGGGGACAACCCTGCGGCAGCCGGCTTCCCCCTTCCGGACCTCGGTTTCCTTGTGATTTGGTGAGGGGCTGGATAGCAGATCCCTAAGGGCTCTTGTGGTCCCACACGTACAAAGGGTAGGTAAGACCAGGAGAAGGGAAGTCATGAGTCAAACGCTCCTATAAACCAGACCAACTCCCCACAGCTCCCGCCACCAACCTCTGACCCCACAGGAGGGAGAGCATGCGGGAAGAGGGACAACTGGGTCAGATTTCATCCAGGTCTGCACGGTAAGATCCAGCCCACCCTGGCCTACCCTCTCAAGCCCCTCAGGTGGACAGCGGTTACCCGAGGCAGCTCTCCGCACTCAACAAGGTACCAGATAACTTGGCGGGACGGTCCCACTTTCATAAGGTCTGCCCTAGCTGCATCCCCAAGGCTTCCACAGCTGCTGTGCTCCCTGTCTGAATCCTGGCTGCTGCCGGACCCTCCCAGCACCCTAGGACGTGGGGGGCAGGAACACCCACTTCCGCTGGCAGCGAAAAAGGCACGTGCATGTACTCGCAGGCTGGGTCTCTACTCAACAACACATCCCCATCCCGTCCCACAACGAGGACAATGAAGTGCAGGGATGGTGGCTTGCTCGGAACTGGTCAGGCAGCCACGCGAGCTCCGGACTTACCTTTCCTCTCTTCTTCTTTCTTTCTGGCGGCCTCTTCCCGCTGTTTCCGGATGATCGCCAGCCGGGCCAGGTCAGCTTTGGCTTGCTCTGTCTTCCCAGCTAAATGCATCTTCATGTAACGTTCTTTTGCTTTCTGCTTCTCGATTTCTTCTCTGTGTGGATAAAATGGTGTCAGACGGGACATCTTCCCCACCACTATCAGCTGAGCTGAATGTGGGAGCCAGAAGAGAAGCCAAGTCCTCAGGCCCGGGGCCCAAGTGAAGGCAGGCACCCTGGCTCCGTGTGCCCCCTCCATGATGGACATTCACCAAACAAGCAGAGGCAGAGGGCTGGACCTCTGACGGACAGACTTGAGGGGCTGGAGGAAGTTCGAGTGGTGCAGCAGCTTTCCCAGACAGACAGCAGAGGATGGTGTGAGCTCGGCAGAGAGGAAACAATGCCCATGTTGGGGGGAAGGGAGGTGCTGACTAGGATCTGGTGTCCACAGTGAGAAAGGTGGACCAAACACCGAGTGAACAGTGTGTCCAAAGATGAGCAAGAGAAGGCAGGCACTGGAAATCACATTCTGAGGGCAGAGAAGGGAGTGGACCAAGGAGCCACAGATGGGAACCACGCCCACCCAATCACAGGTCAACAGAACACAGCAAGGTCTCAATCAGGGCAGCCCAGATGTGTAAGAGGCTGCCCTCTGGAGTGTGAGCCCCCACTAAGGAGGGTGTGGGAATGAGAGCTAGACTGCCACAGGACAAAGGTGTCAGTCACCAACCCACCAGGCAGAGAGAGAGGTGATGGTCATTAGCTTCCCTCTGAGGATCGTCCTCCGAGGCCCGAGATTCTGAACCGGAGTGGGCACACTTTTCACTGCGCTATTGGATGGTCCCACTAATGCCAGGTTCCTGGAAAAGCCAAATACTAGAGGAGGGGGCCGGGAAGTCCTGCCTAGCAGGAGCCCGAGGGAGGGACTTGGCCTCCCAGGGGCCCTCACAGCACACTGCACTGGCTAATAAGAAACAAAGCCTGGGACCTGGCCCGACAGGAGAGAAGGCCAGCCACCAGAAGTCAGATAAGCAGATGTCTTGCCCAGGAGACTCTGGAAAAACACATGCTACAGAGATGAGACTTGAATATCTCTTAGCTCAGCAGGTCCTACCCTGGGAGGTAGGTGCAGAACCAGGAGCCTCTAAGCCAAGCAGTAGAAAGCCAACCTGGCGGGGGGCGGGGGGTGAGCAGTATGTCCAGGAGGCATCTGGGATGATGAGCAAGGCTATCCAAAGCTCTGCAAAGCCCCCTCAGTGAAGGCTGAGTGCCAGGAAGGAAGTTGGCCTTCATGGCTTTCACTCTACAACCTCAAAAAGCAGGGGTAACAAAAGCACCCCCTTTTTACTGGTGAGAGGGAACCTACTGGAAGGCTGGAATCCTTAGCAGCTTCTAATCACACCCTAAGCCCATGAGCCTTCCCTGTGGGGTTTTCAAAGACCCCTCAGTCATCATGGAGTTAGCACAGGAAGACAGATTTAATCCTAGCAGCCCAGGAAGGAAAGAAAGATAGGAGAGCTTTCCCTAAAGGACTTCAATCTCTGGTAAGGCCTCTGATGTCAGCTGGTGCCCATCCAGAGTTAGGGCACTACTTGTCAAGGAACGGCAGTGTGCAGAGCACTCCAGCACTGGACCGAGACCCTCACACAACCCAAGAGGAAGCTGTCTGCAGCTCCATTTCCACCTGGGACTTAAGGAGCAACCAGCAGACCTCTCCGCCCTATGCTGTCTTCTACCTCACCCCGTGGCAGTGACACCACAGAATGTGGGCCAACAATGGTCAGATCAGGCTGGGGTAAGGGAAGTGTCCATGGAGTAGGGCGCTCTGGAGAAAGGGACCATAGCAGAGCCCTCCGTATTCCTGGGCATTACTTCAAGTGCAACATTCAAGTCTGAATCTGTTGTTCTGTTTTTTCCCTGCTGGGTTCCTAATGGTGAGAAAAAATTATTTTTGTGTTTTTGGAGAAGTTTCTTTTTTTTTTTTTAAAGATTTTATTTATTTATTTGTCAGAGAGAGAGAGGGAGAGAGAGCGAGCACAGGCAGACAGCAGAATGGCAGGCAGAGGGAGAAGCAGGCTCCCTGCCGAGCAAGGGGCCCGATGTGGGACTCGATCCCGGGACGCTGGGACCATGACCTGAGCCGAAGGCAGCTGCTTAACCAACTGAGCCACCCAGGCCTTCCCTTTGGAGAAGTTTCTATAGAGCCTTTAGAGAATGAGATGAAACAAATCTAAAGGCTGAAGTTGGAGCCCCGACCCAGCCACTGGAAACCTCAGAGCCCAGGAGGCAAGGGCAGGGGAACTGGGCCTCAAACACCCCCAAACCCCACCCCCCACCCCCAGCACACCAGCCCCTGGTCCAAGGGCCCAGGTCCCAAGGCCCAGCAGTAGAAATTACCGTTCTCTCCTTGAAAGCTCCTTGGGCCCATCCAGGTCCAGTTGTGTGACCTTTTTGGTTGTCTGTGCCACCCGGTTGGGGTTCTCGATGTCAATGAGCCCTTCCACGCCTTTGCGCTTTTGCTAAGACAGGACAAGAACGTGGCTGTTGGAGACGTCTGGTCTTGCAGAGCCCCTGAGGGCCACTCCCACAATCTCCCAACAGCTCCCCCAGACAGGGACAAGCTCCTACTCCAGCCCTGTCCCAACACGATGCTCAGCCTGAGCCTCCTAGCGGGAACAGCACTCAGCAGACTTGCCAGCAGCCTGGGAGGTACGAGGACAGCGAGTGCACAGGACCAGAGCCCGACCTGTGCGGGGTCCCAGCAACTGGGGATTACTCTCTCTGTTTCACAGGTTACAGAACAGAGACACAGGACTAACTTGCCTAACGCCAACCAGGGAGTAGACAGCAGATGAGCTGAGAGTCCAAGCCCAACTCACAAGCTCTCAGCACACAGCACTATGTCCCCACTGCAAGCCCAGCACCCGCCCCCCCCCCCACCACCCGCAGCCCCAAGCAGCTTTTCATGGAATCCCACGGTTGACGGCAACAAGCACGGCTGGATCCCTGATGCAGGCCGGGCCAAGGGCGTCAGGACCCTTTCCAGCTCGCTTTCCAGCTGCTAGCCCTCCCCGCTGACGGGACCTAAGTGACTTGAGAATGAGCCATGAGATCAAAACCTATGGGATCGAGGAACCTGCCCCTTCTACCTCCCCTGGAGGAAGTTCAGCCAAGAGCTCAAGTCCTCAATGTAGCAGGTTGGGTGCAAGTTTCAGGCCCTGTCAACCCACACTTTAAGTGACCAAGGAGACAGTTTCCAAACAGTAACCAATCCGACACAGAGCTCCAGACACCAATGTCCAATCCAGCTACCTGCAAACGCCTCCACTTGCTTTGTGACATCGTGAAGTGAACGTGCCTCACGCACCCCGCTCCTTCCGACCATCCTTAGGCCACAGCCGTATGCCTCCTTCCCTCGGCAAACCCCAATGAATCCAACTCTTAAAACACGGTGTGAATCTGCCTGCTTGTCTCCACTGCCACTGCCACCATCCCAACACCAGCCACAGTTTCTTGTCTGGAGACCTACTGCCATTTCCCTTATAACCTCAACACCCTATGATTTACTCTCTGCAGAGAAGACAAAACAACTTTTTTTTTTGGACAGAGAGAGAGATCACAAGGAAGCAGAGAGACAGGAAGGGGCAGTGGGGGAAGCAGGCTCCCTGCTGAGCAGAGAGCCAGATGCAGGGCTCGATTCCAGGACCCTGAGACCATGACCTGAGCTGCTGAGCCACCCATGCGACCCCCAAACCACCTTTTAAAAGCAAATCTAGTCATCTTTCCCTCCCACTTTAAGGCTCCACCAGCTGCCCCCCACCCACAACAGTGAAACCCAAACCCTTTCAAGCGCCACATGGGAGCTGCCCTTGCCAACCGCTCCTCGCTCCTCCCTAGCCACTCCTCTTCATATCCACGAAGGCACACCCCCAGCAGCCTCCTGCTGCTCCTGTTCCCACCCCAGGCCCTCTGAGCTTGCCAATCCAGCCGCCCTGACTGCTCTGCACGATAATTTTCACACGCCTGGCTCTAGCCTGTTTTTCAGATCTCAGTTTAAAAGCTGCATCCTCACCACACACCACTTTGCTACTACTACTACTTCTTGTTCACAATACCCGCCACTACTTAAAATTGTTGTCTGTTTATTTCCTTTTTGTCTGTAACTCCCTATTAGAACATAACCCCTTAAGAGCAAGGACTCTGTCCACATCTACAACTAGAAATGGTAATCAACAAGCACTTGATCAACGTCTGCTGACTGAGTGAGTCCAAGTCCCAGGCCCCCGCCAAACGCAGTACCTGGTAATCGTCTTCTTCATCTTCACTCTCATCTGAGTCTAGGGATTTCTTCTCCTTTTTGGGGTCACCTGCAGCCCCATCTCCACCTTCTTCTTGCTCCTCTTCTTCCTGTTTCAGAAATGGACAACCTGCAAAATCAAAAATGCACAAACCCCCTAGACTGTGACCCCTGCTCCCACCACCTCCAGACTGTGGACCCAGAAAAATTGAGCCCCCCAGAAGGCTGGGACCAAGTAGGACAAGGTCCTACTCTGCGACCCTGGCCCCTAGAAGGGGACCTGGGTCAGAGGCAGCCTATCTACTCGGCCCCACAGCCTGAAAGCCCTTCTCGGTGAGAAGTTCATCTCCCAGGGTCAGGAAGACTCAGCTGGGGGCTGGAAACCACAGTCCCGCTCAGCGCCCCTCCTCCTTCCCCAGCTGCCACGTGCAGCTGCCAAATGGTACTTGCTTTCCTGGGCAAGTCCTTCCCTGCTTTCCACTCCCACAGCCAGTGGCAGGCCAGCCACTCTGACCTGCCCATGCAGAAGCCTCGCTGCGCTGGCTTCCTAACACAACACCCAACATGCTGCTTCCTTCCACCTTTATTGCTTTCCCGCCAAAAATATGCCTAACAAAAACAGTAGGTCCTCCAGCCTTAGCACTGGCCCACACATTCTCCAAGGTCCTGCTTAGCTGCCAGCAACTCCGTCAAGCCCTCCTCCCCTCTCCCCCAGCCACATGCGGCCCCTCCCTTCTAGGGGCTCCCAGGCACTTCACAGCTGCGTCACTCATCATGCCTGACTGTGCTCTTTGTGGCCCTTATCCAGGCGGAGATCTAATGGTGTAGTCAGGGATGTGGACATCAACGATGATGAAAACATTCTATTTCCTGACAATAGACTGGAAAAAACACTGCAGGAACAGAGGAGAGTGAACTCCTAAGCTTGGACTAGAGGGGGAAGGGTGAAGACTGTCAGTGAGAGTCACAGAGGAGATGACGCTCAGCAAGGTCTGCAGAAACGAACAGTACTTTGCCTGCCGGGGGTGTAGGAAGATAGGGCATCATATCACGCTGGGTCTGGCAAGAGGTCTGGCATGGCTAGAGCAAACCAACAGGGACTGCTGGGAGCCTGAGCCGTGGATGGGCTGAGGCTGGCGGAAGGACAGCTCCCAGAAGGCCGGAACACAGGACTGAGAACAGAGACCCACTAAGGCAATCACTGCTATAAGAACGAAGTTCTAATGGATTCACTCCAGAAGATGGCTCTCCTTTTCACCGGCGGTTGTTCTGGGACACCCGCCTGCTGTCCATGCCCCACCTCCACCCTGAATCTCAGGTGCTGACTTCTCCCTGGGAATAGGTGGTCTTTGCCTGGCCTCTCGGGACGCCATAGAGGCATGGAACCACCGTGGGCCACTCCAATGGCCTGAACAGGCACGTACTCACCCTGGCCTTCTGCTTCTCAGCCTGGAGCTGTGCGTCGATCTCCTCGGGGCTTGTGTACTGCCTTGCCCGGCCTTTGTGGCCTCCCTTTCTCCCTGTACAATGATTGGCAGTTTAGGAAGGTGGGAGGGCATCGGCTTCCTGGAAGGCTGCGGGCCCCAGGGCGCTGTGTCCTGCTTGAGGTGCTCTCATCAGAGGCTGCAGAGACCTCCCCCACCCCCAACCCCTCACCAAGCATCACCCAAACCTACACTCTCCTACTTTCATACCTTCAAAAGAGGCAACATGTGACCACCCGAGGCCGCTCCAAACTGTGTGCTGCAGGTAGCTTCCTACAAATAAGACCTGGGGGGAGGCTATGGGGGAGGGCACACTGCACATAAAAACTGGCCAACTCTCTTGGACCCTTAGAATCCAAACACCGAAATGCAGGCAGAACATGTAACACTCACATCCCTGCTATGACTACAGGGGTTTTTACTTGCAAATGTTCTGTCACAGCCAGGTACTCATCTGATCCTCAGAATAAACCTATGAGGAGTGACAGCTGGTCCCATTCTACAGACAAGACACTTAAGATTCAAATCTCAGCTCTACCACTTGCTCGCTTTGGGCAGGTACTTAACCTCTTGAGTCTCCGTTTCTCCATGTGGGTCCTTATCTCCTAGAGTTGTCATGAGAACGAAACTGTTAACTTAGTAAATCTTCTGGAACAGCACCCAGCACTGGATAAGCACTACAGAAAGGTATGCTACGTTTGTTACTTTTCTAACAGAGGATTTTGGCAGGAGGAAAAAAAACAAAGCCACTGACCATATCAGTGATTCACTGTAAACATCACAGAATATAATAAAACTTAGGTGAACTCCAGGTTCACCTAAATGGTATGGTAGAAAGAAAAAACCCCAAACCTATGGGAAACTTTCTTTTGCTTAGAGCAGGACGCACAGCTGGGAAAGTTAAAAGTTGAAAATGAAGCCGACTACCTTCTAACAGTTAAAAATGTAACTGTAAATTAAAGCTCATCTGAGATTATCAGCTTTACAGTCGACCCTCTTGCATCAGGACAAGAGACTGACCCTGCTAAAGCCACCAGCCAGTTTTACAGCAGGATGGCACCTGCTCTGGTGGTCCTGAAGGATGTTGACGTGGTTGTGGCCTCATCCATCCCCTCTTCTAGAAGCTTCGGCCCAGCTGATTTCCAGTGTCTCACCAAGTGCAGAGAATTTGTAATTAGCCAGCCAGAGCTTCTCTGGACTCCAGAGACAGTAGCATAACTACCCACCTCCTACTTTCTAGACAGCAGCTGCAGAGCCATAATTGGGCAGCTAAAGACCACAACCACCCATTTTTAATGACTACCTGGGTTCCCAGGGGTGTCTCAGTCTATGCCCATGAAAAGTCCTATTGTGAAAGAGCAAGCTTGCCGTTAAAAAAACCCAACACCCTTTCTTGCCCTCTTAATATTCCAGGCAGTACTCACAACTCAAAACTGGCTACTGTAGGCTCTCATCCCACACACCTGGTTAGGGGAAACTGACCTTAGTCTGGCCTACCATAACTCTTATTAAAAGCTCTTCCTGCCTTTAAAAAAATGTTTCACGTTTACACAATGCCAACAAGAGTGCATTCTTTTCCCTCAGGGAATTTTATACTTGAAAATTTTAAAAGGCCTTTCCTTTGCTTTTCAAGCAAATCGACACAAGCAAGAAATGTACATCTTATCTGCCATGAAGCTTTTCACAAGCCAAAGATCAAGTCGCTTAACCAAGATATTCAGGATTTCCTAATTGTAATCTCCAACCTTGGCTCAAAGTGTCTATGAAACAGGATCCTTAGAACCAGAATTCTGGACCCCGAAGGGTTCATTCAGCACCCTCCTTTTGCAGAACACAGGAATGAGAAAAATGGAAGAGATGTGGCTCTTCCTACCACAGATGAAATCGGTAGGGAGGGGAGTTTAAATGGATTCAGCTCTGTAAACCCCAATATCTCTGCAAGTAAAAATCAGGAAGTCATTTAGGTTTGAAAAAACTCCAAGTAGATTTCCTGTGGGCAGAAGCATCTTAACCAACATGACACATGAGCTACTACTATTAACCGAACATCTGTTCTGTGCCAGGAGTTAGCCAGGCACTTGGAGTGCTCTATTTTTTTATGACCTCTAGATCTCCAGCTCCAAGAGAAGGGTTATGGGCCAGGTGCTTCAGATGAGAAAAACAGGCTGGAACTAAATGATTTCTTCCAGGCCATGAGGTTAGACAGTGACACAGCCAGACTTCAACTCAAAAACTTCTAGGGAGAAGAGAATGAAGGACCGGTCTACCCTGGATCCTCTATTTTCCTGGCCAAGAAACTGACAAAACCCTACAAATAATGCTCAATGGGCACTTAACGACCGCCCCGCGCTGTAATGCGCACTCCACGTGGATTACCTTGTTCAAGCCTCCCACCAGTACTATGAGGTAGGTACAATCGTAAGCTCGGTTTGCAAAATGAGAAAACCCGGACAGAGAGAGATGAAGCGACTGGCTCAAAAGCACACATGGAGCCACTACCGAATAGGGGCAGTCCAAACCAGCTCTGCCATGCTCGAGAACATCAAGTTAGTTCTCGTTAGTCAGGCCCGGCTCGCCCAGAGCTCGAGAGGGCCGACGTTTTACGCGCAAGGCAGACGGGCCCGGCACAGGCGCGGGACGCGGTGACTCAGTCCCCGGCGAGCCTTGAAGCGGGAGGAAACTCCAGATCCCCCAAGCCAAGAGAAGCGCGCCCCAGACCCGGCCTTCCGTGTCGCCGAGGACCCGGAGCCTCCGAGTCTCCCCAGACCCACGAAGGAGCAGCTCGTGGCCACTCCGGTCCTCAGTTTCTCCAACCGGACAACTGGGCGTCGAGGCCCAAACCTGGCCCTCAGCCGGCGCGGACGTTCTCCCTCTACGCCACTCTCCGAGACGCCCGCGGGCTGAATGAACAGCGGGAGCGGGACTCGGGCAGCCCCTCGAGGCCCGCGGGCCACGCGCGCTCGCCCCTCACCTCCTTTAGGCATCGCGGCTCCAGCAGCTGCGGCGGCGGCGGCGCCTCGAACTGACACCGGAACCGGAAACACCTCGGCCTCGACTTCTTCCGCCCGGCCCAGTTTTCTCGGCGCTTGGCCGCCGCCGCCGCCGCCGCCGCGAGGGCTGGGGACCTCAGGGATGCCGGCGCACGGAGACTGTCCCGCGCGTCGCCTGAGTCCAGGCTCGCTTGCCCGCTGCCCAGGCAACAGAGCCTCCGGTCCCCCCCGGTCCCGGGAGACGCGTGAGCCTGCCAATCCCCCCGCGGGATGCAAAGGCAAAAGGGAACAGCGGCTGTAAAATTCTATACAGGCAAAACTGCGGACACCTAAGATGACGCAATCTCCGCGCGAGGTGGGGCGGGGCTCCGCGAGGACCTCACCCTGGAGACATCACCTGGGAAGCGGAAGCCGTCTGTAGAGAGGTGGTGGGTGAGGGTGACGGTGTTTCGGGTGAGCATTTTTCTCTGTTCTCCGGTACCTTGGTAACGGTTAGGGCCAGGAATTGGAGGTCTGCACTGGCCCAGCAGCGATCAGAGCGGCTGGCCGGCGGTGGGTTCGGGCCTCTGGAGCGGAAGGTCAGAGTGAGTTCCCGAGAGGGGGTGGCGCCTCGTTCGTTCTGCCCAGAGAATGGGAGATTTGGGGTTTTCTGGGTTCCCGCTTCTCCTGCTCTTTTCTCTGCTGAGAACGCCTTCTGTCCAAATACTGTTTGTTCTTGTAAGCCCGGTTCAGATGCCGTCGTCCCTAGGAGCCTTCTACAATCCCCACTGTCAACGTTTTCCCTCCCTCGCTCCGAAAACCTTTCTGCTCGTTTCTTCTCCCGAGCGCTACCACCTCTTACACCACCCGACACCTCTTGATCCGGTTGCTTCCTACCTGTTACCTCCCCTGGGTAACACATGGACCAGGGCTCACGAATTTCCTTGGGTCGTAGCAAAGTGCTCATCCCGTATCTTTGTCTTCCCAGCCAGTGCGCGCTGGGGCAGGGTCCAGATTCTGGCCATCTCTAGCTTCAGCATAGGGGAGACCTGTGCAAAGACCACTGATTAGCGAGTCTGGAGCCTCGTACTCTGCCAGGTCTCAGCTTTTGCGACCCTGGCTTTACCTCTAGAAGTTTCATTCCTCACCTGTAAGGTTGCTAATGGAGATTTCATGAAAGGAACCAGGGGATGTTTGTATGGCTGCGGGGAGGACTTTGTAAACTGTCCAGCACCCCACGGAAGGGAGGGACTTGTTGTTTGGGAGAGAGGAGTCTGCTGTGCTTCAAAATAGGAGATAATTAACCTGTATCCTCTTGGCCAGCTAGGGAATGCTATGTGGTTTGAAAAATGTTTGTATATTTGTGCTGGCCTATTGTAAGGGCTTTATCTGCCTTGCCTTTATGAAGGGTTTTGTTTGTTTGTTTGGGGGGGTGTTTCAAAGACTCTGCAATCCAGCTAATTCACTCCTCTCATTTTACAGACAAGACCTGAAAGGGAAGGGATCTCCTCAGAGTCACAGAGTAATTGGTAGAGTTGGTCAGGAACCTAAGCCTGTAACTGAAGAGACCAGAGGTCTTTCTGTTAGACTTCTTGGGAAGAGACGGTAAGGTACTTTCGCTGCATACCATCTTTTTCTTTTTTAAACCCCCGGTCTCTCAGCTCTCCCAGCCATAGGCCTTCTCACTCTGTATTATAATTACTTTCTTACTTTCTGTTTCCTTGCTAGAATGTCATCTTTCCAATGACAGAAGTTGTGTCTTGTTGTTTGTTCTTTATTCCCAAGGCTAGGCTAGGCTCATAGATGATATTAAAGGTAATGGGAAAAATCTACTAAACACATTTAATGCAGGCATGCTCCATGTAATTATAATGAAATCTTCACAATGGACCTCTATGTAATTTCTAGTATTCCCATTTTATGGATGAGGAAACAGATTTAGGGAAGGGAATGTGCACCAAAAGGGTGGCTGGTGAAGGCCTTCGGGGATTTCAAGTTCAGAAACAAATCCATTTAATTTTCCTCCTCCAGTTCTTCGCAAATTATCTTGTAGAAGAAATGCCCAAAGTGAAAAGGAGTCGGAAAGCTCCCCCAGATGGTTGGGAGTTGATCGAACCAACACTGGATGAATTAGATCAAAAGATGAGAGAAGGTAAGTGCAGAGTTTCTAACTGGGTGAACGGCGTCTAAGAGTCACAGGCTTTGATGTGTCCAGGGGCAGGCAGAAATGCAAGTATCATATTGGAAGAGACAGCCCCACTGTGGCCCCTAGACACTGATCTGTTTTGTTTGCTTATTAACTCAGGAATATTAGGAATTCTAGAAAATAAGATGGCATTAATGAAAAGGTCCTCAAAGACGTTTTAGGGCCAACTTTGATACAGAAATCTTCGAGAATAAAGATCGAGTAGTCTACCTCTAATTATTTACTGTTTTGGTTAGGTACATATTTAGAGTCTTACAGAATATGTTTACTTGGAAAATCCTGTTCTTTTTCATGTTCACATTTTCTGTAAGAGTTTTATCCAGATTTTTCTTGCGTCTCTCTGACACAGGTTTCATCACTTTGTTTTTGCATTATCTACTGGTTTTCCAGAATGTGCCACCTTCAGCTCCCTCAGAATGCTGTATGATCCTGAACTTAATGAATCAGTATCGTGTGTTTTTAGAAATCTTATCTGAAGCCATGAGCATCTGTTGGCCTTTATTTTTATTTTTATTTTTTTTTAAGATTTTATTTATTTATTTGACAGATCACAAGTAGGCAGAGAGGCAGGCAGAGAGTGAGAGAGGAGGAAGCAGGCTCCCCACTAAGCAGAGAGCCTGATGTGGGGCTCGATCCCAGGACCCTGGGATCAGGACCTGAGCCGAAGGCAGAGGCTTTAACCCGCTGAGCCACCCAGGCGCCCCTGGGTTGGCCTTTATGATCACAGTGTGACCACTTACTCAATTGCTTTTCAAAAAAAAAAATTTTTTTTTTTTAAGGTATTTATTTATTTGTCAGAGAGATAGAGCACAAGCAGGTGGAGTGGCAGGCAGAGGGAGAAGCAGGCTCCCTATCGAACAAGGAGCCCAGCACGGGACTCGATCCCAGGACCTTGGGATTGTGACCTGAGCTGAAGGCAGACGCCCAGCCAACAGAGCCACCCAGGCACCCCTAATAATTTTTTTAAGAGACAGTGAGTGCGGGGCCTAGGGGCTCAGAGGGAGAGAGAATCTTAAGCAAGTTCCACATCCAGCGCAGAGTCCGATTGATGGCTCGATCTTCCAACCCTGAGATCATGACCTGAGCTGAAATCAAGAGTCAGACACTCAACTGACTTAGCCACCCAGGCGCCCCTATATGGTTGCTTTTGTAAGAATTTTAAACTAATTAAAGATCAAGCATAAACAGTTGCATAATGAACATTTAGCTAGATTTTTTTTTTAAGATTTTATTTATTAATTTGACAGAGAGATCACAAGTAGGCAGAGAGGCAGGCAGAGAGAGAGGGAAGCAGGCTCCCTGCTGAGCAGAGCCCAATGTGGGCCTTGATCCCAGGACTCTGGGATCATGACCCAAGCCTAAGGCGGAGGCTTAACCCACTGAGCTACCCAGGCGCCCAACATTTAGCTAAATTAATTTTAAAGAATAACACTTTAAAAGAATTGTTGCTGAGGTTTTGAAGTTAATGGGCTATTTCTTTTGCAGTTTTGGGCATTAGCCAAGTGGCAAAAATCTAAATCTAGTGCATGCCAGGACACGTGTACCTCTAGTTTTCCACTTTGCGTTCCACTTTGCGTGCAGACCTGTATAAAACAACATCCAAGAATGTTCACTTGGTCTTGTGAAAATGGGTCCAAAATGGGAGTGCTGCTCTGATTTAAAGATTGAGAAATGACAAAAGCACGGGGAGGGAGGCTCTGTTTCCAGTTGCCCTATAAGCATGTTTGCCCCCTACCTTTTGAATTGAGATCTAGCTGACATAAAACACTGTATGTTTTAGCTGTATGCCATTTGATATGTCTGTATTATGAAAAGATTAACAATAATTTAAGATTCATTATCTTACAGTTGTTTTTTTTTTTCTTGTGAGAGCTTTTAAGGCTTACTTTCTTAGCAGCTTACAAATATACCATATAGTACTGTAAATTGTTGTCACCATTTCCCAGGACTTATAACTGGAAGCTTGCTCATGTGACCCCCTTCCCCCATTTCGCCCAGCACCCCCTTTGTTTCTTACGGTCTCTGATCAGATGCCCCGTTGTGCCTTCTTTGAGCCCCTGTATAAAATGTCAGCCCCCACGTCCCCTTCTGCATGGTCTTTTTTGTGGCCTTTACCACTTACTCCTGGGGGCCAGTCCGCCTCCCTGTCCTGGAACACCGCCCCAGAGCTGCTCTGCCTTCAGCCCACACAGGCTGTACTTGCTCAGTCCGCAACACCTGCCTTTTGCCTGGATGACAGAATCCTGTGTGTGGAGCTGAACTCCACACCCCAAGTAGTAGCATGGCCCCAAAGTTGGAGGAATGGAGGTACAGTCTTCTTGACCACTCCTTCCATTTCTCCCCTACTGTAAAAACTGAGTGGAGGTAGTGGAGATAGCAGGCAAAGATCAACTTGTAGCTGCTAACGGAAAGAATTGCACTTCAAACAGTCCTGTTCAAATCACGTGGCTTACTTTATCTTTTTTCAAGTCACAGCTCTATTGAGATAGAAGTCCTGTTCTGTAAAATGTGCCCTTACGGTGTTGGGGGGTGTTCAGTGTTTTCGGAGTCAGGCAACCCTTACCTCCTGAAGAAACCCTGCACCCTTTGGTAGTCAGCCCCTTCCCCCATCCCCCCAGCTGTCCCAGACTGAGGCAACTACTCATCCACATTCTGTCCCCGTAGGCCGTCATCTAGTAGGTGGGCTTTGAGAACTAGTTTCTTTGACTGGGCATCACATTCTCAAGGTTCATCCATGTTGTAGCGGGTCGTTTCTTTTTCTGGCTGGATGACGCTCCGTTTTGGTGTGTGTGTGGGGGGTGTTTATCCATTCTATCAGCTGATGGACACCAGGATTGTTTCTGCTTTCAGGCTGTTGTGAATACTGCTGTTTGCACGTTCATAGGAGAGTTTTTGTGAGCACGTGTGTTTTCAGTTCTCTGGGCTGTATACCCAGCAGGAGATCCGCTAGGGCATATGGCAACATTAACTTCCTGAGGAAGAGCCAGACTGTCTCCCAGAGAGGCTGTACCATGTTACATTTCCACCAGCAGCCTATGGTCCAATTTCCCCGCATCCTCAACCCTTGTGACTGTCTTTTTGATGATAGCCAAGCTAGAGGGTATGAAGTAGGATTGATACTTTATCCCTACTTACAAGAAAACAAAAATAAAAAAAACCTGTGTCCTGTGCAGTGACAACTGCCTGCCACAAGAAAACACACACCTTTTTCTCCGCAGCTGAAACAGAACCTCACGAGGGAAAGAGGAAAGTGGAATCTCTGTGGCCTATCTTCAGGATCCATCACCAAAAAACGCGGTATATTTTTGACCTCTTTTACAAGAGGAAAGCCATAAGCAGAGGTAATGAACTCAATTCTCTCGGCTCACCAGCTTGAGTAGCTTTCACATTTACTTAATGGTTCCCGTTCTTGCAACCTCAGCAATTGTCAGTTTTCTTATTGGTAAAAAATGTGGGGAGGGGTCAGCGTTGGCTCAACAGTCTTTTTGGTGAAGAGTAGTGATGGGCTGGGGCAGCTTTGTGATCCCATGGTCTGACGCCCTTTCCCTTCTTGACAGAACTCTACGAATATTGCATTAAAGAAGGCTACGCAGATAAAAATCTGATAGCAAAATGGAAGAAGCAGGGCTATGAGAACTTATGCTGCCTGCGCTGCATTCAGACCCGGGACACCAATTTTGGAACAAACTGCATTTGCCGGGTCCCCAAAAGCAAGCTGGAAGTGGTAACGTCTCTACCCCATAATGGCTGATGCTTGAGTTTGAGGTCACTTTTTCAGTCTGCCCCGAAGTCTGCCCTAGTTGGCGGCAGGGGACTGAACACGATTTTGCTGGCTGTCCTGCTGGCCATGCCCCGGGGCGTGAGTCCCTCTCCTGTGTGGTCCGGCCAGGCAGTGTGGCAGCTGCCACGTTAGGTCTGGGGGCCAACTCCATTGCACCCTTGGGCAAGTTACTGAATTCCGTCCTCACACAGGAATTGGGGGTGAGCTTCCCCCAATGTGGTGGGGAGGGCCGAGTCGGGGGAGCTCAGGCCGGTCAGCAGGCACTCCTGCCCTTCCCCTCGCATGCTCTCCCCAGGCACGCTTTTCTCCAGGCCTTCACCTCAGAGGTATTACGTCATATTTCTTCTGTCAGAACTTTGTTCTACAACTTGACTGGGCAGCTCAGGAACGGTGCTGCGTATGCAGCCGCTGAGCTGACAGCGTCAGCCTCTCTGAAGTGGAAGTGCAGGGGGAGGGAGGCGGTTCCTAGGACATTGGCTGTGGTGGCCTTTGAGGGCAGCCCCTTGGCCCATGGTGGGCCAAGCCGGGCGGTCAGGCCGGGCTGCCCACCTCCCCGGTGGCCACCTTTCACACAGGTGCCTCATCACCAGCCCCTGGCAGACCAGTTCTAGTTTGTAGAGCTCTGGGTCAGGGGCTTTACCTCAGCAGGCAGCTCTGTCTCCCGGAATCGTCTGTGAAGTCAGGGAGGAGTGGACATCAAATAAGGGCCCAAGAACATCAGATTCTCCCCTGAAGAATTGGGGTGCTGGTTTTCAGGTGGGGGCAGGGAGAGGTGGTAGAGTGGCGGAAGCCACCACACCCCCCTCACCCCAGGATTCTACAGTGGCATTTGATCAGGGGTGTTGCCCCAGTCCTGTGGCCAGAGGAGAGCCCGCTTTTGTCACCATCCAATCTTGTGCATTTAGTTAAGGGTCTTACTCCTCCAAAAAAACAGAACAAAGGAAAATATACATAAACCACTGCTCTAGGCCCTTCTGTTGGGCAGGCCCTCAGCTGGACATCTGGGCACACCCGGCCCAGTGGACAAGACTCTTCTGCCATTCAGATTCCAGTGCACATCCTCTGCCCCTGTGCCTCTACTAGAACATTCCCCAGCCCAGAGACCCTGAGCCCCGTGGGCAGTAGCGGACTCACTTCCAGCTCACTGCAGGGTAGCTCATGCTCACTTCACGGAACAAGAGTCATTCACAGACTTTTCTGGGGGCTTGTACGTACAGTGACTGCATAAATCAAATGCACAGAGGTGTAGCTTCAATGTCGGCATCTGTCACAGAAGGCTTTGTGAGGAGTGTCCTGTAGACAGTGAAGTCTGGTGGCCACCTTGTTGAGGGTGGAGGTGGGGGGTGGCCCATGGCAGGAGTGTAGCATCTCCACTGTCCTCTGTTTCAGGGCCGAATCATCGAGTGCACGCACTGCGGCTGCCGGGGCTGCTCCGGCTGAAGCCCTCAGGCCCTGACCCCTCTTCACCCTGAACTTTGGACTTCATGGGTTTCTGCCTGTCGCGCCACCCCCTTTCCTGGGAGCAGCTCTTCTGGCAGAGCAGTGCTCCTGGTCTGAGTTGGAGCATGGTCTCTACGTGTAAAGGCTTTGGTGTTTCTCAGCTGTGATTTGTAGAAATAAAATTTTTAAACCTTCTGGGTCCAGCATTTATTCTTTCCAAGAGTCAGCAGTCTGTGGACCCCAGTGCACGAGCACCAGGCCCTAGAAACTGGTCCCCTTGGGCCTCCATCCTGACTCTACCTTGTAGATGCTGTGTGACTGTGAGCAAGTTCACTTTCCTCATCACTGCGGGGATGGCCACCTCCCAGACGAGGATGACCAGAGACGGTCTGTTAAGGTGGGCCAGGCTGCTCTCGGACCTGCCATGAACTTGTCAGGCACCCTGGGCCCAGCGCGTGTCCTCATATACCAATGCCTGCAAAACGCTGCCGTGCTCACTCCGCACTAGACCCTTCCTCAGGCTTGAGGCCACATGAGGACATGCACAGGTCTGATGCGGAGAGGCTCCTGGGGCTCCCGAGGGGCTCCGTAAACAACACGCCCTCCGTCCCAGCTCTGATGGAGGCCCAGCGTCTTCCATCACCTGCCTCCGAGGCCTCCGTCCACATCGGCTTCTGTGATGCGGTCTTGGTCCCCCTGGTGCTTGGTCCGGAACTTTTGCCACGGGTGGGGGGTTTCCTCTGCTGGCATCACTTTCAGCCACTGCTTATAATAAGCTCGGAAGCCATCAATCTTCTCCAAGTAGGTGTTTTTGCCTTTGTACTATAAATGGAAAAGCATGGGGTTCAGAGGAGCCTGTAGTCACTGCATGCGACCTACGGCTCATCCCAACCCATGGCAGCCGGCTCAGGCCTCAGGGAAGCTGTTCTCATTTCTAGGTGGTTAAGGGGGGAGGGCAGGAAAACTATGGATACTCAAGTCACCTACTGTCGAGAAACAGCTGCTGTGGGGCAGACCACATTCCCATCCGCTAACCGTCCCTCGACGTCGGTGCTGCTGCCCTACACCCAGGGATGGCCCCCTGACCCCCCAAGCTAGAATCACTGCCTCCACAGCATGAGCACCTCCCCTGTGTCCTCTCGGCCCTGCTGCAGTGGTCTCGAGAGGGGGGAAGAAATGGAGGGAACGAGAGGCTCGGCAGATGCTAAAAGAAAGCTGGTAAAGATGGGGCACCTGGGTGGCTCAGTGGGTTGAAGCCTCTGCCTTCAGCTCGGGTCATGATCCCAGGGGCCTGGGATCGAGCCCCACATCGGGCTCTCTGCTCAGTGGGGAGCCTGCTTCCTCCTCTCTCTCTCTCTCTGCCTGTCTCTCTGCCTACTTGTGATCTGTCAAGTAAATAAATAAAACAATCTTTATTAAAAAAAAAAAAAAAAAAAGCTGGTAAAGGAATGTGTAGGAAAAAAAAAGCAGCCAAAAATATATTGAAGATAAAAACTTAGCACACGTGGACAAACAGTTGGATTCAAAAGATTTAAGAATTCCAGAAGTTGTATGTACCTAATCCAGCCTGAAAGTACATAAAACAAAAACTCGACAGGGACAGACAGAAATAAGTCCCTGTCCTAAGGGAACAGGAGTGTGGTCTAAATCCAGTTAGCTTTAGGCCTGCGGTAGGCTGGTATCTGGACTGAACCTAAGACGATGCCCTCAGAACACTGCACCACGGAGTGGGGACAAGTCCACTACCCGGAAGATACTTGCAACATGGAACAAAACATGAGAATCCAGAACACACGAAGACCCCCGAAGAACCAGTAAGGCAAGACAACCGCTAGCTGCTCAGTTGCCCAGTTATGCCCTCTGCCTGGTGTATGCTCTGCTGCTGTCTCCCAGGTTCTGACTGAGCCCCCAAAATGGCCCTCATGCGTTGCACCTGCACAGTTGTCCCTGACGCCATACCTGGTGTGTCCCTGCGCCTCTCCCTCCCCGCTACGGGGATGGTGTTCCTCCAGGCCACAGCTGCCCTGGGGGCACTCAGCATGGGGCACTCCCATGGGCCCTGCATCCAAACCCCCCCAGCCTGCGATCCTCAGCACAACAGGGAGAGAAGTGGCCGTTACAAAGCAGACTCTATCACAGCCTGGCTGCCATCCCCATTCACTGGACGAACAACGGTCTATACGGGGCACCAGGCAACGGGCAGGTACCGGGGAGCCAGGTGGGCAAGGCGGTCAGTCTCCAGCTCCAGGGGCTTATGGGTTTTGTGAAGGTGACAGTCATCTGTGCAGGTGTAATTGCTGGCTGTGAGACACAGCGAAAAGAACAGCGCTGGATGTGAGGGGCAGGAGGGAACAGCAGGGCATCCCTGAGAACGAGCCATCCAAGCTGAAACCGACAGGGTGAGGTGCCAGTTACAGGAAGCGGGCAGCCTACTCAGGGCAGAGGGAATAAAAAACCCCGAGGCAGAAGAGGCTGTGTCCTACAGAAATGACAGAAGGCCAGTGGGACTGACAGTGAATCCAGAAAGAGTGACCAGAGATGGAGTGGGCCACAGGGACTCATGGGCTGTGGTTTAAGGAACTTGGGATTTCTCCTAAGGGAAGCCATTGACAGCTTAAAGCAGGGAGTTCCAGCTCCGGGAGGCCAGATCTGGGGGTGTGGGCAGGGGGAAGCAGGGCAGTTAAAGAGAGGACAGGCGAGTGAGAGGCTGGCACACACACCCGATCAAAGGAGGGCGGGTACTGCGCGGCAAACTCCAGCTGGCGGATGACCACCTCATTCACAGGGACCCTGTTCTGCCTCATGTCCTTCAAGATGTCAATGAGATAGGTGTAGTCCAGTTTCTTGAGGGCCGCGTTGATGAGGGTGCTGTAGATGTGGGTGTTGGGGGTCATCTGGGATTTCTGCAACAGCACAGACATACGATCAGCGGGGTGACAGCAGCCACTGAGACAAAGCAGCCCTCTGGGTGCGTCAGGCCATTCAGGCCTGCTCTGCGGACCAGCCACCAGGCCAAGAGGACACCCCACTCCAAAAGGAAAGCACACGTGCCCTGCACTGTAGGTCCATGCCTCCCAGACCCAGGGACCCTATCTTCTCCGGCCTGAAGAACTTGCTCAGAGATCAGCAGACCGAGGCAGTAAAGCACATGCAGAAGACCACCTCCTCGGCTCTTGCCTGCAGGTTTACTGCAATCCCTGCTCCCAGAATGCTGTAACACCCCTGCTCTAGTCATGCCTCCCACCCCTCCTGAGTCGGGGCCAAAACCTGTTCCTCCCCACCACCTCACCCCCCTGCAACCTCCTTCGAGACTCTAACACCCCGTTTTCAATGCCAGATCCTGAAGCAACTCACCAGAGTCTACTTTCTCTCCAGTTGGGCCAGTGACTTTTCTACACTTGAAGCTAGAATGACCCCACACTCCCCATCCCCCATGCACACTGGGCTGTCGGGGTGCAGAGGTCTGGGGGTTCAGGAGGGCCCAGCTTTCTCCTCGAGCGCCCCTAGTTAGCACCATGGGTCCCCCCAGGCCTGGAGCCACTCACCTTCATGTCTGCAAGCAGCTGCAGACCATCCCTTGGCCTGTGGCACCCGATGGCCAGGTTGCAGAAGGTCTGCAGGTTGGGGACAATGCCCCTCTTTGCCAGGAGTGGCAGCAGCGCCTGTTGGGACAGAGACGGCATCCCTGGAAGCTGTGACCCACCAAGCCTGGCAGGAGTCTTCTCAGTTGAAGGCCGTGGCTGGCTGGAGACCTCGGGGGCACAGTTCTTCTGCTCGGAAGCCTCACCACTCCCTCCGGGACCACACTGGATGAGGGTCTCAGCCTGGCTTGCAAGCACCCACTCCCCAGAATTTAACGCTCTGCGAGGACACCCTGCCTTCCGAACCATCTCCACCACGCCAGCCCCCTGCCCCGAGACCCTTCATATTCCCGCGTCTCTCTGCTTCCCTGCGGGCCGTCCATCCAGCACTCGGCCCTTCAACATCAACTGAGCACCCATGGTCTCCCAGGCCCCTGGCCCCACAGTCCAGGGTGGGAGGCAAGGCCAACAACAGCGTGGGACGTAGAGCTGAGCCTGTGGGGGCTTGGGGGTGAGGAAAAAGATGGCCTCGTGGCCTGGCTGGCTCAGGGAGGGGCTCTGTTGTGTTCGGCTAGTCTAGAGAAAGGCGTGCTCTCCACTGAGGCCCTGAAGGCGGAGGCGGTGTCCCTGTCACCTCTGATTGCCCACAGGAGCCCAGCTCAGTGCTCTGACCAAAGATCCATTACACAGACACATGGACAAAATCGCATGAGGGCTGTGGTGGCCCATCTGTAGAATAGGGGTAGCCTCGTACTGGCAGAGCCTTGTGGAGTGAGAAACGGGTGGGAAGCTCTTCGAACGGCATCTAACACAGAGGGCTGTATCAATGTGTTTGTGTGTGTGTGTGTGTGTGTGTGTGCGTGTGTGTGTATGTGTTGGGGAGTGTGTGTGTGTGTGTGTGTGTGTGTGTGTGTGTGTGTATTTGTGTTGGGGAGTGTGGCCGAAGGGTGGGGACACTCCTGAGCCACCAGGCTCTTAGGCCACACAGGTCCCATGGCCCCTGCATGGCTTGTGCTCCTCAGGCGGTGTGAGGATGTCTGGGCTCTGCCTACACTCATCTGTGAGCTCCTCGGTGAGGACAGGCAGCGCAGCCGGCCACTTCGCACCTCCACTCTCAACTCTGACCAAGCCCAGGCCCAGAACGGAGGCTTTAGTCCGTCAGCTCACTACCGCAGGGAGGGGTGACGCCCCCTGCAGGGCAGCCAGGTCCTGCAGTCAGACGGTCTGAGGAGGGAGGAGAAGGGGGGGCCCCAGCCTTGCACCTGGTGCCTACTTCCCAGCCCCTCACCTTTGCCCCCTCCAGATCACCAGACTTGCTCTTCTTCCTCATCAGGGTGTTGAAGAACGTCACGTCGGCTTCCACCTGGTACGTGTCCAGGACGGTCAGCAGTGAGGACTCTGAGGGACTCCCAGGCGCCACCACCTCAGCCAGCAGCGTGAGGGTTTTGATGTTGGGTCGGAGCCCATGCTCTTCCATCTTGCCCAAGAAGCCCTCCAGGCCCCCCATCAAGGCCAGCCTGTCAGCTGGGGTGGTCACAGTCCCAAAGGAGACCACGGCTGGGGAGACTGGTCCCAAGGTCAGGAGGTTAGCCTCCAGCCCGCAGGGAGAAGGTTCTGGGGCCAAGGAAGTGAGGGCCACCTTGTGGTCCGGCTCTGTGTTTGTTTCCACCTCAGGCTGGGCCTTGCTGGGGGCTCTGGCTTCGTGAGGCTCTGGCAGGCTCTCAAGCACCTGAGAAGATTCCAGAAACAGCTGCCTCTCCAAGGCCTCCACATGCAGCCTGACTGACACGCCATCGCCCACCCGGGCCCGGGCTCTCCTCCTTGCCCGAAACCCACGTGCCAGGGGCTGGAGCATGACCGTCTCCTCCCTGGGCCTCAGGAGCAGTGCTGAGGCTACCTCCGGGTCCCCCAAGCCACAGTCTCGAGCTGCCCCCAGGAGTAGGTTGTAGCCATGCTGGCTCGGCTGGAGCCCCAGACTCAGCATCTGCCTCCACACCTGTGGGAGAGAGACAAGCTTGGCTCCGAGAACCTTCTCAGAATAGCCTTCAGCAGAGCAGACACAGGGAGTCAACCACTGCTCGGTAAGTGCAAGGGGCACCGGAAGGAGCTGGACAGCATCAAACCCAACGCCAGGCTCCAGAGAACTAAGAATCCTAAGGATCTGAGGACTCCCTGGGAGATCTCATGGGGGCGCTACTCCTTTCCTCTCTAGCTCACCCCAAACTGTTCTCCACTTTCATCTCTCTGCCCTCTCCCGGGGCCCCTGGGAACAGACTCTCCCTGGGTCTCTGCCCACCTTCTCTGCACTTCTCTGGGGAGGGATGATCACAGAGTCTAGGTTCTGGAAGAGTCTAGGCTGACTCAAGAACTGGATTCAGCAGCACTTCCTGAGCTCCCACTATGGGCTCTGCTTCATGCAGCCTCTGGGAAGGATGAGAGCACAGGGCAGGCACAGCGGAAGGGAGCTCAACAAGGAAGAGCGCCTCCCAAACTGGACGCCCGAGGAGCCCTGTCTCCTACTGAGATGAAATCATTTTCACCGCATAGCACGGTGCCTAGCACTGTATATGCTCCACAAAGGACTGCTCTGAGCCCATCTAGGGCCCTCTGACACCCAGACCACACCATTTCTAAGATGCCAGGAGATGCCACACAGGGCTCACTGGTCACCCTGGATTCTTCGTCTGTGGGCTCAAAGGGCATCCACATTCAGGGGGACAAGACCTCACATCGACTTCCTGTCCTCGTCAGACAAGGCAGGGGCTGGTCAGGCCCACGTGGGTATAGCCTGCAAAAGGTCCGCTGAGCATCAGACAGAGTCTTAAGGAGGGCAAGGATCTCAGCAGGCACCTTCATGGGAAAACACGGGCGGAACTGAGGCTTAGCGGGGATTCGGGCTCTAGGAGTCAGACGGACCTCGGTTCAAATCCCAGCTCTCCTTAATAACTGCGGACCTTAGGCCAGCTACTTAACCTCTGTGAGCCCCAAGTCCCTTGTCTGTGAAACACGGCTGACGCGGCCTAGTTTAAGCAGCTGAGTAAGTGCACGACACAAACCAGCTATCAGCATTACAGACTGTTTCTAACTAGAACAGCTCTAGAACAGAGATCAAGATCTTGGCTGATTTTCACTAGAAAGCTACTGCTTCCAGAAGATAGGCAAGCATCTGTCCAGGGCTGTCCCAGATCACTGGGGCTCAGTCTCCACGTGAGTCAACCACTTGGGGGTCTTGCTGAAATGCCAATCCGGACACAGCAGGACCACGGTGGGGCTGAGACCCTGCTTTTCTGACAAGCCCCCATCAGCATCAGTGAGGCTGGTGCTGCCAGTCTGTGGGACCCACTTTAAGATGGAGGGCCCTAGGTGAGCTCTGGGTCCTTCCCACCTGTGGTACTGTTGCTAATACCGCCACCCCACAGGACTGGGGGCCGGGGGGGATTCTCTCTGGGGATCTGAAGTGGAATCAGAGCTGTGTCTCAACTCTGATGCCCAGGAGAACCTCCCAGGACTACATGCAGACGCCTGGGTCCCACGTGCAGAGATGGTGAGTGGCAGCCCATTGGGAGGAGGGCCCAACAACCACTCTGGGTAAGACGGTAAGCTTTGCTAATCTGAGCTAGCTGCCCAGAAGGCCCCTTGGCGAAGGCCAAGAGCGTGGGCTATGCCCTCACTTGGAGGCAGCCATGCCGCCTCCGAGGGCCTCCTCCCCCTGCCATCTGGAGAACGGTGGGCAGCAGTGTGCTTTGCAAAGGCCAAAATATTGCCAACGTAAATCCACCCAGCATGGGGCAGCCACAGGTGCCCAAATGCACATGTGATCATCATTTGCGCCCGACACGGGTGCACAGGGGAAGGGGGGCAGCAGGAGAGGCAGGAAGGCAGAGCTGGGAGGGACGGACCTGCAGGGCATATCGGAAACCTGTCTTCTTGTCCTGGATGCAGCCCATGAGCAGGTAACTGAAGGTCTCCTCTGTGACTGCATGTCCTTTCTGGATGATCTCCTGGAGGAGGGAGTGAAGGCTACCATGAGAACCTGTGGCAGAGCCTAGGGCCTGATGGGTCTGAATCAGGGCAGACAGTCCTGGGGCAGGCCCAGGACATGTGCCTGGGGCAGGCGAGACCTGAATCTGGCTCTAGAGTGGCTGGGAACCAGCTCCTGAGCAGACCCGTCCAACTCCGCCTGCATTCCCTGCCCCTCTCCCTCCAGGCTGCTCTTCCTGGCTGATGCATCATCTCTGGGTAGCCCCTCTGCGAAGACCATGCCAGCAGCCACTTTTAGGCCCTGTGCCCAAGACACTGGGACCGCAAAGAGCTGGCTTCAAGTCCCAGCTTTGCCCACCTGTGAGTGTGGGCAAGGCAGGAAGCTCCCTGGTCCCAGCCCCATCTGTCACGGGCATGACCTACCGCAGAGGGTGTCCGGAACAGCCCCACAACAGACTGTGGTGTCTGTCCACGGCACGTGCTCGAGGGACTTGTTACCCCTGGCCTCCCTCGGACCTGTCAGGGTTGGCCATGGCCTTCTTGAAACGTTCTTCCGCCTCTCAGCCCCTCAGGGGCTCCTCCTTGAGCCTCTCTTCCTCCGTCTCGTAAGCGTGGCTATTCCCACACTACCCCGCCACTGCCACTCTCCGGTCCCCACCTCTGTCGCCAACCCTGCCACCTCAGTGAGGTGTTTTTTTTTTTTTTTAAAGATTTTGTTTATTTATTTGACAGAGAGACAGAGAGAGATGGAATACAAGCAGGGGGGGTGGGAGAGGGAAAAGCAGGCGTCCTGCTGAGCAGGGAACCTTACACAGGGCTCCATCCCAGGACCCCGGGATCTTGACCTGAGCTGAAGGCAGATGCTTAACTGACAGAGCCCCCCAGGCACCCCTCTCAGTGAGGTTTTAGTTCATGCTCCCTCCTCCTGGACCGTCACAGCTGTCTCTTAACTGGTCCCCCTCCCCCACCAGCCAGAGTGACCATAAAATATCAGTGGCATCTCTGGACAGGTCAGAGGCCTATCAACCACACTGCCCTCTTCTGGAAGCTTCAACTGCCTGCCTCTCACACGGCACCCTTTGGAGGGATCTGTCTCTCTCAAGGAACTCTCCAGGCTTGAGACCCCATGATCCTGCCTCTCCTGCCAGCTCAAGGCAGCCAACCCACGGTCTGGTCAAAGGCTGCTATGTACCATGTGGTGTCTGGACAGCTCATCAGGTCCTCTCTCCTGCCGGGAGGAGGGGGGGAATCTCACTACGTGCAGTGAGGAAATGCGTAAGTCAGCAGTGGAAAAAGTGAGACAGAACTTAAGAGCAGACAGCAAGTCTGCCCATGGGCCTGAGGCAAGACAAAACTGCCAAAGGCGTGCCGAGGTTCTCCTGAGGTTTGGTCGTGGGGGCCTGGAGCCTTCCTGTAGGTGTTACCTCATGTTTGTCTCCCTCCCCACCCTGAGAGGGCGGAACCACCAGCCAGCTCATGCTCCTCCCTGCTTAAACCCCCTCACTGTCTCCGGGGAAACTGGGAATAAAAAACCCTCCTTACAGCTGGACGATAAAAGAAGCCACAGGGGGCACATGGGTGGCTCATCTGGTCCTGATCTCAGCTCAGGTCTTGATCTCAGAGTTAAGAGTTCAAGGCCCAAACGAGCTCCAAGCTCCAACACAGAGCACGATTTTAAAAAAAGAGAAAGAAAAGAGGGGTGCCCGGGTGGCTCAGTCGATTAAGCGGTTGCCTTCAGCTCAGGGAATGATCCCAGGGTCCTGGGATCGAGCCCCACATCGGGCTCCCGGCTCAGTGGAGAGCCTGCTTCTCCCTCTCCCTCTGCCTGCCACTCTGCCTGCTTGTGGTTTGTCTCTCTCTCTCTCTCTGTCAAATAAAACAATAAAATCTTTAAAAAAAAAAAAAAGAAAGAAAGAAAGAAAGAAAGAAAGAAGGAAGGAAAAAGAGACTTTGGGCCAAAGGGCCCTCAAGGGCCAAAGCCCTGACCCAGCCAGGCCCCTGTTCAGCACTCCCATGTCCCCCTCCCCTGCTTCCCTCAATCCTGGCACCTCCTGGAAACCAAGGAGTTCTGTTCCCACTGCTCTCGCTGAGCAGGAGGCCTTGGCGCGCTATGAAGCCCCGCCCCTCACTGCGGCACCAAGGAATCCCACATAACAAGTCACAGCACACACAACCCACTGCCATCCTAGGGGCAGGGCCTCTTTATCTGTCAGACTGAGGCCTCTGAGCATTGCTGAACCTGAGCCCGACTCCTTATCAGCCCCCGAAACCTCCTGTGAGGGACACAGAGAGCCACAGCCTCACATCCGCCGCCGTGTGAGACCAGCCCCCCACGGGGTACCCTCACCTTGAACACATCAAGGCACATCCTGAGGTCTGCGCACATGGCAGCCATCTTCAGCAGCGCATGGTACGTTTTCAAGTTGAGCTGGAAGTTTCGGGCCTGCAGCTGCTGCCGGAGCTTCAGGGCGCTCTGCAGAGCAGAGTCCTTCCAGGGGGACTCGGCGCAGACGTTGAACAGGGCTGTATAGGTGGCATCTGATGGCTCCAGGTCCCGCTTTTTCATCTGCGGAGATGGGAAGACACCTGGAAGCGGCTCTGGGGTCAGCTGCACATACAGGTGAAGCCGAACGGAGGGAAAGCTAGAGAGGACCCCGCTCCTGCATTAAACAGGCCCACTAGCAGGGCCAGTGCTAAAACAGGGCTGAGTGGTGTGTCGGAGCCTCCTTCTCCCAGACCCGGACTTGGCCTGAGGGCCTCTGAAAACGGGACACTGTATCCAGACGCACCAAAGAGTCATCCTCAACACGGCCACCAGCCCACTGTGGGCCCTAGAGGCTTTTAGCAGGGTCCTCCTGATGCTCCCATGTCACCCCGACTCTTAAGACCCAAACAGTGGATCTGGTCCGGGAAAAGGCAGGAAGAGACCATCCAGACCAGCTCTAGACTTTACTAACTGAGGGGTCACGGGTCAATGAGCTCCTTGCTGGGAAAATGCAGATGATACCGACACCTTGAAAGGCTGTTGCAAGGGAGAGCTAGGAGAGTGGCCCCCAGACCAGCAGTGGCCAGGAGCATGTCACTGCAGCACATCTCAGGACACTCTGTGTCCCCCAGCCCTGCAGAGTCACAAACCACAGGGTGAGGCCTCCGCTCTGCTTCTCAAACCCTCCGGGTGTCCGAGCGAGCTGGAGTCTGAAAGCTCCTTGTAAAGCCAAGTGCTAATACAGAGATCACCTAAGTGATGGGTATTTGAAAACTTTCTTTACTGACTTTGCAGCTTTGGTATAAATCTGAAATTGTTCCAAAATACAAAGTTTATTGAAGAAAAAAAAAAAGCAACAGATTATCAATAACTTAAGAGGGAATAACTTAAGAGGGAACTGTGCTTCTCTGAAGTAACAGGTAGCAAGTCACTTAAGGATCCTCCAAATGTGCAGAAACGCGGAGACCACACCGTGAACTGAGAACCACGGGAAACGCCCCCTGGCACCAGCCGCCCCTCACTTAGCACCTGAATGCTTTTCTGCTGGTCAAGGAAGGCCCCTGCTGTTCTCCACCACAGTGTTTCATGAGGTCTTTGTAACCACAATTCCTCCCCCTTGCTTCCAGCCTCAAGCAAATGCATTGCAAATGACAAGAAGTCTTGCTGGGATGAAGGAGGAACCCAGTTCCTGGCAGCTAGAGAGGATGGGATCCCTCCTCCTCGAGCCTGCTATCTTCTTAGACAAAGCTCTTTCCTAACTCACAAAGGAAATAGCTTCCTGGCTCTGAGAACCATAAGCACAAGAAGTGGGCAACTATAAAATGAAACCATCTTCCAAGAGGAATAAAAGCTCCTTTTCAGAGGACCAGCTTTGGAAGCCAAGTGCTCATGTGCGTCCAGCGTGGGGAGTAGGGGTGAGGGGATGTGAACACACCAAGGACAGCGGTGGAGAAGGAAGGGGGCGCGTGGGGCCTGCTGTGTTCAAGGAAGGTCATGTAATCATCCAAGATCTCCTCCACTTTACAGAGGATGAAACAGAGGCCGGGAGGTTAGTCTGGCTGCAGTAATGCACGCACGTGACCTCCTACCATGCGAGCCAGCTCTCTCTGCCTCTGAAGCCCAGGCTCTCTGGAGCCTGGCCCTCCCCCTTCTGGCCCTGGGCACACACACCCCCCCCCCCCCACTTACATCATTGTAGAGCCGGAAGGCCTTCTTCAGGTATCCCGCCCGCCCGCAGCCACCGATCAGCACCGTGTAGTTGCACTCGAGGGGCTGGAGTCGCTCCTCCTTCAGCATCTGCCGCTCAAACAGGTCCAGGGCCTCGGCCAGCTGGGAGGAAGGGAACATGGGAGGAGGCTCAGGGCAGCCTCGGAGAACCTCAGCAGAGGGAGCAAGACTGAGACTGAGGGACTCTCCTGGGCCTGCCCAGGAGCTACACAGCCGCCCTGGGCTTCTGCCACCAGCCTCTGGGTCCCTGTGCTCTGCAGTAAGGGAGCTTCGTGGTGGCCAGGAAGAAAAGCCCACTAAACTCCCACCACCTGTGAAGGCTCTTGGCCCCACTGCCAGGGCTGCCTTCCCTCCAGCCAGATGATGAACTCCTTGAAGGCAGGGCCATCCATGTCTTTGCCTCTCTGTGGGCCTACAGTAGAGCCAGGGCCTGGCTCTCAGTAAGTCCTGAGAAAATGTTAATTCTGCAAATCCTGGGATCTGTCCTGGCCTTGCTTCCTGGCTGACCCCATCCATAGTGCCAGCCCTCTGGTTCTAAGCGGGAATGGGAGACCACATTCTGCAAGGGTTGGTGAGCACACTCAGGGCCACTGTGCTGCACGATCGCAGGGGGGCCATTCATGGCAACAGACTCCTGCGGTGGCACAAGACAGCAGCCCCAAGGGACCAGCTTCCACTGGCTACAAATCCCTTTGGCCCACAGTCATCTCTACCCCATCCCTACTCCTTACACCGTCCCCTTTAAATCCTCGGTTCACCCCTTTACAACTTAATTTTCTTTTTCATCCAGTGGTTTAACCAGTAATGACTGAATCCTTTAAGGTCTATTTGCTAGGGATACAGCTGTGAACAAGAGGGAGCTCCTTTGTGGAACACATCTTCTACTGTGGAAAGACAGACACCAAGTGAGAAAACTAAGACAAAAAAAAAATACTGTGTCAAATGGTGTTAGGTTTTTTGTTTTTGAAGATTTTATTTATTTATTTGAGAAAGAGAGAGAGAAGGAGAGGGGAGAAATTCAGAGGGAGAAGCAGACTCCCCACAGGGCCAGGAGCCTGATGCAGGACTCAATCCTGGGCCTCAGGGATCATGACCCAAGCCAAAGGCAGTTGCCCAACCAACTGAGCCACCCAGGCACCCTCGTGTTAGGTTTTAAAACAAAAACAAAGGAAGAAGTGCCAAAAGAAGGGGATGTGAGATTCAGTTTTAGATGTTACAGTCAAGCAGAGCTTCACCCAGAAGGTGACAGAAGAACAACAATCCGAAGGAGGTGAGGGAAAAACAACAGTGTCTATGAAAACAGCCAGTGCAAAGGCCCTGAGGCAGGAGTGTGCCTGGGAGTTGGAGTTGGAGAAGCAGAGAGGAGGCCGGGATGGCTGTAGCACTGTGAGGAAAGAGGACATAAGAGTAGAGAGGTAAGAGGGGTAAAAGGAGACCCTACAGGCTTCAAAAGCTGTTGTGAGGGCTTTGGCTTCTATTTGTTTCTCAACTTTTAACCATGGAATGGTTCACATATACACAAAAGTAAAGAAAGTAGTATAACTACAATGGTTATTAACGTGGCCATGGAGTGCTTGGGTGGCTCAGTTTGTTAAGCATCTGTCTTCAGCTCGGGTCATGATTCTAGGGTCCTGGGATCAAGCCCCATGTCCGGCTCCCTGTGGACAGCCTGCTTCTCCCAGTCCCTCTGCAGCTTCCCCTGCCTGTGTTCTCTTTCTCTGTGTCAAATAAATAAATAAATAAATAAACTTATTAAAAAAAAAAATCTGGCCAATCTTGTTCATTTATTATACCTTGTACTCCTGCTCCAAACTGAATTTTCTTATTTTTAACCAGGCTCCACACCAAAATTAGAGCCCAACATGGGGCTCGAACTCACAACCCTGACATCAAGACCTGAGCTAAGATCAAGAGTCAGACACGTCTCTGACTGAACCCCTCAGGCCCCTGAAATGAATTTTTTAAAGCACATTTCCAGACATTGTATCATTCATTCCCCAGATCTTCAACACACACCTCTAAGAGATTTTTGAACATAGATGCAATGTCATGATCAACACCTAGGAAAGTGAACAGCAGTGTCATCGAACACATTAAGAGTCCTGGAAAGGGGGCGCCTGGGTGGCTCAGCGGGTTAAGCCTCTGCCTTCGGCTCAGGGCATGATCTCAGGGTCCTGGAATCGAGCCCCACATGGGGCTCTCTGCTCAGTGGGAAGCCTGCTTCCCTCCTCTCCCTCTGCCTCCCTCTCTGCCTATTTGCTGTCAAATAAATAAATAAAATCTTAAAAAAAAAAAAAAAAGGAAGAGTCCTGGAAGAGTAACATAATCTGCTTTAACAGCGTGGCTCTGTGCTTTGCACAGACTTGGGAGGAGGGGGTAAGGGCAGCAGGGAGCCTGGTGGCAACTATGATAGCTGAGGGGGTGAGGACAAGGCGAGGCCTGGGCTTCCAGGGGTAGCACTGTGAGAAGTGAGGACTGGCAACACTTTGAAGCTCCCACTGGTGAGAGAAAGAGAAGAGCTAGGGACGGCCTGAAGGCTTCTGGCCTGAGTGGATGGATGGAATGACGGGATCGCCATTCAGTGAGATGAAGATGGTGCAGCGAAAACAAGGCTGGGAACCGAACTTTCAGGCCCGTATGGGTGAGTGTAAGGGGGTTGGTGAGGTAGCTAGAGATACAGAGCAGGAAGGCTGGGCTGAAGGTACTAACGTGAAAACTGCAACAAGGAGTGGGGCCCCCAAATGTCAGGTGGCTGGTGGATCGCGCGGCACAGCACCCAGGGTGAGTGAAGACAGAAGAGCCCTGAGCATCCAAATACTTAGAGATCAGGAAGGTAATGCAGCCCCTCCGAAATACTGGGCTACCAGGGAAGTCGAACCAGGAATCCCAAGGTCCCCTCACCTTCCCTTCCCTGATCAGGCGTTTGCACTGGAAGAAGTACCAGTAAGGCGTGTTTCTGCGGCCCCGCCATATCTCTGGCTCCAGCTCCGTTTCCTCGTCTTCAGCACTCTGTTCCCTGAGCCGTAGGTTATACAACTGGGCTGTTGATTTTTGGAATATTTTCCTCGAGGAGTACGTGTTGGAGAGGGTCCCAAAGCTCTCTTCCTCCTCCTCCTGAGAGGCCACGGGGTCAGGCTGGCTCAGGTCAGAGCCGAGGCTGCTTGTGCTCTTCCCGTTCCCCTGGCCAAGGGGCAGCTGCGAGGGGGAGCTGCTGCAGGGTCGAGTCAGCCCCGCAGCCCTCAGCCCTGCAGGCCCCTCCCTGCCTCCTGTGCAAGTGGCTCCGAGAGGGTTAAGGTGCTGGAAGGCAGACAGTCCCACGGGGCGGAGTCCAGAGAAGAGCCGAGCCAGCCTCGCGAGGTCCATCTCTGGCTTTCTCCTCCAGGGCCTGGCACAGGTCAGAAACATAATGAAAACTACTGGGGTCTGTAGTCCCGAAAGGCAGAAAGAAGAAAGAGAAGGGACCACAAGCCCGAGTGCTAAGGTTAGAATGCCTAGATTCAGATTTCACTTTTGCCAAAGAACCATCAGTGAGTCCCTGGGCACTCGCCACTCTGGTCAGTCTCCTGCCCTGTGAACTGGGGTTACCTGGACCTAACACCCACACAGCACTGTAGCAATGATCGAATGAGGCCTCCAATACACGACGTGTGGCACGGTGTTGGCAAGTAAACCACTCAACAGACGAAAGCTAATGGTATTCTCAAGCTATGATCTAGGAGACCAGGCACTGAAGTTAGAGCTGAGTTTGACTCCTGGCCAGAGCCGTGTGACTAGGCCCATTCCTTGACCTTCCCGTGCCTAGATTTCTTCAGCACAGGATGAGGACGATCCCACCAACCTCACCACAAGGTTATAAAGATCAAATGAGATGTTTTTAGTACCTCATTTAACAGGTACTTAAAAAATTGTAGCTATTTTAATATGTTACGAGAAAAAAAAAAACATTCTGGGCCTCTGCACAGGGAAGTTAACTCGAGCATGCCTTTTCTGCAAAATTTGTGGATAAATGGGCTAGAGTTGTGCTGTTAATACACTAACCACTGGCCACATGCAACTACTGAACACCTAAAATGTGTCTAGTCTAAATGAAGATATGCTTTTAGTATAAATCACACACCAGAGTTCAAAGATTTTATACCAAAGAAGAAGGTAAATTAAACACAATAATGTTGGGGCACCTGGGTGGCCCAGTGGGATCTGCCTTCGGCTCAGATCACAATCTCAGGATCCTGGGATCGAGCCCCACATCCCCCTCTCCCTCTGTCTGCCTCTCTGCCTACTTGTGATGTCTCTGTGTCGAATAAATAAATAAAATCTTTTAATAAACAAAACAAACAAAAAACAAAATAATCTTTCAACACATCGAAATGATAATTTTGGGTATATCAGGCTAAAAAAATTTAATTTTAGTTTTCACAATTTGTAAGTTTTGTTTAATGCAGCTACTTGGAAATTTTAAATCATATATGTGCTTGCATTCTATTTCTACTGGTCTGCATACTTGAAACTCTTTAATAAAAAAATATCAGGGGGCACTGGGTAATGGAGAGCTCAGCTTCTTCCTCTCTCTTCTGCTCTCCCTACTTGTGGTCTATCTCTCTGTTGAGTAAATAAATAAAATCTTAAAAAAAAAAATAAGGGGCGCCTGGGTGGCTCAGTGGGTTAAGCCGCTGCCTTCAGCTCAGGTCATGATCTCAGGGTCCTGAGATCGAGTCCCGCATCGGGCTCTCTGCTCGGCAAGGAGCCTGCTTCCCTCTCTCTCTCTCTCTCTCTCTGCCTGCCTCTCCATCTACTTGTGATTTCTCTCTGTCAAATAAATAAATAAAATTTAAAAAAATAAAAAAGAAAAAAGAAAAAAAAAATCAGGGAATGCCTGGGTGGCTCAGTCATTTAAGCATCTGTCTTAGGCTCAGATCATGATACCGGGGTCCTGGGATCTGCTTCTCCCTCTCTCTCTGCTGCTTGCTCTCTCTCTGTCAAATAAGTTAATAAATCTTAAAAAAAAAAATGTAAAATTACATAGGTGCTCAAATTATATTTCTGTTAGAGTGGCAGGCCTCACCAGATGTGCAATGGTAAGGGCCCTCTGTACTAGTGTCAGTGGGGTGCTGGTCAACAGAGGCTGTCTAATACGCTCAGCAAGCTACTCCCCTTCCTGAGCCTCAGTTATTAATCAACCTGCAATCACTTCAGAGGTCTAATTTTACATTTTCAAGTAGCCACATCAGATAAAGTGCTTCTTTCTTTAAAAAAAGATTTTATATTTTTTTGACAGACAGAGATCACAAGTAGGCAGAAAGGCAGGCAAAGAGAGAGGGAGGAACAGACTTCCCGCCGAGCAGAGATCTCAATGCGAGGCTTGATCCCAGGACTCTGGGATCATGACCTAAGCCCAAGGCAGAGAGGCTTAACCCACTGAGCCACCCAGATGCCTCTAGATAAAGTGCTTCAGTGCGTTAAATGAAATGCACCGCATTGCAAGAAAAAACCCCAATGATACTGAAATAAGTGTCAAGACGTTAAAAAAAAAAAAAAAAAACCAAAACCTCCTATACAAGTACACATGCTGCTTTTTTGACGCTTTAATACCAAGATCCTGCCATCCTGTCACAGCAGTGGCTAATATAAACAATAGCTTGTGGCTGCTACAGCTTCCATAATTTACACTCATCACCATTAGAAACCCGACTGAGGGACGCCTGGGTGGCTCATTGGGTTAAGCGTCTGCCTTCCACTCGGGGTATGAGTCCAGGGTCCTGCGATCGAGTCCCGCATCCGCTCCCTGCTCAGCGAGGAGCCTGCTTCTCCCTCTACCTGCGGCTCTCCCTACTTGTGCTCTCTCTAACAAATAAGTAAATAAAATCTTAAAAAAAAAAAAAATCACGACTTAGTTCAGGGCGCTGTTAACGCTACTCCGTCAGTCACGGAAGGAAATGCTCATTTCACACCGAGAAAACTAAAGGTGCAATTTTCTTCCTACCCAAGTTCCTCAACCTGCCCAAGCTAATAACTCCTGAATTAGAGACGCGCCGCCGCTGTCCCCTCTGGGGCACCCGCCCCTCCCTAGACGCTCCCCTCGGCGCTCTGGCCAGCCCGACCCCCTCCACACTGGCCTCTGGAGCCTTGGTTGTCTCACTAGACGTCCGACCCCAGCTGTGACACTCCCTGTCCGGACTCCCGCTCCCATGTCACCCCCAGTCCCGCTCCGCGTCACCGCGCCGCGTGGCCCCCAGTCCCGCTCCAGCCTCACCTCGCGGCGGACCAGGTTCTCCTTCCCAAGGACCTTCTGGTAGGCGCGCGCCTCAGCCGACTTCACGCAGGCGCACTCGGAGACGCGAACTCCCCGCCCCGTGCGCGCGGAGGCGGGTTACCCGGGGCCGCGAGGAGAGGCGGGAGTTCGGCTGGCGGCTAGCCTGGCCTAGCGAAGCGTCCCGTACTCCCGGCTCTGTTGGCCGGGTCTGGACAAGCCAAAGGCCGGCGCGGGCTCCGGGAGCTCCCGGCATCCTTCGGGCGGCGGCGGCGGCGGCGGCGAGGCAAGGCGAGGCGGAGGACCGTGTGCGGCGGGGCCGGTGGCGGGTAGAGGTGCGAGGGCGGCGAGGGACCTGAGGAGTAGTCGGGCCGGTGTGGCCGCCGCCGCCGCCATGCAGGAAATCATCGCCAGCGTGGACCACATCAAGTTCGACTTGGAGATCGCGGTGGAGCAGCAGCTCGGGGCACAGCCGCTGCCCTTCCCCGGCATGGACAGTGAGCGCGGGGCCGCGGGCGAGGGGCGCGACCGACTCGGCCCCGGGACCCCTCCCCCTCGGTTCGGGACGCCCTCTCCCTGGGTCCTGGGACCTTCTCCCCATCGGTCCTGGAACTCCTCGCCTATCCTGGGACCCTCCTTCCCCCATTCAGACTCGGGAGTCCCCCTTTCTCCAAGCTCTGAACCCCTGGGACTAGTCTAATACAGTCTTCAGGAGGTCTGGCTGTTCATATAAGTCTTGAATGAAAGCTGGTGTCCCGGATCGGAAATTACTTCCCTCCCCTAACTAAAAGAAAATAGTTAGGTATTCCTTCTCTCCACCTCCAGGACCACCGCCTCCCCCCCCTTTGAGCACCCTCTCCTTGCTTTCATCAAAACTGGGCGCTTGGAAGAGTCTTACTGGAGGAAGGCCCACTGTCCCTCTCTGTGGGAGATTCTAGGTTAGACTCTCGAGGCTCCTTTGTAGGATGTGCACTCCTAGGAGCCTAATCCCTCACTTTTCCTCTGGACCCCAGTTCAGGCCATTCATCACACCTGAGCAGCTGCTTAAGCTCCCTTCATTCTCCACCTTCAGATGGTAGCTCCCCCACCCCCAACTTAGGTGCTGTCTAGTACTTTAAAATAAACTAGCAGTTTTCTTCTCTCCTTTCTGGACATACTTGGAATCTAATGTTGTAACATTAAAGCTTAGAGGCCCTTGGGTTCAGTGCACAGATGGGGCATCTGAGGCCTGGGCGGGGGAAGGGACATGCCAAAGACAAGTCGGTGGCAACTAGGTACGTGGTGGAGCCAGGTGAGCTCTCCAGTGTTCTTGACTGGTTCAGTCTGCAGTTCCCTGTGCCGTGTCCCATAACTGCCAGAGGCCCTGTTCTCCCACGGCTCCGTGGCCTGGAGGAGCCTCCCTGCAGCCTCATTCCCCTCAAGTGGCCACATTTCTCATGAAAAACACGTGACCTGAGTTGTCCTACTCATGCTGATGCTTCTTTGTAAGATATTGCTTCTACCCCTGAAACATACTTCTGGCAACCTTATTTTATACACACACGACCTGCATCTCTACAATACACATCTTCCAAGTGGCTGCTGACCAGTGGACACATGTGATCACTTCCTGCCTTTGTGTGCACGACCACCTTTGCCCATGTGGCCTTTCCCTGTGTTGATGGCATTAGCTTGAGGCCATGAAACCATCCATGCAGGGCAACTCCTTCCCACCCACCTCTCTCCAGCCTGGGACTGCACATACTTGAGTTGTGAGGGCAGGTGAGTAGTGAGGGGTCTACATACCTGTTCTGAAGAGGCTGAAGGACATGCCTGGCCACAGGTGCTGCCCTAGTTTGGACCTCAGACTTGATAGTCACCCTCAGCACTCTGCCCACAAGCCACTTCAGTGTGTTAAAGCCCTGGGAGGCCACAATTTTTTCTCCTTTGTCGCAGCACTTCATTCTTATCTTAGATTGGGAGAAGTGTCAGTTCTCCCCTGAAGGCATACTCTTAACCTGTCTGCCTGAGACCCAGGCCCCAGGACTGTGGACTTCTGGCTTCAAGGAATGAAGCAACGTTAGCCTCTGAGAAGAGCCCAGAAATATTCTTCTATGATGCTTTTCTTAATGTAGAGCTTTTTCAACTTTTTGAAATGCAAATAAGTGACAACTTTTTGCCTTAAGCTTTTTGAGATGCAAATGGTGATACCCTCTTGACAGCCTTAAGTCTGTCCTAGCCAAATCTGCCTGCTTCTGGGAATCTCGCAAGTTAGCAAAGCAAGGTATGAAAGTGGCTTTCCAAGACGCTGTTAGTGGATTTTCAGCAACTCTGACATGCCGGCTGGTAGAGAAAGCTGAAGCCATGGACGGTTTATTCTAGCAGCCATAGCGAGTGAATTCCTGGGCTCATTTTGAAGGCTTACCCCCTGGAGTCACTAACAGACACCATGGCTGCCTCTGGGGAAGCAGAGACTACCTTTAATAATTGTGTTGGTATTGCACCACTATGAACTAGATCGCGGGCAGCCGGAGTGCCTTTGTGCCTTCCATTATGCTCTTCCCTCCTGAGTAGCATCTCCTCTGAGGCCCACCCCTTCTCTGGAGCTTGTTCCCGCCTCATAGTCCCCATTGGATTGTTTGTGCCTCCTGTGAGCTCATTCCCTCCTTTTGCCTCATGTTAAAGGGCCTGTGAGTTAGCCCTCTGGAAAATCCGAGTTCGAACTGGGGGTACTTAACTTCTGTGAATTTGTGCCCCATTCTTCCCACACCCACTCCTAACTCCTTGAAAGCATCTCGCTTAGAGGAGGATCTCAGAGTGACTGGTCTCAACATTGGTGTCTCACTTTGCAGTGAGTGTCTGAAATGAGCAGCATTGTTTGGTGTTTGCCAGGCCTTGTTTTTTTTTTTTTTTGTTTTGTTTTGTTTGCCAGACCCTGAACCCTTCATGGGTCAAAGGCAAGAAGGGTCCCCTCCCCGTGTCTTCAGCTGTCCCCAGGCACACCTCACTTTGTTTGACGCCTCTCCTTTCCTTCTGCAGAGTCAGGGGCTGCTGTCTGTGAATTCTTTTTGAAAGCTGCCTGTGGCAAAGGTAAGAAACCCCTGACTCTCCAACGTTCATCCTAAGGTGCTTTCTACCACCCTGCCCCCTAGCAGACTCTTAGGCCAGCTGGCCTCTGGCTTACATTGCTTTCTAAAGACTAGCTGTGTCTCTAGATGAAATTACTGCACTTCACAGGCGAGGAACATGAGGGGGTATTCTGCCTGAAACCTACAACACAGGACGGAACCTCACTCTGAGTCTGCCTCCTCATCTCACTTAGCCTGTGGCCACAAGCTGACCTGTGACATGGTCAGAAGGGCCAGGCACTGAGGTGTTCAAGAACTTTTCAAGATTGCAGAGTTAGTGAGTGGCTGAGCCAGTAGAAGCCTTTCTGCTTCTACAGTCTGTACAAGCTCATTATCCTTTGTATCATGTCATCAAAAACCCAGCAGTAGTCTGTCCTGGGGAGCCTTGTTCATACTAACCAGACTCCAACAGGGGCTCCTGGAACCAGACTGTCTACTAATTCAGAAAGAGACAGATTGCTTGCTGGGACCTTATGTGCCAGTATAGGTCTGGGCATTTTTCTTCCTGTAGGCAAATTTATTTGGAAACTAAATTTTTATCAGTGAGTAAGGAACACAGAATTAGAGCAAGGGAATGGTTTTAATGGATGCTTTCGGCAAGTTTGGTTCTATAACCCAGTCACTTACTACAGAAACAATAGACGTGCTGGGTAGATCAGCCAGGTTGATCAGGGCTGTCTAGTTAGACTCTCATCTCCCACTGGACCCCTGGTCTTCTTCCCATGCCTGGACTTGGTAATTCTGCCTTCTGACCCGCCACCTTCTATCAGACAGCTGTCCTTAACACAGGGCACTGCAGCTCTCTCTGTGTTTACTAACTAGGAGCCACTGGCCACACGTGGCTCCTAGTTAGTTAACACATGTGGCCCGGGACCACCATATTGGACAGCATAGATATAAGAACATCCCTGCAAAGTTCTGTTAGAAGGGGCTGGTCTAGCTCTTTCCCAGTCACAGCCTCATTCCGGTTGGGCCTTCCCAGTGGTCCTGCCAAGCCACAAGTTAGAAATAGGAGTTTCCAAGGGTATGGCTCTGTCCCAGCTGGCGGCTGATCGCTCAGGTCCTGCTACAGAAGGGAGACCTCCCCCAGTTTGTGTACAATGCGTTTCTTCAGTTCCAAGGTTGATTTTCTTTCTTAATTCTTGGTTGCTAAGTGGGCACTCACAACTAGAGGTGAAACCGGCTTGGAGTCCAGGCTTAACCCACGGAGCCACCCAGGCGCCCCACCTTGTTTCTTATAAAGGGTTGTGTTTCCCAAACCTCAGCCTTTCCTTTACTACCCCTACAATTTTTTGCCATGTCTACGTATATCATTAGAACTATAATTCAGTTAAGAAATAAGCTCATTCCCCCACCACCCTTAGAGATGTCTGTGAAATCATGATTCGATGCTTTAGTTAGGTCTTTTCAAAACACACGGACGTAAACTAAGTACTAAAACTTGAGATGTGTGGCTCTGTGCTGCCTGAAATCACATAGCCTTCCGCCAAGAGGTATCCACTACCTTCCAGGACATGTCGCTCTCGGGTACTGGAGGGATGTGTGGGATGCAGGCCCCGCCCTCCTCATGGCACCCCATCTTCCTCGGCAGGGGGCATGTGTCCCTTCCGCCACATCAGCGGTGAGAAGACCGTCGTGTGCAAACACTGGCTGCGGGGACTGTGTAAGAAGGGGGACCAGTGTGAGTTCCTGCACGAGTATGACATGACCAAGATGCCTGAGTGCTACTTCTACTCCAAGTTTGGTGAGCAGATGCCCGGCTTTGGGAGCCCCGGGGAGGCTTCACGCAGATCTGAGGCCCAGAGGGGAGAAGCAGCTGCTCGGGTACCTGCATTTTCTGCCATCTCCCAGCTTTCTGGCCTCAGAACCTTAGGCCGTGCCCACCAAGTTCAGCTGGCCCGCTAGTTTCCAGTACTTTGGGGAGTTTGGGCGACCGTGCAGGGTCATGTAGCAAGTGAGTGCGCAGTGCAGCTGGCTGGAGGCCTCCTTTCTGCTCCCAGTGGCCTTTTCCTCTAAATCAACTGCCGCTTCCAGCATGGCGACTCCTTGTCCCCGGGGCTTCAGTTGGTTCCCTCTCTCTGGGAAAGTGATCCCAGGTAGTAGTTTGTAAGTGGGGGGCTGTCTCCTGGTGGCAAAGAGCTCCACTCCTCGCCTTGAGATCGCCTCGATCCCTGTGTAGAGAACATGAGTGCCCTTTCCTGTCCTGAGTGGACTGTGTGAAGAAGCTGGGGTGGGCCAGGGCTCAGCAGAGCTGTTATGCTCCCTGGTGGCACTTGAACCCCCTGGCTCTCTGCTGGGGGCCAGGTTGCACAGAAAGCAGCCCTGTTGGTCAGGATGAGGGTGGGCTTTGGCTCTGCGATGCTGGCCCTGTGCTGGGGCCTGGCAGGAGGTCGGACGCCTGCTCTGCTCCCCGCGGTGGGCTGGGTGGTGCTGGGCATGCCGCACGGTTGCTAATTCCAGCAGCCCAACAGGGGTGGACCACCAGGTTATTAAAGACAGTTGTGGCTTTTTTTGTAGAGGTAGCGTAAGCTGTGAAGTTAGAGCACAGAGGGTCAGAAATAGGACCCAGGCTTCCCAACCCTGCCTCACCCATACTGGAATCAGCACGGGAAGGGGGCATCCCCTTCCATGGGAGCCATCTCCCATCTGGACCCAAAGGCAGGAACCAGCCCTCCTGGACAGACATTTCAGGGCACCTCTGCAGCCTGGTCTGGGTTCCTTCATTCCTGCTGGGCGCCGCAGCCCCCCAATGCCTCAAGTGCGCCCCCCGACAGAACCTCGCCAGGTGCGCGGGTACTGTCTGCAGCTCCTCTCACCTGGGACACAAGTGAGGATCCTAGTAAACAGGACAGACCTAGTCCTTGTCCCGCGGTGCTTTTGCCCTAGTGGCCCAGGGAAAGAGGCCACTGACACCAGTGAGACAAAGATGGAGATTATTGCAGGACGTGCTCTCAAGGGGCTAGACGGTGATGGGACCACCCGAGGACCATTGTGTCCTTTAGGCTGAATGGTCAGGGAAGGCCTGTATGAGGAGGTGAGAGCAGAGCTGGGATCGGAAGGCTAAGAAGGGGCTGGTCAGGTGGGGGCACGGGTGGGATGCCAGCGTGGCCAGGGAGGGGGAGCCTGGGGAGGGGTGGGCTGCACCTCACAGCGATTTCTGGTATGTCTGGGAAGGAGTGCTTGCATTTTCTCTGACCAACAGAGATCAGATTGGCCTTTCATGTGTAACATGGGTCGGGGAGGGCAGGCTTGGGGATGGGTCAGTTGCTCCTGAGGCGAGCTGTCGCCACAAAGCCTCCATCGCACTCAACCCCAGGGATCCAGCCTCGAGTTCCCAAGTCTTCCTTACTTTTGTCCTGAAAGAAGCAGAATTCTCAGACCTTTCCCCTGTCCCGGCTCGTAGATGCGAAGGGCTGATCAGAATAGACCAGTCATTTCCTGGACTCAGGAATGCCTTTGCGCATTTGGGGCTCCCCCCCCAGTGCCCAGGATTCCCCATTTAGGTAAGGGGTAGAGCCATGAATTATTTGAGGAGTGTCTACCTTGTGCCCAGCTCTGGGTCCCTGACCCTCAAGGCAGTGTGGACACGTGAGAGCGAAGCACCATGTACAAATCATGTACACAGTCCCCGTATAGGTCAGGAGACTAAGGCTCTGTGACACTGCCCTGGGGCTCAGGACTTGTCAGGCCAGGAGGGGACATGAGAAGCACCTGACCCTCTGCCACACAGCAGGTCACAGCCTTGAGAAAAGCTGAGGGGGGTTTGAGTCCCCTGTTGCCGAGTTGCCCCGATGGATGTGTACCTGGTTTTCGCTGCAGGGGAGTGCAGCAACAAGGAGTGCCCCTTCCTGCACATCGACCCCGAGTCCAAGATCAAGGACTGCCCTTGGTACGACCGTGGCTTCTGCAAGCATGGTAGGTGTCGGGTGACCGGGCCCCCAACAGAAGGCCAGTCCTCTCTTCCTATGCCCACACGACCCTCTGCCTGTCCCACCTGTTCCGTCTGGGGCTAGTGAGGCTTTTTTACACCCTCCGGTCACCTGAGCCTCCCAGACCTCCCGCGTGGACGGCCTTCTCTCCTGTATTTTCTTTTTCTTTTTTAAGATTTTATTTATTTATTTGAGAGAGAAGCAGTGAGAGAGAGCATGAGTGAGGAGAAGGTCAGAGGGAGAAGCAGACTCCCCATGGAGCTGGGAGCCCGATGCAGGACTCGATCCCGGGACTCCGGGACCATGACCTGAGCCGAAAGCAGTCGTCCAACCGAGTCACCCAGGCGTCCCTCTCCCGTATTTTCTATAAGGAAACTAGCATTGAAGTGGTCGTGGGCCCTGTCTGCTACCCCCGTGAATGGATACGCGGCAGAGCCCGCAGCTGGGGCCTTGCTCTTGTTCTCTGCCCCCCAGGCAGTGGTGTGGGCAGGGCTCTGACTGGCCCAGGGGCACGAGGGCATCCCCCGAAGCAGGGCGTCTGAATGTCCTGGACACTTGGCTCCGCAGGTCCCCTGTGCAGGCACCGGCACACACGGAGAGTCATCTGTGTGAATTACCTCGTGGGATTCTGCCCGGAGGGGCCCTCGTGTAAATTCATGCAGTGAGTAGCCAGACCCTCTTCTCCCACCCTGCGCCTGCCCCAGGCCCTGCTGCCCTCTAGATCTTTCCTGTGTCCACCTGGCCTTTGATCACTGCCGGTGTCACAACTGGGCCTGGGGTGGGGGCCACTACTGCTCCCTGAGCTCAGAGGTGGCTCTGCCTCGTAGGCCAGCACTTAACCGTTCCTGGGTCCTAGATCTGAAGAAAGCTGGTGTCCGTGGTCCAGGAAAGCTCATGTCTTGCATGTCAGTTAGGGACTTCTGGTTAAGAACCTGGGCCCTAAAGGAGGGAGACTTCAGTTTGGGGGCCTCCTCTGTGGAGGCCGTAACGTCGAGGTTCCATGTACACTAGTTCAGATGGCTCTTCACAAGTGTGTGTGTGAATTGAATAGAGAATGTCCCCATTTCACACCTGAGAACACCGAGGCTCAGGGCTCAGCCACTGGCCAGGGCCTCATGGCGGTAGGGCTGGCACCTGAAGCTGGGTTCTCCTCACCCAGCAGGGCTCATAGCTCCTCTCATGGGCTTTCACGCACATCTGTCACTTGGGGTGACTATGGAGTCAGACTAATCCGGGGACTGCAGAACAGTGGCGTCCCCCAGTCCCCGGACTGCTTCCATCCACCCCACTGAAACCTGCACAGAAGCACAGGTGCCCGGTCACTGCCACACGTGGGCAGGTGGGTGGGTGCCGCGCACTTGGTCCCACTCCCGAGGCGAGAGCCAGGGAGCGTGTCCTGCTAGAGGTGGTCTGGCAGCTGAGCTAGACCCTCGGGGAAGGGGTGCATGTTGTGGGAGGGCAGCACTTGCTGCAGGTCCCACGGCTATGGGTATGAGCAGAGCTGGGTCTGAGTCCGGGCGAGTGCATTCTTTTCGCCTCTTTCCCAAGGCTTCAGGGACAGAGCAGAGAGCCAGCACCCACCCCACGTCCAGGCTTGCCCGGTGTCTGGGCAGAGAGGCTGCCTGTGATTTCCCAGAGCCAGAGTTTGAGAACAGTGCCTGGCCTGGCGCCTCTCTCATCCCCTCTTCTCCTCCCCTTGTTCTCATACCCTCTGGCTGCGGGGTGACCAGCCCTCGATTTGAACTGCCGATGGGAACCACCGAGCAGCCCCCACTGCCACAGCAGACGCAGCCTCCGACAAAGGTACCGTGCCCCGGCCCCAGCGGTGCCTGCCCTGGCACGCAGTCGGCCACCCACCCGGCCACCCACCCGGCCGGCGACATGTGAGACACAGGGGAGGAGGTGGGACAGGAGGGGAGTCACCCTGAGTTCCAGCAGAACACTTTGCATCCCCCTCTAGAGGTGGAGGGCTGTCTGCGAGAGCCGAATGCTCCCTGGGCTTCTCTTCCCTTCTGGCCTGGCGAGTGGCCGTGCGGTGCCCCCCCGGGAGCCAGAGTGGAGGGCAGCATGAGCGCTATGGGTCTGCTGCTCTTGCTTCAGGTTCCAGCCCTTCCCTTTATAAACAGGGAAACAAAGTCCTTGAGGGGGGCCTCACTTGAGGTCCCACAGCTGAGCAGGAGCACCTGCGAGCTGACCTGGGGCTGACCGGTCCTCCCGCCCGTGCCAGTGTCCTTGCTGCCCCGTGTGGAGGTTCCTGGCAGGGAGGGCGGGCTGGAAGCAGGGATGAAGGACCAGCTGGCTCCACCTTCCTAGACAAGGGGGTCCCACGACCCCACAATGAGGTGATCCTCTCAAGCATAAAAGGAAGAGATGCCAGAGACAAATGGGAATCTGCAGCGCCCGCCCCCGACCAATACGAAGGGCACCCTGGGTTTGGTTATGGGAGTGGAGGGTTGGGGGCCCAGAAGACAGGCTGTTCGGGTACGCTAAGCAGGGTCTCCACAGGCTGAGTAAACCTGTCTACTGATCTTGAATTCTTACCTTTGACTTGGTTGACCTCTGAGCCCACTGCCAGAGCCCTGTCCATCCTTGTGTGCTACAGGCTAAGTCAGGAAGGCGTGGGGCCGGCCAGACTCCTTGCATTGACTCCCGCCCTTAGGTGGTTGTGGGATAACTCAAATAGAACCCATCGCAAAGCCAGGAATTCCTGAGTGTGGAAACAGTCGTGACAACCGGGAGTTTCTAGCTCACTGCTCCTGAATTTACGAGGTCCAGAGGCAGGAACCCTCTTGGTTGGGAGGTGGCCTAGCCATCCAGTCCCCACCCCAGGAGCCCCTGTCCCTTGCTCACATGACTCCCTAGTGGAGGGCCCTCTCAGCCCCTAGACCGCAGGTCAGCACGTCAGCCTCCAACTGTTTTTCTGTGACTGTTGCTCGCCGTGTAGGCTGCTAAACATCTGGCTGAACCAAGCGTTCATCCTGACCTGAAGCTAGAACCTCAGAAACAAAAGTAAGGCCTGCTCATGCCCTCGCCCTGCTGCCCCAGAGACCTCCTCGTCTCTTTGGTGTTTTGTTTTCTACTTTTATTTTTCGTTCTTGTGTGTCTGCATGGTGTTTTTCGGGCAGCGGCTCCTGCCATCATCACCAGATGTTTCTTTTCTGCCCGCTCTCCTGAGCAGGGCCGCCATGGAAGCCCCTTCTTCCTGCTGGTCACACGGGCGCAATCCCGCCCTCTTTCTTCCTGTCCCCATTGGTCGTCTGCGTGCACGTGGTTTCCGCAGTAAAACCGTGTTGTGTAACTCTTTCCAGCAAAGTAACAATCCGCCGTTACAAAGGTCGTCCTCCCTGATCCAGTTAACGAGTCAGAACTCTTCTCCCAATCAGCAGAGAGCCCCGCAGGTCATCGGGGTCATGCAGAGTCAGAACAGCAGCGTGGGCAACCGGGGACCCCGGCCGCTGGAGCAGGTCACCTGTTACAAGGTGAGTCCCAGGGCTGGGGGGTGGGGCGAGGCGGTTCCCTCATTTCCCACATAGTTCATTTTGAAAAAGGATACTGTCGTTGTTTCTGGACCGTTAGAGTGAAAATGGGCTACTCTGGTGCGCTAGAGACCATCCTGCTTCCTTCCACGACGCACCAAGGCCAAGTGAATGATCACAACCTTCATTTCACACGTTCATTGGCTGCTGATGAAAGGACGGAGCTTGTCGGAAAGGGAGGCTGGGAATAAAGTAGAAGCACAAGTGCCTGGGAAGGGAGTGAGCCCTGAAGCCTCTGGATGTCCTCACATCCTGCAAGGCGTCCCCAAGGGAAGGGGACAAAGCTTTAAGCCCACACAGAAAAGCACTCCTCCCACCAATACACACACACACACACACACATCCTCGGAATGGGTGAACTTCTTAAAAACCTATTTGAAACCGTCTCATTCTTAGCTCCGGATGGAAAGGTGGAGGTCAGTGCCTTGAGAGTTTACAGTCACCAGGGGATCCTTCATGAGCTCGGGGCCGTATTCACACCCCAGTGAGGACTAGAAAGCCAGAAACTGACTTTTCCAATCTGAAACAGCCCCACATGGGGGCCCCTGGTGCCTGGCTCTACAAGGAATTTATTCTCAACGCAATCACATGTAATTCCCACAGCTAAAGTCCTGAAGAATGAGTTCGTAATTAAAAATCACAAAACCTAGAAGGAAACAGCCACCACTGAGGGAAGTCAGCAGAAACAACTGATAACGGAACTAGGCCAGAAGAACTTCAGATGTGGGGATTATTAGACAAAATACAAAGTTACCTTTCGGGTTGAAACGTTTAGATGACACAGGAACGTTGGGAGCAGTGCTGTCCCCGTTCCCCCCTTTCCTGAGCCAGCCGCTTGCTCCCGCGGGCTGTGTCCTCACAGTCTTCGGGTTTCGGCGTTCCTTCACATCCCACGTGGAGAGCTGCTGTGGCAAACTTTTATATTCACACAAGGGCAAGGAAAGTCCATTTTAATATAAATAGGGCCCTGGGATACAGAATGTCCCATAGTCTTTTTTTTTTTTTCTCAATAATACATTGTGGATCATTCTGTCGGAAAATGTAAATCTGATCTGTCTCACTGGTGCCTTAACAGAACTGCAATTTGCCAGTCCTCTGCTGGTAGCAGTTTAGTTTCTGCTGCTAAAACCAGTGCTGAATCTGACACATAGAGGTCTGTGAGCTCTTGCCTCATAGCGGCATCCATGCCTACAAGTAGAAGGTCCAAGTCCGGAGACGTATGCTTAGCTTAAATTGGTCCTAGAACTTTCCCTCCAGGAAGGCTGAGCCACTCCCACAGCCACGAGACACTCACTGAGCCCCTGCTCTGGACCAGCCCCGCTGAAACAGAGTGTTAGCGCTCTTTCCTGGGTGGGAGGGGGACTGTGTTCGTGGGGAGGGGACAGCAGGGGCCCCAAACCACTAAAGGCTGCAGATGTCTGAGTCTGAGTCCCACCAGGTGAGGGGAGTACAAAAAGGGGTTGTGCCTCCGACCAGTCACTACCCAGTACAAGGACGTGCAGGTGTTCCGAGGCAGTGTCGCTGGCATCCTGGCCCTCGGCCCCTCTCGTCCCGGGACTCTGCAACAGGTTCTCCTACATCCTGAACTTAGGTGGAGCTAGAACCTACTACCTCTTCTCACCACACGCACTTTACAGGCACCTCGTGGGAATCCTGGGTTCTCCAGGATCAGCTCTGGAGGCCGATGGACACGCCAGGTGCTGTGAGCAGGGGCGTGGTTCGTCCCCTCTGCTTCTCTCACTGGTGGGAAGGGCCAGCTGGCGGCTCCATGGGCCACTTAGCCACACAGTCACACCTACAGATCAGGCAGCCTTGAGAACGCGGGGCCTGTGGGGTCGGGAGACAGAGCAAGGCAGGAGATCTGCGCTGGGACCAGGTAGAGCCCAGTGTTCCAAGCCGAGGAAGCCAGGACTGTGAGGGCCCTGGGTGGGTTAGTGCAGAGTGGGTGCCTCCACCTGTCTCCTCCCGACCCTCTGTTCAGTGCTTGAGGCTGCCGTCCAACGTTTTAAATCCCTTCCGCTTTCTGAATGAACGAAGAGAGAAGCAAAGGAAGGGCCTGGATAATCCGCCGGGACGTCGGAATCAGTGCTAGATTTTTGAAGTGATGCTCTGGGTCTGTTTGCCCAAGTCTAACCATTGTCCCATCTCTCTGATCCTGTAACAAACCCATCTGGGGGGTAGATTGGGCAAGTGTGCAAGAGCCAGGAGGGAAAACTGGGTGCAGCACCCCCCGTGTCCATGACAATGAGTCCCCGAGTTGGGGGGAGGAGCCTGGTGGCTTCTCTCACGTTGTTGCCTCCTGTCTCCAGAACAGTGCCTCAGAAAGGTAAGTGACGGGCCAGCCACACAGAGGGGCTTGGTACCCAGGCAGGTGGGGGAACTCTGGTGCCACAGGATTCTCACCGTCCTGCCACCCAGCGTGAGACCTTCCGTGGACAGGCCCGTGTGGACACGGGCCCAGCCTGCAGGAGCTCCCCCGCCGCGTGCTCTCGCGTCAGCCTCTGGCTCGCAGCTGTTCGTCCATCTGCCGAGCTGCTGCAGCTTCTGGGCCACTGTACTCTGGAGCTCCTTCTCCTTCGTGTTTGAATGAAAGTCTGTGCCACTGAGAATTTCAGAGTCCCATCCCTAACCTGGTGTTCGGTGGGTGCAACCTTACTTGAAAATTGCATTTGAAAATGGTGGTTTTTTTCTGTCTCCTCCCTCCCTCCCTGCTGTTCCCAGTGTGGCGAGAAAGGACACTACGCCAACAGATGCACCAAAGGGCACTTGGCCTTTCTCAGTGGACAGTGACAGCAGCTGGAGCCAGCTCAGAGCAGCCCAGAGGGCCCCGCTGCTGGGAACCACTGTGGGCCCTCGCTGGGAGCGTGCGTCGAACTGTTTAACGCCAGTGTTGGTGCAGCGCTGGCTCGGGCTGGCAGACAGGCACGCTGGGGTTCTCGTTCTGAGGGGCTACGTCTGTCACTTTCCTTATCACTTTGCTGTAATCTTTTTTTAAAAGGGGACAAGTGCTCTAGTTTGGTCCTTCCAAGTCAGCATCATGTCTGTCTAGCATCCGTACCTCCTGTCCGATCTCCCTGCACACCGCCCTTGGGGGAAGGGAGGAGGTTGTGGCAAAGGGCTTTGTGCTAAGCAGTCGGTGTGGAAGGTAGCCCTTCCCCTCGAGGCCTCATCATTAAACACCAGTTCTTGGTGACCCCCGGGGCTGGTGGATCATTTAAAGCTTCGACCAGGTCATGCCTGCTTCTTCCATGTCCTGCTGAGTTCAGAAGCTGTGCCTGTCGATGGGATTTAAACCAGGCAGCCCTTCAGGGCAAACTTAAGTGCACTTGTTGCCTCAGCCTGGTCCTGCTCCAAGGTGGCAGTGGTGGAGAGGAAGGGCGCAGGGCTCTCCGGGGTGAGGGTCTTTTTTCTCTGCGCTGATTTTCTTGGAGCACCTACTTGACCGTGGGATTATCTCAAAGTGTACCTTCAGCTGGAGCTGCAGAGCACCCATTAAATCGAGGCCGCGGTCCATCTGTGCACCTACCTCCTGGCCCGCCAAGCATCTGCACAGTCACTCAGCTTTGGCCTCCGGAGACCCCCCCCCCCCCGCCCCCAAACCTGGAAATGTGAAACTGACACCTGCAACCCACTGGGCAACTGGGCCCATTCAAGTTCCATCACAAGAACTTTTTATGAGGTTGATTAAAAGCTTGTTTTTTAAGCTGCGTCTTGTTACTTCAGGGACCCCATGCCAAGGAGAGGACTCTGCTGCTGGCCGCGTGAGATGCCCGGGCACAAAGCTTTGATATCGGTGCTTCCTTGTCCCCTTGGACACGTACATCTCCCGGAGGGAAGGGACTCTGTACTGGCAGCTGGTAAAGTCTGGAAGCTTTGGCCTTGTTTGGAACAGCCAAAGTGAGGTTCTTATGTCATCTCAGATGCTGGATGATACCTGCTTATTCAAATTCGGATCTTATACAAGATAATTAGCCACAGCATCGGTTTGTTCTTACCATACACCCCAGAACTGGTTTCTAACTGTCCCTTTAAGGAAGATCTCTGATGAAGGGTAAGGATGGGGTTGGGAGGGGGCTGGACACAGGCAGTCAGGGCCTGTTTTCCCTTGCTTCCGTGACTCCTACCCCAGGCAAGGAAGCTTCCTTCCTTAGCAGGAGGGCCCACAAGACTGCAGCCTGGCAGCAAGATGGGGGAGGGGAAGGCATTCTCAAGCAGTTTGGGGGGGCCTCTGTTCTGATGTAAAAGCATCAGCTGACAATGTGAGCAGGGACAGGTCCCGAAGCCCACTGGTTCAAAGGCCTGAGCTGTGGACATGAATGGCCCTTTGGGAACTACTGCAGCAGAAGCTCGGAGAGGGCAGGGAACCGGCTACACCAGGCAAGCAGTCCGAGTACCAGTCATCTTTTATTGGACGTTGATTCTGAATTAGGATATGAAAGGATTCAAGGGTGCCAAGCAAAGGTCATGGTCAGGAATGCCGCGCATGCGCCTCCACACTGGGCCCTCTTCAGTGGTACTTGCGTAGCCGCTCGTGTTCTGAAGTTAAAAAGGCAAGATGGTAAGTTTCTTTAAAGGTGTAGTGAAAGCGCGAGATGGCAGGTAGGGGAGAGAAAGCCATCCTGAGAATTCCTTTCAGGAGATGACCCAGAACCTGCCTGCCAGGGTCTCAGAATGAGCAGACGTGGAGGTAGCACCTCAGGAGCTAATCTGCTGCCTGGCCAGCCTCTTCCCAGAAGGAACACGCGCTCAGACCCAGTCCCCGAAGGCCTGGCCTCCAGAGCCAACGTCACCCTGGCTTTCTGACCGGTGGGGGCTGCCGCAGGCCCTCTGCCACCATCTCCCACCCATAAGCTCCTCTCGGGCCTCAGACCCAGGACAAGCTGCCCTTTTCCAGAACACAGCACAGACGCCGGACTGTACCATTCCTGTTTCTTTCTTCGCACTGGCTGCTAAGAACATGAAGCCAAAATTTTCCACCAACCCTCAGTGGAGCCTGCAGCACCTTACAGAATGCTTCAGTACTACCTTTATCTGGCTTCGTGTTAGTTTTCCTGTCTTCATCTTTTCTTTGCTACAATTTTCCCGCTTAAAATAGCATCCTCTATACTATATTTTCCTAAGTTCCTCCCAATTTTTCAGCTGCCATAGAACAGACTCGTAAATCTGACAGCGAACCAGTCCCACCCAGCAATGAGAAAACCCAGAGGGTGGGGTGACCAGAGAGACACTCACTGAGTTCCTTATAACAACGGAAGTAGTTGAAGACCACATAAGCTGCCAGCACCATAGAAATCCCAGCGACGCCCCCTTTCTTCACATTGACATACTTGTTGTAATACCGGTAGTAACCTGCAAACACGAGAGGAGGCCACTGTTTGCTGTGAATGCTTCACGCGGTGCAAAGTCGAGTCTTGTCTTACATTCAGGGACTCAGTTCCGTTCTGACTCTTGAAGCCACTCACCCTAAATTCACTGCCTGATTACAGGAAAAGCACCAGTCCCCCCGTGGGTCTTGCCCTAGGAGCCTAGGACTAGGCCCATGTGGATCCTACCCTGATGCTTTGGCCTTCACCTCAACAGACTTGGCTCAGCCCGCCAGCCTTTGATCTCACCTCACCCTCACGTCCAGCCCGAGGGATCCCCTTACCCTAATTCTGACCAAAAATCCAACCCCAAGTAAACGCCACATGGCTGAGGCCGGCGAGGTCTGCCTGTTGGGGAAGAAGGCTTTGTGCCATCATCTCTTTGCTAGGTACCCCCACCAGTGAGGAAACAGTTTCTGCCCTCTTTTGGGCTTGTGGCTTGGCTGAGAAAAAAAGACTGAAATGATTCTAGAAGGCCCGGGTTTAAAGCAGTGAGTTTATAGTTTATGAAGTCAGGGACTGTTGTCACTAAGTATGGGGGAAAGGCAGAGAATTCTAATCTGAGCTAAGGAAAGGCCTCAGAGGGGCCTGAAGCCAGAGACTACACAGCATCTGTGGGTTCATGGGAGTCTCTGATTCCTAGAATGAGGACAGGGACCCCACGGGACTGATGTGACCATGCACAGACCTGAAGGACAGATCATTTCAAACATCCATCCTGGAAGTTCTGCCTAACAGGGGGATGAGCACTACATTATGGACTAATGTCCACTATGCTTTAAACTCATTCTCCTCCTTAAGACATCTTATGACAAAAATGCTCATAGACACTTCTTTAAGATGATGGCAGTGGTGCTAATTCCAAGCAGCAGAAAACATTTTCTTGGCTAAAATTAATCTTAGAACCAGCCTCTGATAGGGCCAGTCACCAGTCAAACACCGAACTTCAGGGGCTAACAGTCTGACCCTGTCCTCCTCCACATACTGGTAAGAGACAAGGCCTTGACTGCTCGATTAATTCAGGGGAAAGGGAGACCAAAAGACCCAGAAATTTACTCTTTTTTTACACATGGCTCTGACCTCTTTGAAATGCGCCAGCAATGCCCTTAGGGGTGAAATCCCGCATCAGTATCCAGCTGGTTAGCTCTCCTAGTTTCACATCCAAGAGCTTCTTCTCCTTCAGGGGTACTGAAAAGGAAGAGCAAAACACACACACTGAAAACCCTCCAGTAAGACAAATAGCATCCTTTTATGTCACTTACTTCAACCATCAATAAAGTCACTACACAGAGGCTGCACACAAGGAATATTACGAATAACTCTATCACACGAAATTCTATCTGTTTTAAGCCAGAGGATATGTAAAGTTTTACTAATGATCAAGATCTGAAATAATAGGGACGCCTGGGTGGCTCAGTTGGTTAAGCATCTGCCTTCGGCTCAGGTCATGATCCCAGCGTCCGGGGATTGAGTCCCACATCAGACTCCTTGCTCGGCAGGGAGCCTGCTTCTCCCTCTGCCTCTGCCTGCCATTCTGTCTGCCTGTGCTCGCTCTCCCTCTCTCTCTCTGATAAATAAATAAAATTTAAAAAAAAAAAAGATTTGAAATAATACCTTACTGGGAATAACTATGTAAAAACAGAGCCTAAGGGCCATGAGGAATTAAGTAATCAAGTGGAAGACAGAAGAGAAAAATGCCTACAAAAGTAACATTTACATGTATTACCTCATTTAATCTTCATAGTAAGGAGCTAATGCCTTTATTTTATGAGTGGGGGAGACTGACTCAGAGAAGTGAGGCAACTTGGCCAAGTTTACACAGCATGCAGGCAGTAGAGGCAGGGCTCAGTCTTAGGTCTGGCTCCCCTGCTCCTGCAGACAATCTAATACTTCAAGCATCCTACCTGGGTCCATAATGTTAATATGCCATAATAAAATGTTAAATGATAAATGCCATAATAAAAACCACCCCACATGATCCAGTGGGCCCCAGATAATACTCCAATGAGACTAGGGACAGAACAGGAAGAGCTCCAGGTTGAGGCCATATCATAATTATCTCGGCTTAAGAGTAGATTAGGAAGGGGACCGGAGGGGGCAGAACTGTGAATGTTCAGATGCTCATAAGGAGAGAACAGTCTCCTTTCTCATCATTCCCACAGAGATCAACTTTAAAAAGCTGCTGGGCAGGGGTGGCTCAGTGGGTTAAAGCCTCTGCTTTCGGCTCAGGTCATGATCCCAGTGTCCTGGGATCGAGCCCCACATCAGGCTTCTGCTCAGCAGGGAGCCTACTTCCCCCCTTCTCTCTGCCTGCCCCTCTGCCTACCTGTGATCTCTGTCAAATAAATAAAATCTTAAAAAAAAAAAAAAAAGCTGGTGGGCAGGTACCCTCTTCAAGGCAAGGAGTCAGAGACTATTGTCCTTTCTTAGAGATTACCAACCACAGAAGGACTCAGACCAAATCACTCAAAGAAAGGTTTCTTCTCCATTTTGGGGAACCAAGGAAAGACTAAGGCTCGGTAAGGACCAGCCTCACTGAAGGGAACCCCACAGATCTTCTGACATCTCCCAACACTTAACAAGGGCAGGGGTGGTCGGGCAATGAACAGAAATACACGGCTTTATGGCAGCTTCTCATCTGCTACGGGTCACCTGGACATTGGCCCAAATGGACCAGATCCAGTGTTCGTCAAGAGGCCACAAGTGACAGGTGGGGGCACAAGCCTAAGACTTGCAGACATGGGTTGAGGGTTACGGTTTAGGCCGTCTGTCCCAAATAAACAGGCCTGAACCTTCTATCTAGTCTCAATCCAACAATACGGAACACCTACTGTATACCAGGCAGTGGGCTCCACAATGTGGGTACAGCACTGACTGCAGACAGGGGCCTTGTTCTCAGGAGCCAACATTCTATTGCTAGACAACCACCTCACCCACTTACCTTAGCAGGCTCACCTCACTTCCGCCAGACCCCTTTCTGCTTCTTTACCTGAGGACCTTTGTATGTGCCGTGCTCTTGGATCACCACACAGCCAGCTCAACTTAAATGCCATTCCCTAAAAGGCCTCCTTCCCTGCCTACCTCACCTCAGGCACTTCCTAAATAACCTCTGAGCTGTGAAATGGCTTACTCCAAGCACTAAATAAGAATCTATGTAAAAGCTTTTAGAACAGCACTCGGAACTGTGAACTATTATATTATTCTTGTTGAAATGTCATTACAGTCTATGTGAAACAAACGAAAAAGACAGAAGTAGACAAAGAAATGGCTCACAAACCAAACTTAAGGACATTTTAAGTAGCAGGACTTTAGGGATTAATTGCACCCTTTAGTTCCTTTTCAAACAAAACTGTGATGTGATTAGTGTGGTGCTATTTTTCCATGAGACAGTCTCAAATGAATTTCGGGATATGATCCAAATCTCTGTTGGAGAGGTTAGTGTCAATGATAGCAATACCACACAATCATGTCATTAGAGAATGGCCTATACCTTTCTCTGTCACCCTGTCCATGCTATTCTTAGAAAAGTTTAACAAGTACACATTTTTACAGGCCAGTTTTGTCTTCACTTGGTTCAGAAGGCCGTGGTCCAAGAATAACTATACCATGTGTCTTCTTGAACAAGAACACAGTCAGCAACCTTTGCTACAGTCCCGAAGCCTTCTTCCATGCAGTGAGGAGTGTAAACGTGTGATTCTAAAACCAACTGGCTTTATATATGGCCACATGGAGTGCAGGACAAAAGTATAGATGGAACTAGAAGGGCCGAATGTTACTAACTGTTGGCGCTGGGTAATGAGTCTAAAGTGTTCATTACATTACTACTTCCCTTCCCTCTGAAATCGTCCATAATAAAAGGTTTAATTAATCATAGGACTATGTTGGGGGAGATATACAAAAGAAACTGTTTTAAGTCAAAGTATTTTTGACTGATAAGGCTGGTAACTAAAAAAAAAAAAAAAAAAAAAAAAAAATCAGGTCACTTCTGATCCCACAAACTTATGAAAACATACTCGGCATTCTCACAACCACATTCAGAGGCTGGCATGGTGCCTTGGCACATCACTGGAGAAAGCAGCCAACAATTTAAAATTCATTTTTCTGTATATTTAGACATATAAAGAGGGTTTCCTTAACAAAAACTAAGAAATTTATAAAGACGGGGGAAAAATTCACATTGGGCCTAAGAAGAGCCAAATACAGCACCATCATAAAACCCTGAGAGATCAACAGACTGGTCAGAGGCACATCTACACTTTTTCCAAGACTGTGTCTCTTAATGGAAGACAAAGACTTCAGTCCTGAGCAGCAGAACTGGAACCCTCCCCTCCAACACTTCCCGCAGTGCCGCACACCTCTCCCTGGGCAATCACTGGCTCCCACTAGTAGAGGGCAGTGGTAAACAGGGCAGACTTGGGGGAGTCACGCATTCTGAGTTCAGTGCCATTTTGCTGCTGTGTGCCCTAGAACAAGTACCTGCCCTCTGTGCCTCAGTTTCCTTTGTAAAATAAAGTTAAGAACAGCAGCCATCGGGGCACATGGGTGGCTCCGTCGGTTAGCATCTGCCTTTGGCTCAGGTCATGATCCTGGGGTTCTCGGATTGAGCCCCTCATTGGGCTCCCTGCTTCTCCCTCTGCTGCTCCCCCTGCCTGTGCTCTCCTGCTCTCTCTCAAATAAATAAATATCTTAAAAGAAAAGAAAAAAAAAAAACACCAGCCACCTTGGTAATTGGCTGTAGGTACTATGTAAATGGAAATTAGCTTTCTGTCTATGAGCTATGTGAAGACGGGAGCAACCCCACACACAGTTCGTAGTCGTAACAGACTTCCAGTGAAGGCTGAGAAAGGACCGTATGTTCTTGGGAGAGTAGGTGGCTCCCTGGTCCGATTTTATGACTTCAAAAAAAGCACACTGTCCACCTAGATGGAGAGGCATGAAAATGCTAAGTGTCTTCTGGGTGCTAAATCCAGCCTAGGGGTCGGCCACAGAGTAAAGAGCCTCTGTAACTTTTTTTTTTTTTTAATTTTTAAAAAACCATTCTATTTCACACGCCATACAGAAACAGATCATAGGAAATCTAACCCATTGGCCACAGTTTGCTGACCCAATCTCATCTACTGCTGTTAATTCATATTTCCATCACTTTACTTGCTAATGAACTAGTGGCTTTATGCTCTGGCGAAAGACACCAGCTAAAAGACTGCTGAGTACTTCAGAGACTTGGAGTTCAACTCCTTCACCTAGGGTGATGCTGAATGGGCCAGCCATGGCATGACCCCGCTCCAAGGTCACAGAGTGGAAGCTGAGATGACAAGTACTCTTAACAGCAGGCCAGGCAGTGTTTCAAGAACCTACATGTACTAAGTTGTTTAATCCTTCGTCCACAGTGCTCATCACTTCTCTCTACTGAAGTGATGCTGAGTTGCAATGCCTCCTTTTCACATGGCCTCTTGTTTAAACAATACAACCACCGCTGATTAATATTCTCATGCTCATTTGTTACAGCTGGGAAAAATAGCACCATTCTCATCTTTTCTGATCCCCTCTTCGTTTCTGATATTAAGAGGCTGATATTAAGAATATAAGAACTGAGGGGCGCCTGGGTGTCTCAGTGGTTTAAGCCTCTGCCTTCAGCTCAGGCCATGGTCTTGGGGTTCTGGTCAAGCCTCACGTTGGGCTCTCTGCTCAGCGGGGAGCCTGCTTCCCGAGCTCTCTCTCTGCCTGCCTCTCTGCCTACTTGTGATCGCTCTGTGTCAAATAATTAAATAAAAATCTTAAAGGAATACAGAAATTGAGGGAAGCACACAGGTTAATCAAAACTCTGCCTCAGGCAGGCCACACACATTGCTGACCCTTATTTTCATCTTTAATATGGGATCAATGTTCCAGACAGAAACTTACTGACAAGGCTACTGAGAGAGGCACTAAGACTAAAACATGGTTTCCGTACTTAAAAAAAAAAAAAAAAAATCAGTGTGCACATTCCGGTAAGTGTAGATTTACTCACGCATATCACTGAAAAACCTGCAGATCATAAGGCCATCCTTGCAATTTAAACTCCGTTTACCACGAGGTCCCAGACTCCTAGGTTTGCATCTCAGCTCAGCCCTCTCACTAGTCGTGACCTTGAGTAAGTCACCTCACCTCTCTAAGCCTATTCAACGCGTATTCCACACATACACGTCCAACCTGACGTGATCTCAGGCACCGTCCTAGGCATTCGCTCCTCCTGGAGCTTAATCTGAGCTTCAGCTTAGTTCAGAAGGGCAGAAGCTGCGCGTAGGGTTCAAATGCAAAGCGCCTGGGCTACGACGGGATCAATATTCAGCAAGGAGGAAGAGTGGCCGGAGGTGGTGCAGTCCCCAACTCGCAGAAGCATCCTCCGGCGGCCCTCACTCCCGCGGCTGCAGCCGAGAGACGCGGGCCCCTTGGGCAGGTGGGCTGCGCAGCTGAGCGAGCGAAGGGTCGAACGGTGAAAGGCTCTAAACAAAAGGCTCGGTGCACCTCTGGTGAAGCCACAGGGAAGGCCCTGAGCGAAGGGCAGGCGTCTCCGCAGCCCTCTCCCCTCCCAGTGTAGCTCTGAGCCCCAAATCCCGGAACACGGATCCTGCCTTCAACCTTGCAACCTTAACTGGGTACAAGTACTCACCGACTGACGCCATCTTGGAGTCCTGGGTGTCCGCTGCGCCGGGCCGCGCAAGGACTCCTGGGTAGGGAGCTGGCGCCCCCGTCGGCCGGGAAGCAGAGGTTTATGGGAAGCAGGTCGCGGCGGCCGCGAGCCTGGAGCTGCAAGTGCACCATAGGGGGAAGGGCAAGTCCCTGGAGGGCAAAGCCCCAGGATTCCGCTGGGGTAGAGGTAGAGGTAGGTGGAGACGGAGGGATACGGGGAAGGGGGACCGGGTGGTGATGGTAGGGCTCAGCCTGAGCTTTCCATCCTAGGAGGGAGGAGACTGGAAGGGACCTAAAGATGGGAAGTGAGAAGAAAAGAGCATCCCGGCTTTCTTACTTTGTCGCCTTCAAATTGTTGTGGGAGATGACAGGGGCCTAAGATCTATGTCCCAGCTCTGGGCTGGGCTCTGAAGACAGAAAGAAGCAAGACCCTAGGGGTACACAGCTCCAGCCCTTATTTCTTCCACTTTTCCAAACACAATGATGCCTCACCATTTTATTTTTTTCTGAAAAGGCCACGATAACCATTCCTGGTTAAGGAGTTCTGACTTGGACAGGACTCCCTGAACTTCATTCACTTCCTTTTCTAAAGTAGGGGTCCAATGCAGCCGGCACCAGCAGACAGTGGCAGGGGAGCTGCCTGCCTCAGGGAACTCTAGGATTCCACAGTTTTCTTCCCTATTCAAGAAAGAGCCCAAGTGTAAAAAACCAGAAGGATCTGTGGACATAAATAAATAAATAAATAAATAAATAAGGATTTGTGGTTATGTGAAAAACCAGGACTGCCAACACACTCTGGAGTCACCATGCACAGGGTTCCCTAAGACCCATGATTTCTAAGCCTTAGCCATTCACCTTCAGAAGAAAACAGGGACAAGGATCTTGCTGTCCCTGGAGCATGGTGTAAACACTCTGGGCTAGAGGCTGAGTGCCATGATCCATGCCCTAGGCAAGAGGGCTGCAATTTACTCCCTTCATAGGTCCATCAAGAAATTGGACTCTGCACTGGGGCAGAGATACACTTCGTTGATATTTGTTTCCTCATAAAAGTTTAATTCATTTGAGATACCTTTTCTTGGGACACCTGGGTGGTGAGTCAGTTAAGCATCTGCCTGCAGCTCAGGTCATGGTCCTGGAGTCCTGGGATCAAGTCCCACATTGGGCTCCTTGCTCAGCAGGGAGCCTGCTTTCCCCGCCACCTCTCTCTGCCTGCCTCTCTGCCTACTTGCAATCTCTGTCTGTCAAATAAATAAAATCTAAAAAATAAAACAAACAAACCCATGCTCTCTGAGGTGGCTTTGGATGGCATGTTCATGAGTTGCTGGAAAATTTCTTCTCCAGTCCTGGTAAGTTCAACAACTTGTCACCAGCAATGGATGGGGGTGTGGGGTAGGAGGCATCATTACCCATTAACACGTGTTCTTTGTTTTTCCTTTCTGGTTTTGGGGTTTTTTAGAGAGGGAAGGGGAGAGAGAAAGGGAGAGAGAGAATCTTAAGCAGGCTCCGTGCCCAGCATGGAGTCTGATGTGGGGCTGGATCTCACGACCCTGAGATCATGACCTAAGCTGAAATCAAGAGTCAAACACTTAACCAGTGGAACCACCCAGTCGCCCCTCTCTTAAAAGGCACAAAGATCAGAAAGAAAATTTATACCATAAGTCATGAAGATAAAATGAGAGATGAGGGAACATAAAAATAAGTCGTAAAAGGTGGTTGAAAAAATTAAAAATGGGAATCAACAAAAATATAGCACATGATAAAGAGAATTTAAGAGAGTGTTGTAGACAAGGAATGATGTTGAAAACACAACTGAAAAGCAAGAAAAGTGGTACAAAATATCAAATTTTTAAGTGATGAAGGATTGATAAAGGTATTGGGGAAGGAAGGTGTGAATGTGTGTAAAAATGGAGAAATGTGGGCACCTGGGTGGCTCAGTTGGTTAAGAGACTGCCTTCAGCTCAGGTCATGATCCTGGAATCCCAAGATTGAGTTCCGCATCAGGCTCCCTGCTGGGTGGGGAGTCTGCTTCTCCCTCTCCCACTCCCCCTACTTATGTTCCCTCTCTCACTGTCTCAGTCTGTCAAATAAATAAAATCTTTAGGGGCACCTGAGTGGCTCAATGGGTTAAGCCTCTGCCTTGGGCTCAGGTCATGATCTCAGGGTTCTGGGATCCAGCCCCACATGGGGAATCTCTGCTCAGCAGGGAGCCTGCTTCACCCCCCCCTCCGCCCCGCCTCTCTGCCTACTTGTGATCTCTGTCTGTCAAATAAATAAATAAACTCTTAAAAAAATAAAATCTTTACAAATATACATTTGTGGTATGCCTGGGTGGCTTAGTGGGTTAAAGCCTCTGCCTTGGGCTCAGGTCATAATCCCAGAGTCCTGGGATTGAGCCCTGCATTAGGCTCTCTGCTCAGCAGGGAGCCTGCTTCCCCCTCTCTCTCTGCCTGCTTCTCTGCCTACTTGTGATATCTGTCTGTCAAATAAATAAATAAATAAAATCTAAAAAATATATATATATATATATATATTTGTTTATTTGAGAGAGAGCATACACAAGAGAGTGGGGGGAGGGGCAGAGGAAGAAAATCTTCAAGCAGACTCTCCCCACCCACCGCCCCCCAATCTGCCCCAGTGCAGAACCCAAAGAGGTTCTTAACCTCTCCACTCTGAAATCATGACCTGAGCTGAAACAAGAGTCGGGTGCTCAACAACTGAGCCACCCAGATGCCCCTCAACACATGAATTTTTAGAAGATACAAACATATAGTCCATCACAGAAACCTAAAGAAGTGATGTAAATATAATTAAATGATAATTCTCCAGAAGAATCTGTCCCTGTCACTCTCAGCTCATGGGCAGAGGAAACTCACTGAGCTGAGTTTGCTGGCCCCAGGGTGCTGGTGATCAGAATTAGCAGGCTGTGTGTTTAGGAGGAGGAATGACTGGATCTAAGGTTATAGGGACCTGGTGAAGTGATCTCATTTCATACTAGAATGTGATTGTCAAGTCACCCACAAGAGCCCTAACACTTCTCAGTGTGGAAATTTTTGAAAAAGTTTTCAAAACTACCAAAGAGTGTACTTCTCGGGGAATTAGTGCTGAGAAATCGATTGGGACATTTTCCAGATGTGATGTTTGTGTTAACAGAACTCTACATGTGAGAGTTGGACTTGGATACTGTAAAGCTTTTTTGTTTTTTTGTTTTTAAGATTTTATTTACTTGACAGAGAGAGTGAGGGCACAGGCTGGGAGACAGGGGAAGACAGAGAAGCAGGCTCCCAGGGAGCCCAGCACGGGACTTGATCTCAGGACCCCAAGATCATGACCTGAGCCGAAGGCAGCCGCTTAACCAACTGAGCCATTCAGGTGCTCTGGGTACTATTAATTCTGTGCTGGGGAAGCAACAATTATGTAATAATTGAGATAATTAAGATACTGGCATAGTACCTTCAATGGAACACGATGCAATATTTAAAGTTGTGATTGAAAGGATTAGGCAAAATGGAAGATGTAACACTTAAGTAAAATAGATTCTGAAATGGTATTTATGATATCTATCTATCTGTTTGTTTGTTTAACTAATTTATTTATTCTAAAAGAAGGCTCCACACCCAACACAGGGCTTGAACTCACAACCTGGAGGTCAAGAGTCCCATGCTCCGGTGACTGACCCAGCCAGGTGCCCCAAAATGGTACTTATTATTTTAAAATTATTATTTAAGACAAAATTTTTACAAGTGGATAATATCTGAAGGGAATGTTAAAATATCCTCGTTAAATGATGGCGCTTTGGTGTTTTCTTTGTTTAAAATTTTCTTTTAGTAAGGTTGTATTTTTAGGATCCCCTACAGTTCTGTACAAACTCTGGGCTCCCCACCAATCTGACAGTGTGTTGCTCTGACCCTAAACTGCATATCAAAGGTTTTGAGAACTGAAGTAGAGTGAGCAACTACCCAGGTCCCAGACCAACCTGTGTGTAGTGTACACGCAGGACAGATCCAAAAAAACACAGCAGAGCGTTGGACAAAATCCAACACCCACTCATGATAAAAACTCTCAGTAAACTAGGAACAGGGTGAAACTTTCTCAACTTGAATAAGACTATGTATAAAAAAATTCTCCAGCCAACATCATATTCAATGAAGGGAAACTAGAACCTTTCCCACTAAGATCAGGAACAAGGCAAGAATGTCCCCTCTTACCACTCCCTTTCAACATGGCACCAGAAGTTCTTGTTAATGCAATAAGGCAAGGTATACGACTTTGGAAGAAAGATGTAAAACTGTCATTATTCGCAGATGACATGATTACCTAGAAATTCAGAAAGAATCAACAACATTCATGGAACTAGTAAGTGATTAATAGGAAGGTCGTAAGTACAAGGTTAACAAACAAAGGTCAGCTGCTTTCCTATATAATGAACCAACGGAACTTGAAATTAAAAACACAGTATGGAGCACCTGGGTGGCTCGGTGGGTTAAAACCTCTGCCTTCGGCTCAGGTCATGATCCTGGGGTCCTGGGATCAAGCCCCGCATTGGGCTCCCATCGGGCTCTCTGCTCCGTGGGGACTCTCTCTCTCTGCCTGCCTCTCTGCCTACTTCTGATCTCTGTCAAATTAATAAATAAAATCTTTTTAAAAAACACAATATCATTTTTACATTAACACCCAAAACTCTTAAATACCTAGGTATAAATCTAACAAAATATGTACAAGATCTATAGGAGAAAACTTCAAAGCCCTCCCTCATATGGATGGGGATTATCCCTAAAAGGACGCCTTGTCTTAGAGAGCACGTGTTTGTACAAGTAGACCGGTGGAACGGGCGATCTCTCTCTCTCTCTCTCTCTCTCTTTTTTTTTTCTCTCCTGTACATGGATTATTTTTGACAGACCTATAACACTGAATTAGTTTAAGATATATACTATAATGATTTGATATATGTATATATCATGGAAGGATAGTCCACTCTTTTATATATATAAATTTTCATCAATTCCCCACAGAGCTGCTTAGTGCTTAGTGCCAGCTCCGCCAACGATCTGTGATGAGCTGTGAAGTGTAACTGTCAGGAACAATCCTGACTTCCCACGATGAAAAGCACAGAGCTTTGCGATAAAAACGCAGTTCTTACCTTCATGGCTCGTTTTCCTTGGTCCCTGGGTTTCTGCAAACGTATTAATAGTGTCTGCAGGGGAACGCACTTGAAGCTCTTCCTGCCCTGCGGAGTACAAGTATTTCTGGAATAAGGGGCACCGCCTTCCCCCATGCAGTTCATTAACTGAAACCTTGGCTTTAGTATGTATAATATCCTGGCTTCTGGCCCTCAGCCCTCCGCCGGAGGGAGTGGTCATCACGGCGCTCGCCTCCGGACTCTATCTGGGGCCTTCCAGGCTCCGGAGGTCTGCACGGTGGGCTCGGGCGACGCTTGCGTCCCCCACGCGTGCCAGGTGGCGGGGTGGAGTCGGGGAAGAGGAGGGGGGACGCAGCGGCCACCAGCTGCTCCTTTCCTCGTGCTGGTGAGCCGCGCGCGCAGCGGTCTCCAGCCCCTGCTTTCCAATTCCCGCGAGCCAGCTGCTTAGAGCCTCCCCAGAAGACACGCGCTGTTCGCCCCCAGGCTCTCCCCTCCGAGCTGCGACCTTCGATCAGCCCCTCGCACCTGGCGTGGCACCCGCTGAGGACAAACCAATCAACTCCGTGAAAGAGACCAGGACTCAGGAGGGAGAGTAGGGAGGACAACACGCCGCGCCCTGCGTTAGGTCGGGAAGCTCTGCCCGGTTCCTGCGCCCCTGGTGGGGGCTCAGATCCCACCAAGGAAGGTCCATTCCCGGAGGGCGGGAGTTAGAGACCTCGGTGCAAGGGCAAGGGTCTCCCCGAGTCCGGTTGCTTGGGATCAGCAGGCCAAAACTGGAGGTAAGCTCCGTCTAAGCCTCAATTATACCTCCAGACGCCGTCCTGGGTCAACAAGCGCCCGAAACGAAAATTGAACTTTGAAGAGGGTGCAGGACGCACGAAAGCATTTCCATGCAGACGAGGAAAGGATCCACGAGATTCGCCTGGAGGACTCCACCCAGCGCTCCTTCTCACGCCCGCAGGAGCTCGGCTGCGGTTGCCGGGGCCGGAGGGAGCCTGGGAGGAGCCGAGGGGAGCCGGACGCGGCTGCTGCTGGGGCTAGCGCCTGGCCGGGGGCGCGCTCCCACCCGAGGACTGCGGGGATCTGCTCCCGGGAGGCTGGCATGGCCCGGCGCTGGGGAGGGGAGGGTGGAAGAGAACTTAGCTGCCGCCCTCCGCCTGGGGAAGAGTGTTAACAGCCCTGAACTTCGGTGTTCGCCGCAGCAAGGCGCAGCTGCTTACCTCTCTTTCTTTCCCAGATGCGGGGCGGACAGGGGGAGCAGACAGTCCCCTGTGGGCCCAAATCGCCCTAGTCGAGGTTGAGAAGGAGGTTCCGCTGCGAAGGGAGCAATTGCACAGGGGCACAGCGACGTTGCCTCCGCACCTGGCTGGTCTTGAAATCTTTTCCTTTTCCTTTTTAAGTTTATTTATGTGTTTGTGTGTTTGTGATCTCTACACCCAAGTGGGGCTGGAACTCACGATCAGGAGTCGCATGCTTCTCTGACTGAGCGGGCCAGGCGCCCCTGGTCTTGGAATCTTGAAGGGCGCACCAGGAGGGGCACTGCACGAAAACCACCAAGGAGCAAGGAAGGTGAAGGCCACTGCACCGGCTGTCGGTGGCAGGATCCTGAGGCCCGTTGAGTTCCCTCAGGTCTCCGTGCTGCCCGCATCGTCCTCTGGGCGTGGAAGAGGGAGCAGGAGCGCGGAGGTTAGGGCTGGAAAGAGGCAGAACTCTGATGGAGGTCCAGAGAGTCCTGAACTGCAAATCTGCAGACTAGCCTCTATTTTCCGGCCAAGGATGACTTCTCTGTGAGAGTCAGGTGAGGATGGGGACTAACACTAAGTCCCATTGTGACCTGCCCCAGGACTCAGCGGAGGACTGGGGGTTGGGGTAGGGGATAAAAACCCAGGTCAACAGAGCCAGTACTGGACACAGTCTTGCCGGCCAGCCAAGGCCCTCCAGGTTCTGTCCTGCTGGTCCCTTCTTTTCTGGAGCCCTTTAAAACTGACTCTACAGAGGGGACCACTCTGGCCCGTTGCTCCTCTTCTGAGTCTCAGGCACAGACTTTGGGTTCCATCTTCTCAGCCCTGTGTATTTCCTCTACCCTTGAAGAAGCCAAAGAAAAATCGGGGAAACACCACGCTGAGCCCCACTGGCTTTGGAAGGAAATACCAGCTGGTGGAGTAGTGACCAGGGGAAGGGCATCACCAGCATGAAGACCCGTATGAGCCAATGACCCAGCGTTATGTGACATCTCAGAGATCTTGGCTGACAAGGGAAACTGAAGCCAGGTTATGAAAGTGCTGTCCGCAGTAGTCTGTTTGGAGAACACCAGAGTGAGAAAGATGCAGACCTCTTCCCAGTCCAGAGAATAAGAGGGGTCAGGTGGACAAGGGGCTGGACGGACCTTGAAGAGGTTGAATCATGACAGGTCCTCGCTGCATGTGGCATAAACTGGAGAGGAAAGTGTAGGTAGAATCTTAAAACAACAACAACAACAAAATCAGAGCCCTAATGAGCACTGTGGTTAGACATTCTGGGTCTGCAAGAGGAGGAGAAAGAAAAAGAAAGGAAATGCTACGTGCTCAGGCTCACGCAGCATCTTTCCTTCTCCATCAAAGCTGATGGATGTGGGGCGCCTAGGTGGCTCAGTCTTTAAGCGGCTGCCTTTGGCTCAGGACCTGCTCCCAGGGTCCTGGGATGGAGCCCTGAGTTGGGCTCCCTGCTCAGTGGGGAAGCCTGTTTCTCCCTCTCCCACTTCCCCTGCTTCTGTTCCCTCTCTGTCAAATAAATAGATAACATCTTAAAAAAGATAAAGTAAGCTTGTATTGAATTCCCAGAAAACTCCTGAAAATTGATCCCAAAGTCTTCAAGACCCATAGACACTGCCCTTCGCTAAGGGAGAATATCTAGTTTTTCATGTAAACTATGAAAACCTAAAGCCACATCATACATCAAGGTGAAAGACTGGATGCTTTCTCCATAACATCAGGAACAAGGCAAGATGTCTTGTCCTGGCATGTAAGCATCAAGGTCAAGTCTGAGTTCTTGGAGGGGGGGGTGGGTGGCAAGGGTTGGGCTATGTGTCTAGAGGTCCCTACTTCAATGACATTTTAGGACAAGGTGTACATTTTAAATCTGAGCGATATTCAAATTGCATCATGTCTGTTCCAAAAACCCTCCCAAAAACTCAACCATAGGAGCAGGCACCAAGCTGCTTGGCACATGGCAGAGCCCAGCCTTCCCAGGCCAGGCCCAGGAAGGTACTGTGGCTTTGTTCCAATAAAAATACAGTTTTGGGGGGCCCCTGGTTGGCTCAGTGGGTTAAAGCCTCTGCCTTCAGCTCAGGCCATGGTCCCAGGGTCCTGGGATGGAGCCCCGCATTGAGCCCACATCGGGCTCTCTGCTCGGTGAGGAGCCTGCTTCCCCCTCTCTCTCTGCCTGCCTCTCTGCCTACTTCTGATCTCTCGCCATCAAATAAATAAATAAATAAATAAAATCTTTATTTAAAAAATGCAGTTTTTTGAGAAACCAATGGTAGCAGTTTTCCATTGTGATTGTTCAGTAAAAGAGAATCTTTTTGTTTTAACACATTTGCCCCTTTCCCTCTTCTTTTAACGTAAGACTACTGGAGAATGAAAGAAAGAGTATTGCATTTCTGCCACCAATACCCCTGAATCGTCTGAGGCCACAAAGAGCTGTCAAGGTGAGCTGTCAAGGTGCTTGGCAGCTTCATGCCCAGTAGGTGGTCCCTTCCTAAGAGGGCATTTAGTGTTAGGGGTCTCCCTGGGGTAAACAGAAATCCAAACACTTGGGGTAGAGCTCGGAGAGAATCCTTCATTTTAGATGGAGAGATGATCCCCAACTCTGTGTCTTGGAGATGTTCACTTTACTGTTGTTAACTTTTAAAAGATTTTATCTTTAAGTAATCTCTGCCCAATGTGGGGCTCGAACTTAACAGCCTTGAGATCAGGAGTTGCGCACTCTACCCGCTGAGCCAGCCAGATGCCCCTACTGTTCTGTTACTTTAAAATCAATTCCCATTAAAAGGATATAGATCTATACATCTTTTAGATCTCATAACTCTATCTCCTCAGTTTAAAATTAGTATCACTTGCTGTATTTGAAAAATACAGTATGTTATTGAAACAATAGAAAGGTACTTTCCTTCTTTTTTAAGATTTTATTTATTTATTTGACAGGGAGATCACAAGTAGGCAGAGAAGCAGGGGAAGCAGGCTCCCCGCTGAAACAGAGAGTCCCGAATTGGGGCTCGATCCCAGGACTCTGAGATTATGACCTGAGTTGAAGGCAATGGCTTAAAACACTGAGCCACCCAGGCACCGTGGCACTTCTCTTCTTGATGCCACCTTGAGTGGCTGGGTCCAAGCTCTGAGAAATGCCAGCAGAGTGAAGGCTGGTTCTTCTGTCACTATAGCAAATCCACTGCAGCATCTTCAGTAGAAGCTTTGCTGTCGGTGCTCTTTCATAAACGGAATGAGACCTTCTCATTGTCCTCCAGGAGGCCTGGATACATAGGCAAAAAGTAAAGCCCATGCTGAAAGGCTGTCTTGAACCGGAGACCCCAAATCTTCAGTCTAAAGCGTCCCCGAACAGCGTTAGTCCTGACTGGGTATGCCTGTGATGGAGGAATGAGGAACTATCCATAAACTATTCTTTGATCCCAACTCAAAATCGACATTGTGTGCCGCGAGTCCTAAAACTCAGAAGCGGAAGGTTTCTCCTTACACCAGCAACGATGAGGCAAGATCAGTCTTGGTATTTCACCCAGGAAGCCTGTATGATGCCCAGGGCGGGGACACCTGGCCGTCACATGGCTCCTGGGTCCAGAATCTCCCTGGTGTCAGGTCTTCTCCGTTCACTCAGCGCCATCAGTGAAAAGAGCGCTGCTACCAAAATCCTATTATCCACGGTCACAGTGCACATCCCAACCATGAAGCATTACTCTATCCTCCACTACCGGTTGCTCTTTAACCCAAGAGATCACATCAGGTGGCAACATGTACAGAGCCTGGTGTCTGCAGGTGCTGGACACTCCTTACCCTAGTTTTTTGTTTGCTTTCCTGTCTGATGAGGTTTCTACAATGAATGAGTGTGTGTGTGTGTGTGTGTGTGTGTGTGTGTGTGTGTGTGTTTAAGCAAAAAGTAAAAAAAAAAAAACAAAAAAAAACTTCTAAGTGCTCCTTTTGGAAAGTGGAAGTAGTCTTCCTCCCTAGGCGTTACCGGGGTGCAAATCCCCATGGTGCTTCTCGTGCTGAGATCTTGGATCCCAGACGCCCCCACTCCTGCCTTCCCTGGGAGTTGCAACTGACATTTTCCAGACGCTTCCCATACTTCGCTCCCTAAAAGCCCTGGGGAGGAGGGTTTCCCGAATCCCGAGCGCGAGGACCCTCCCGCGCCCTGAGCTCCCTGCTTGCTTCATTCACATTTATATTTTGCTTTCATTAGCCCCGTTTTAGGAGGGGCAAAGAGCTCAGAGTCAATTCCAAGTCACAATACAGGCGGCGTAAAAAAAAAAACTTAGTAAACGCTGCACCTGACACCTGCTGCGATGGACGTCGTTTAAACGACAACAAATGGGCCAGCTTGCAGGACCTCGTGGCGCAACGGTAGCGCATCTGACTCCAGATCAGAAGGTTGCGTGTTCGAATCACGTCGGGGTCACGACTGAGGTTTTTCTGTTTAGACCTTTCAGTTCGTATTCTTATCAGGATGATGCTTCAGATAGGATATTAAAAGAGGGCACGAGGTGACTTTGTTAACAGGTTTTTTGCTTTTTTTTATTGGGTCGCTAGATGGACATGGCACAATATCCCTGGTCGATATTTGTGTGACCTTGAGGGAGATGTCGGTTTCCCAATTCTCCCCCACCCCCACTCCCGGAGTTTTCATGGTTTGCACTTACTGTCAAAGGCGCCTGAGCAGGGGAGCCTGGGTGGCAGAATCGGTTTCAGCTGAGGTCATGATCTCGGGGTCCTGGCATCGAGTCCCGCGTGGGGCTCCTATCTCAGCGTGGAGTCATTCTCTCCCTCCATCTCTGCCCTCCCACTCATGCTGTCTCTCTCTTTAAAATAAATAAATAAAATCTTTAAAAAAAGGGGGGGGCCTGAACATTGTGGTTAAAGAAGATACTGTGAGCTTGATTAGAAATTTATTATGTCGAAGATGCCATTCTTGAACTTTCTGAAAGCGGAAATTATTACCCTGGCATTTACCACTTTTTAATTTAGGATTTATTTTTATTTTATTTTATTTTTTTTAAAGTAGGCTCCATGCCCAGTGTTTGAATTCACGACTCAGGTCTTGAATTCACGACCCGGAGATCAAGGGTCACATGAGCAGGGACTGAGCCAGCCATGCGCCCCAATTTAAGATTCATTTAAATGCATCCCTCCAATAGGGATTTGAAACAATCCAGTTTAAGACACAAACTAGTTACCCTGACCTGAGAGCGAGGGTAAACACAGGCCAGCAGAAATGAAGATGTGGTGGATTGACCAGGATTAAGTTTTCATCGCATCAGCCTCACTTGTTTAAAAGTCAGTGTAAAAGTTTGTCCCTTATTGGGGAGGGTATGTGCTACAGTGAGGAAAAAAAAAAAGTTTGTCCTTCGCTGAGCTTAAAAAAAAAAAACACCTCTACAGATGTATTTTTTAAAAAGATTTTATTTATTTGACAGAGATCACAAGTAGGCAGAGAGACCGAGAGAGAAGGAAGCAGGCCCCCAGCCGAGCAGAGAGCCCGGAGCCCCGCCCCCGGGTTCTCTGCTCGGCGGGGGGCGGGCTTGATCCCAGGACCCTGGATCACAACCCGAGTTGAAGGCAGAGGCTTTAACCCACTGAGCCACCCAGGCATCCCAATACTTTTCTTTTCTTTTCTTTTCTTTTTTTTTTTAAAGAGCACTGTCTATACCCAACGTGAGGCTTAATCTGAGGATCCAGAGATCAAGAGTCCCAGCCCTATCCACCCCAGCCAGCCAGTCCGCCCTGTAGGCCTGCTTTTTAAAGATCTCAGTGATTGATGAAATCCTGGAATCTACAACAAAGCACCTGCTTTGAAGCCAAAGAGATGCGAAGGTGCAACATTCTGCACCAGTCAGATGTGTTACTGTGGGGTCGCGGTCACAAGCTCCAGATCCTTCTTGTGTATTTAACATAGGGTCATTACTCACTTTTCAGTTTCACAGTTCAACGATTGCTATCCAGGCAGCCAGACGATTTGGGATTCTCTGGGTTTGGGAATTTTCTGGGCTTCTGGTCCTTTCGTTAGGAGATGGACCAAATAAGGCGAAACAGTCGGTAAACAGGAGGGGAGGATGCCTCAGGGAAGTACTTGCCTTCACCATTCAGAAACATCCCGCCCCTCCCAGGAGATTTTGAGGGGCCGCGGGTGTCCTTCCCCGCAGCGCTGCTGGTCCCCCCTCTTCTGCAGGATTTCAGGCTCCAGCACGTCCAAGAACAGATTTTACTCAGAAGGAATGTGAGGTGGGAGAGGGAGTGTTCCTTTGATAGACGAGCGTCCTCTGAACTGGCGGGCGCTGGGGGAAACTACCTACCCAGGGACTGCGGCGGGGAGCAGACACAAGAAAACGCTGCTGAAAGTCAGTCGTTCCCCCAGGAGCGCCTCTGGGAGCCTGCTGGGATCTTAGCTGGAGCCGGAGGCCCACTTGGAGGACACAAACGTGACCTGGGGACCTGATCTGTGGTCTCTCTCTCTCCCTAAGTTCACATTCCTAGAAGGGACCTGCAGGATTGACTCCCCAAGTCATCTTCCCGGAGACGGACTGGTCAAGCTTGACCATCCCGCCTTTCCCTAAGTTCCCGAGCCTAGCCCAGACGATCCTGGGCCTTCTGTAAAGACAAACTTGAGCTCTGCTATGGAAATCTGGATTCTGGACAGGTTGCTTCACTTCTGAAGTTTTTCTCTTCGCAGTCACTCTGAGAGTACTTTTCCGAATTTATTTTCTAAATATTTGCATAATCGTAATAACATAACTCACACATGAGACGTTCCAGGATATACAAGCACCATTCTAAGGGCTTGGGACAGGCCAGAGAACAAAACAGACCCACCTTTCAGGGAGATACCAGCCTCTTTATATATGTGAAAAGATTTGGACAGGTGACAGGCAGAACACAAAGGGCCATAGACGAGGAGGTCACGTGATGGGGATGGGGTGTCTCTTTCTTCCAGGCCTTAACACAGGGGTGTCTTTGAATTACACCTATGAGCGTGACGGTGTGGTTTGTTTGCTCTATTTTATTTTATTATTTTTTAAAATATTTTTATTTATTTGACAGGCAGAGAGGCAGGCAGAGAAGCAGGCGGGGGGGGGGGGGAAGCAGGCTCCCTGCTGAGCAGAGAGCCCGATGTGGAGCTCGATCCCAGGACTCTGGGATCATGACCTGAGCTATAGGCAGAGGCTTTAACCCACTGAGCCACCCAGGTGCCTACTTTTTTTCTCTCTCTTAAAGAGTAAAGTATATTATTGATTAACTTTTTAAGTAGGCTCCACACCCAATGCAGGGCTTGAACTCATGACCCTGACAGGAGTCCCATGCTCTACTACTAAGCCAGCCAGACATCCCTAAAATATGTTACAATAACAACCCTGACATGAAGGGTCACCAGCTCTACCCACTGAGCCAGCCAGGTGCCCTTAATGTGTATTTTATTTATTTATTTATTTTTTAAAGATTCTATTTATTTATTTGATAGAGAGAGAGAGATCACAAGTAGGTAGAGAGATAGGCAAAGAGAGGGGGGGAAGCAGGCCTCCCAACGAGCAGAGAGCCTGAACCCAGGACCCTGAGATCAGGACCCAAGCCAAAGGCAGAGAAAGGCTTAACCCACTGAGCCACCCACGCGCCCCATTAATGTGTATTTTAAAAACAGCTTTATGGAGGGAAAGGAGGAGAGGAGAAAGGAAGAAACCTCAAGCAAGGAAGAAAAATGTTGCAAAACTTGGCTACCCCAGTAGAGAGCCCAACGTGTTTCTCATTTAAATGTCTGTAGAGCTGGTTTAGAGGGGATCTGCAACCAGTGTTCCCTTGTCAAGTTCTTGGTTTACATTAAATACTATCCATTCATTCCACATTTCCAGGTACGGGACATCCATTTCTTCCTTTTTTTTTCTTTTTTTTTTAAAGTAGTCTCTATGTCCAGTGTGGGGTTTGAACTCACAACCCTGAGCTCAAGAGTCACATGTTCCACAGCTGAGCCAGCCAGCCTCCCCAATTTCACCTTTGTTTGAATTGGTTTCTTTTCCAGAATATCAAAAGAATTCTTTATTAGTTCTTCCAATATAAGAGAACTTGAAAAAAAATTAAAATTTGCAAAACAATTAAGTCAAACATTTTTTTCCCCCAAGAGAGGAGATTTCTGGGCGTAAGGACATAGAGGTTTCTCTCATTAAAACCTCCAAAAAGAGACGTCTGGGCCTTAGCTGGGAGTCCATTTACTGTGGTGATGTGGTTCCTCCTCTGAGGCCAACCCAGCTGGATTTTTCCCTTTTCCAAAGGCTCTGCACACCAGAGGAGTGGAAGAGGCACAGAAGTGACTTTGTCATTCCCAAGACTCAGAGAAGAACAAATGCATCTTAATTCCAGCTACGAACAATATGAAACTGCTCATTTTTTCAAGGACTTCCAGAAGTGGCCAACTGGTTTATTGGCTGAGTCTCTGAGCCATCAGGCAGGGAGTAGGTTCCAAGGTGTTCTTTAGCCTCTGCTTATTTCTGCTGTGCATGGTATGGGGGGGGGCCCTGGAGCATCTTATCCAGCCCAAGGGGGCACAACTGGGGACACGCAGCTGCTTTCTCTTCAGGGTCGCTGGCCGTCTGACCCTCACTCGTCTCTGCTCTACTGAGGTACAGGAACATGTGCTTTCTGGAACTGAGCCCTGGGACTAACATACGGGACTCCATAAAGCTCCTCCACATTCTTTAGCTACATCAGGGGCTCCTGGATCCTCTAGGATACTTCAGCCGCTAACAGATAAGAAACAAAACTGGGGGTGCAGCTTTCAGGGTTCTGGACCAGTCACCTGTCTGTCTCACTGAGACAGGACTGAGAATGCAAACCCACTAGCGTGAGCCTGGGGAGCAAAATTTAAGAGGATGCCCTGAATCTCAGTAATTAACATCAATAATATTTTAATTGTGGTAAAATACACATAACATACAATTTACCATTTGGACCATTTTTGGGTATGCAGCTCAGTGCGTTAAGTACATTCACATTGTGCAGTCATCACAGCCATATATGCACAGAACTCTGCATCCTGCAAAACTGAAACTCTGTTTCCATTAAACACTAACTCTCCATTCCCCTCTCCCTGGCTCCTGGCAACTATCCATCCACTTTCTGTCTCTATTTGAGTCCTCTAGATCCTACTCTAGATACATGTTCACAAAAGTCCAAGAAGGCCCTAAACTTCCACTTCTGGCTGATGTCTAGGCTCAGGGCAAGCAGAAAGTGAAGGCTAAGGTAGAGTTGTAAATGGTCTGGCTGAGTGTCTCAAATGAGTACAAAGCCAACGTGGAAAAACGGGGGAGAGTTTCTCTCCCTCTCTTTTTGGCTCCTGGCCTTCAAAAAAATCTCTGTCAAAACGCTAGCTGCATGCCCGCTAAGGAAAGAAGAGGCTTCAGAAACCATCCGACCCAGAATACAGACTTTACAAAATTAGTTTAGAAATGTCTCTAAACAATCAGCTACAGCCTACAGCAAGCAACAACAACAAAACCACAAAGCTAACACATTCTAATATTCAAAATGTTCATTTTCTTTTTTCTTAAATATTTATTTATTTATTTTTAGAGTGAGAGAGCAGGGCTGGGGAGCGCCAGAGGGAGGGAGAGAATCTCAAGTGGACTCCCCATTGAGCAAGCAGCCTGACGCAGGGCTTGAGCTCATGACCCTGAGATTATGACCTGAGCCGAAATCAAGAGTCAGACGCCCAACTGGCTGAGCCATCCAGGTGCCCCTCAAAATGTTCATTTTCAAGCAAATATTGTGAAGCCTGCAAAAATGTAAGATGTCCTATTCACAGAAGTTAATAGAAATTCTTGGTAATCTCAAGTATAGCAGTTTTATTTTACTTTAGGATTATAGGTATATATACTTTAATAGGTATATATTACTTTAGAATTATAGTATATATATAGTATATATACTTTTTAAATGTAATTCAAGCCTAGAGAAAAGTTGCAAGAATAGTATTTGGATTCTCATACTCTCCCCACTTAGAGTTACTTTTTAAAAAAAAAATCTGCCACATTTTTTAATATAGGTATATAAGTCCAAACACATATATACATATTATTTGTGCTATTATTATCATTTTTGCAAATCATTGGAGAGTAAGTTGCAACATCATGGCCCTTAACTCCTAAACATTTTACTATGCATTACACTAAATTTTAGCATGTATTATGCAAAAGAACAGAAGCATTCTCTTATATAACCTCTGTAAAATGATCAAATCATGCAAATTAAACATTAATACAATAAAAATATCTAATATATACAACATATTTAGATTTTAAAAATTGTCCCAGTAATGTATTTTATAAAATTTTTTTCTAATTCATCATCTAATCCAAGATTATGCATCACATTTAATTTTCACGTGTTTTTAGTTTCCTTTGATCTGGTACATTTCTCAGCCTGCCTTTGTGTTTCATGATATTGATTTTTTTTTAAGATTTTATTTATTTATTTGACAGACAGAGATCACAAGTAGGCAGAGAGGCAGGCAGGTGTAGGGGGTGGGAAGCAGGCTCCCCGCCGAGCAGAGAGCCCTATAGGGGGCTAGATCCCAGGACCCTGGGATCATGACCTGAGCTGAAGGCAGAGGCTTTAACCCACTGAGCCACCCAGATGCCCCTTGGTTTTCTTTTTTTAAAGACTCCATTCATTTATTTGACATACAGAGAGGGCGCAGCAGAGGGAGAGGAAGTAGGAGGCTCCTTGCTCACAGGGAGCCCAATGAGGGGCTCGATCCCAGGACCCTGAGATCATGGCCTGAGCTGAAGGCAGACACCCAACCAACTAAGACACCCAGGTGCCCCTGTTTTTGTTTTTAATATTTTATTTATTTATTTGAGAGAGAGAACTTGAGTGGGAGGAGGAGCAGAGAGAGAGGACAAGCAGGCTCCATGCTGAGCATCTCAATCCCGTGACCTTGAGATCATGACCTGAGCCAAACTGGAGTCAGACACTTAACTGACTGAGCCACCCATGTGCCCCCCCAACATTGATGTGTTTGAAGAATGGAGGTCCATTGTTTTTAGGATGATCCTCGGTTGGGTTTCTCTGATTGTTTTTTCATGATAAAACTTAGCTTGGGGCGCCTGGGTGGCTCAGTGGGTTAAAGCCTCTGCCTTCGGCTCAGGTCACGATCCCAGGGTCCTGGGATCAAGCCCCGCATCAGGCTCTCTGCTTGGTGGGGAGCCTGCTTCCTCCTCTCTCTGCCTGCCTCTCTGCCTACTTGTAATCTCTGTCTGTCAAATAAATAAATAAAATCTAAAAAAAAAACTTATCTTATATATATATATTTTTTTTTTGGTAAGAATAGACAGACATGATATGTTCTAAGGAAATTCTAAAATTCTGGAATTTGGAGAAAAAGATGTTAAGGTGTTTGTACTACAGGGGATAAAATGGAAGCACTTGCTCCTCTCAAGATAATAACAACTAATAACAGCTAATATTTGTTAAATGCTTTTTTAAAAAGTAATTTCTAGGCCCAACGTGGGGTTTGAACTCATGACTCCAAGATCTTCAAGATCAAGAGTCACCTGCTTTACAGACTGAGCCAATCAAGTACCTCTAAATGCTCCCTGTTCTATTTAGTCTTCACAATAATCCATAAATTAGACATAATTATTATGCCCATTTCACAGATAAAACTGTAACTCGAAAAGGCTAAATCATTCATCCAGGGGCACACACCAGTCGGTTTTGGAACTGGGATTTAAACCATGGAATCAGACTTAGCAACTGAGAGCTTAACCATTATTGTACATCTGTCTCTGAAAGACTAACAGCACTTTACTGAGAAGGCAGAGGAGGTAGGGTAAATACTCCCACAGAAATCATGGCCTTGGTTGGGACCCAGTTGGAGGAAGAAAATGGTTAGCTGGGGAAAGTTTGAGTACACCAAGCAAAAAGAGTAAATGCGAGAACTGCTGACGAAAATCACCACCTCAAACTTCATATGGGAGAAGAAAGTCAGGCTCAAATTCAACCCCTAGGATACAGTATATGAACTTGATTTAGCAAAGCTGATCCAAGGGTTTGGTGTTTCAACAAAATTAGAGGTTGAAAGGCAGTGCAGAAAGACTTCTTCAGGCTCAAGGCCATACGTCATTCCCAACCTGCTTGCGTACCTACATGACTCAACAGTTAATATAAACAGATATGATGACCTCAGTTCTCATTAAGGGGAGAATTCTGTCACCATATATATATATATAGTGCTCATTGGGGTGGCTGGGTGCCTCAGTGGGTTGAGCCTCTGCCTTCGGATCAGGCCGTGATCCCAGGGTCCTGGGATCGAGCACCTTATCGGGCTCTCTGCTTGGCAGGGAGCTTGCGTTCCTCCCAGCCCCCACCGGCCAGCCTGCCTCTCTGCCTACTCGTGATCTCTCTCTGTCAAATAAATGAATAAAATCTTTTAAAATAAATAAATAAATAAATAGTGCTCAGATAAACAAGATGAGTCAAACACAATCCATCAAAACAAGTGTTTTATATAAAGAGTGGGCCCTGAAAGATCTGTTGATATTCAAAGATGACTAAACTGAGTTCTATTTATGCTCGACTAGGGGTTTGGACCAGCCCTCCCATGAAGAACAACTAGAGAAACTACATAAAATAAAACACACACACGTTTGAAGGCATCAGAGAGGTACCCAGGCAATGAAAATTTGCAGAGGATCAGGGCGAGGCAAAAGAGGGGAGCTCTACATTTAGTCTACTCTTCTCACTAAGATGATTGCTGATTACAAAACAAGTGGTAGTTAAGAGGTTGAAACACTGAAAAGAGCTACCAGCAACCTCTTGGAGTAGAGGGACAACAGAGTTCAAGGTCCACCGTGGAGGAGGAGCCCTGATGAACACCGCATGTTTCCACTAGGAGCACTGAGGGGTCAACTGAAAATAACTGGGTCAACTGAAAATAGGCCAGACCTCTCCAGGATGGATGTCCAGCTTAAACCCTGATGGCCTATTTCTCATTACCTTATTTTTATTACTTCATTTTATTTTATTTTTTTAAAAGATTTTGTTTATTTATTTGACAGAAATCACAAGTAGGCAGAGAGGCAGGCAGAGAGAGAGAGAGAGAGAGAGAGAGGGAAGCATACTCCCTGCTGAGCAGAAAGCCCGACGTGGGGCTTGATCCCAGAACCCCGGGATCATGATCTGAGCTGAAGGCAGAGGCTTTAACCCGCTGAGCCACCCAGGCACCCTATTACTTCATTTTAAATTTCTGATTTATTGACTATCACTGGGTATGGTGTCTTCAGTGATAAATTCATTTTTCCACATAGTTCATTTTTTCCCCATATATAATTTCACTTACTGCTTCTTAAAACACAGTTTCCAGAATTTATTTAACTTACTTCAAGTATTATTTGCTCTTTTATTTGAATTGATTACGTTTCATTACTTTCTTTCTCTTGAGTCCTTAAAATTTTTGTTTTGTTTCCCAAAATGTAAAATAGTCAGTTCATTTTTTTCGCTTTCTTTTCTAATAATGAAAATATTTGGGGTTATTAGGTGGCTCAGTCAGTTAGGTGTCTGCCTTGAGCTCAGGTCATGATCCCAGGGTCTTGGGATTGAACCCAGTCGAGCTCTCTGCTCAGTGGAGAGCCTGCTTCTCCCTCCCCTGCTCCCCCTGCTTGTGCTCTCTGTCAAATACGTAAAATCTTAATAATAATAATAATAATGAAAATATTTAAAGTGATATTACTTTTGCCTGAACATTTCTTTGGCCTTTTCTTCATGCATGTTGGTATGGTAGTGTCATATTTTAAAATTATCAATTAGAAATAATACATTTCTATAATCTATTCATTTTATGAGGAAAATGACCAAAAGAAGTCTGAATCCAGAGTATGTAAACACTGAAACTTATTTTAACAACATAAACAATGCTATACTCTAAATGTTGAGTCAAGTTAATAATAAAAATTTTGAACACTTCCTTTAAAATTATAATTTGCTTGGTCTAATAATGCCAATAAGTGAAAAGAAGGGAAATGTATAGGTCTATTTTATGGTTATAAGTCAATGAAATTTGTAATTAACATGTCAGCTTATACCCAGAGAAATTAAGACCTCAATTAATGAGACATTTAAAGTTACCATTTTAGGGACGCCTGGGTGGCTCAGTTGGTTGAGCGGCTGCCTTCGGCTCAGGTCATGATCCCGGCGTCCTGGGATCGAGTCCCACATCGGGCTCCTTGCTCCTTGCTCCGCGGGGAGCCTGCTTCTCCCTCTGACTCTGCCTGCCACTCTGTCTGCCTGTGCTCACTCTCTCTCTCTCTCTCTCTCTCTGACAAAATAATAAAATATTTTAAAAAAAATAATAAAGTTACCATTTTAGTAATAATTGAGAAAACATGAATAAAAATAATGACAATTCTTAAGTATGCTCCATTACTGTCTGCGGTCTCTCGTTGAAACCCATTCTGACACACCTGTGTACTGGCACAGATGTGATGACTACAGACTAGAGGCACGTGGCCAACAACAAATGTAAGGCACTTCTGGATAACAGATAGACGAAAATGTAAAAAAACTGATTCTAAAGAATTAGTATCAGGGGTAACAGCAAAGTCAGCTTTTCGTGATAATACTGTGACAAGCACTCTGGGTTTCTGAGTAGCTGATAAACTCTGTGTTCCCTACCTGGGATTTTCAGATTCAAGCTGAGAAGTGCCTTTAGTCATAGTATTAAGTACCTTTGTAAGCCTTTATGAATAGTAGTATTGTGGGTATCTGCACAGCACAGGACAGAAAGCTGTGTTGTTAATTCAGTCATCCTTACTAGAATTTTGCAGTTTAGCTGGTATGTGTATTTTATTATTTCATTTCTCTAATTAACAAAAAATTACATAGGCTTTGTGCTCATCTTGGAGCCCAGTGCTGAGCTTGAACTCAGGACCCTGAGATCAAGACCCGGGCTGAGAACCAGACGCTCAACCAACTGAGCGACCCCGGTGCCCCCAAGCAGGGTTTTATAAACTGTGCTAAGGAGTTTATGTCTTATTCCAGGGCAGAGGGAAGTCGCTGAAGCGTTCTGAGGAGAGTGACATGAACACTTAATTTTTAGGGGCGCCTGGGTGGCTCAGTGGGTTAAGCCTTTGCCTTCAGCTCTGGTCATGATCTCAGGGTCCTGGGATCCAGCCCCTCTTTGGGCTCCAAGCTCAGTGCGGAGCCTGCTTTCCCCTCTCTCTCAGCCCGCCTCTCTGCCTACTTGTGATCTCTCTCTGTATCAAATATATAGGTAAAATCTTAAAAAAAAAACACACACACACAATTTCTAAACGTTCATCTTGGCTGTCTTCAATAGCATGCATTGAGAAAGGCAAGATTAGACGTGGATTGACTATTCAGGTGACTATGGTAATCTGGACTGGCATGACAATTGCTTTCTTTTGGTTTCTGAAGTAAAGAACTGGAGTTTCTTTTTCTTTCTTTTTTTAAGGTTTTATTTATTTATTTGACAGACAGAGATCACAAGTAGGCAGAGAGAGAGAGAGAGAGGAGGAAGTAGGCTCCCTGCAGAGCAGAAAGCCCGATGTGGGGCTCGATCCCAGGACCCTGGGATCATGACCCGAGCCGAAGGCAGAGGCTTTAACGCACTGAGTCACCCAGGTGCCCCGCCACGCCGCTTTTAAACGACACGTTCTCATTTTATTCAGAAAGGAGACCTATCCGATAAGGTATTATCTCCATCTTAACGACGGTACTGAAGGCCTGCAGTTCTCTCCCCTCGCTCTGCAGACGCCCCCCCACAAAGGACAGGCACCGATGTCCCCGAGCCCTCTGGGAAGTGGAGTCCTTCCGCCGGGACCCCCGACCTGGCGCGGTCGCCTCCAAGTGCGCAGATGCGACTCCAGACGGAGCCTCGGGCTCGAGCCTTTTGTTTCCCCGCAGCTCCGCGAGTCCAGAAAGCGACTCCGTCCGCCCCTCCTGTCTTTTCCAGAGCGCAGCCCGGCGAGGACCCGCCCTGTGGCCGGAGCCGAGTCCGCAGCGCGTCCAGGGGTAAGAGAAAGCTGGGCCCGAGGCGCGGTGCGACCCGCCGGTCCAAGCGCGCGGCTCCCGTGCCTCCCGCAGCAGCCCCGGCCAGGCTCTCAGATTCCGGCCCCCGCAGGGGAAGGGCGGACCCTGCCGGCGCATCCCGGGCCCACTCCTCGGCGCTCTGCGTACTCCTCTCCCTGCACTGGCTGGGAGGCGAGCCGAGTCCGTAGATTTCGCTCTAAGCGACAAGGCGTCCCGGAAGCGCAGTTGCCGCTAATCCCTCTGGGAAGTGGAGTCCAGGAGGCCAGGGGAGGCGTGGCCGACAGGGGGATTCTGGGAGCGGGAGTGCGGAGACGAGGGAGCTTGAGCGCCTCCCATCGGTTTTGGGCTTAAATCATACCACTCTACCAAGAGCCTTACCTGAACTTCTGGGACACAGAGAAAAAAAAAAGGGGGGGGGGGTCTGTGTGTTATTCATTACCCTCTGTGCTTTGCTTTATCAGAGTTTTGGGGTCTTTCTGTTATTTGGGGGCCAATGCAAGGAGTTGATTCTACACACACCACACCCACACACACACACATCAGAGTTTTGGTGTCTATTATTTTGGGGCCAATGCAAGGAGTCGACTCCTCTCTCTCTCTCTCTCTCTCTCACACACACACACACACACACATACACCCTGGAATGCAAGGATTTGGTCAGAAGCAAGGAAAACCTCTGTTGTCATGCAGTTTGCAAACTGGGAAATGGAGCCTTCGTCTACACACCGAGAATACATTTCAAAAGGGAAGGATTAGGCTCGGGGTTAAAGACACACAAACCACAAGTTTCAGGTGCCGAGAGACAAGCAGGATAGTTAATAAGTTATTTCTGGTGGCAGTTTCAGGCTGTGGCAGCCATTCAACAAGATGTGCTGTGGGCGTCCTTTTTTCTTTCTTTCTTCTTTTGCAAATTTTGTTGAATTTTGTGCCACCCCGTCACCTTAGTCTGTGCTGACTGGTTTTGTTCCTCATGGTTATTCAGTCTGATTAAAAGTTTAGTTTTTCTCCCTTGACAGGAGGGAACCCATCTTGTCTGTCAGTTACTACTGTCTAATTACCAAAGTCTTTTGTTCTCATTCTGGCCACGCAAGGGAATCCCTGTCTATACATTTTCAGGGCCTTTATTATTTTTTTAAGATTTAAAAATTATATATTTATTTGTCAGAGAGAGAGAGAGAGACAGAGAGCACAAGCAAGGGGAGAGGCAGGCAGAGGGAGAAGCAGGCTCCCCACTGAGAAGGGAGCCTGATGGGGGACTTAATCCCAGAAAGCTGGGATCATGACCTGAGCCGAAGGCAGATGCTTAATGAATTGAGCCACCCAGGCGCCCCCATTTTCAGGGTCTTTAAAAAAGAGCAGGTGGGGAATCAACTGCATAAGGGCCCCATCTGTCAACTGCCTGTCTTTATGAATAAGGATGAAGCAATGCTGGGAGTCTTGCTTATAGTTACTGCTACCGTAATCATAGGCCACCTTATGGCCAGTTGTGTGCTTTAGGGTCTCATGGGAGTTTGGCACAGTCTGGAACCAGGTGTGAGGCTCGTAGTTCCCTGCCCTGATTCTCTCCTGGTTTTGTCCTGGTGTGGCATGTAGTGACTGATCTCAGCACTCTAGAGAATGGTCTTCTAGCTGTGGAGATTAATTTAGCCTAAATAATAAAGGATTCAGGCGCCTGGGTCACTCAGTTGATTAAGTGACATCCTTCGGCTCAGGTCATGATCCTAGAGTCCTGGATCAAGTCCTGCATTGGGCTCCCAGCTCTGCGGGGAGTCTGCTTCTCCCTCTGACCTTCTCCCATGATCTCTCTCAATCTCTCAAATAAATAAATAAAATCTTTAAAGATAATAATAAAGGTTTCAAGCAAAGAAGAATTACTTTTGAGGCCCTAGGACTTAACTGCATAGGAATAAGCCTCCTAGGAGTAGAGACAGAAAGAGGGAGATGCCCCAGGGAGCAGGAACCAATTCCAAAGGATGGTGAGCCTAACCTCAAAAATCTCTCTCCAGAGTTTCAGAGTAGAGTTGAATGATTTGCACAAAGAAGCAGATTATATATTGCTGAAAAGTCCATATTTATCTCATCTGAAACTGTGAATAAGAAGGAAGTCATAGCAAAAACAGGACAAGAAAAGCGAAGCTGATCATGGATTATCTGACCATTGAAGCTGAGGAAGAAGGTAAGAATTATAGAAATAGCTGTGGAAGAGAGAATATTCCACTTTTCTTGCTTTTATGATAAAAGGCAGCTCACGCTTTTCCACTGCCGGTTAGACTCTTCCAAAAGGTTGATGAATTGCGGGTCTACAACTTTAGCTTTTCAGGCAATCCTCTTTTACTTTACCGTCTTACTCTATCCTCATCCCATCTTTTTGAGTTAAGTCGGGTAGGCCTTGCCTATATAATTTAGCTGGCTTGTGATGGCTTTTGTCTTAGTTAATAGAGTTTACCTCCTTCATGGCTTTTTACCCCCTAGTCCTTCCAGCCACGATCGCTGAGGATGCCTCTCTGCCCCAAAAACAGAACACAGAAGAAATGGAACCTACTGTTGAGCTACTTCCTGTTGAGTTCCAGGCAAGTTTGAGTTTAACTTCCCCCTTCTGAAATCTTAGCTTGATGTTCGCGATGTGTTGTTTCCTTTTTTCATCTTGCTTCAGAGGTCCACAACCATCTCTACTACAGAACTGAACCAAAGTAGTTTTTCCTTGAAGACTTGAAGTTCTGGGGAGAGCTCAGGCTCGAGCCTTGAATTCGGAAGTAATCTGAGTGAATGGTTTTTAAGCCATGATACTGTGATCACTAAGGGAATAGAAAAGAGATGAAATTTTATTACTGAGTCCTTTAGCTCTTCAACTCTTAATGGTCAGGGAGATGAAGAGGAACCAGCAAAGGAGACTGAGAAGGTGTGTGGCCAGTCAGGTAGGGGGAAGTCAAAAGTGTGGCATCCTGGTAACTAATTGGAGAAAGTGTTTCAGGGAGTAGAGAATGAGAGGTGCCTGGGTGGCTTAGTCGTAAGCGTCTGCCTTCAGCTCAGGTCCTGATCCCAGGGTCCTGGGATTGAGCCCCACATCAGGCTCTCTGCACTATGAAGGCTGCTTCTCCCTCTCTCATTCCCTCTGCTTGTATTCCTGCTCTCGCTCTCTCTCTCTCTCTGTCAAATAAATCCATAAAATCTTAAAAAAAAGTGGGGGGGAGTAGGAAGTGATCAGCTATGTTAAATGCTACTGCTAAGTCAAATAAGATGAGGCCTGAGAATTGACCATTGGATTTGAAAAATATTACTGCCAAGAACAATTGCGTGGAACAGTAGGAATGAAAGCCTGATTGAAAGGATTCAGGAGAGGGGTGCCTGGGTGGCTCTGGGTTAAAGCCTCTGCCTTCGGCTCAGGTCATGCATGATCCCAGGGTCCTGGGATCAAGCCCCGCATCGGCTCTCTGCTCGGCGGGGAGTCTGCTTCCTCCTCTCTCTCTGCCTGCCTCTCTGCCTACTTGTGATCTCTGTCTGTCAAATAAATAAATAAAATCTTAAAAAAAAAAAAGAAAAAGAAAGGATTCAGGAGAGAAATTGGAGCCAGGGACTATGGACAACTATTTTGAGAGTTTTACTCTAGAGAAGAGGACACAAATACGGTGATAGTGGGAAGGAAGACCAAAGAGGGTTGGTTTGTTTGTTTTTGGGTGTGTGTATGTGTGTGTGTGTGTGTGTTTGGAGGATTTTCTTACCTTTTTTTTTTTTTTAATTTAAAAAAAATTTTTTTTAGAAAGATTTTATTTATTTATTTATTTAACAGACAGAGATCACAAGTAGGCAGAGAGAGAGAGAGAGAGAGAGAGAGGAGACAGCAGGCTCCCTGCTGAGCAGAGAGCCCGATTCGGGGCTCGATCCCAGGACCCTGGGATCATGACCTGAGCTATAGGCAGAGGCTTTAACCTACTGAGCCACCCAGGTGCCCCAATTTTCTTTTTTAAATATAGGCAAAATAACAGATTGTTTATAGGTATGTAAGACTGAGTGGAGAAGAAATGACTGAGTTCTGGGGAACTCTAACACTTAGAGCCACTTTTCAAACATGACTTCATTTATTTTAAACAAAAAATCATGTGAATTAGGGATGATGAATCTTTCACAGTAAAACTGAGGCTCACAGGGGCACCTGGCTGGCTTAGGCAGTGGAGCATGTGACACTTGTTCTCAGAGTTTTAAGTTCAAGTTCCACATTGGGTGCAGAGATTACTTAAAATCATTAGGAAAAAAACAAAAAACAAGGCTTGCAGTAACTTGCTCAAAATCATAAGATAGTTGAATTCTAATCAAAACCCAGAAATGTCTGATCCTAAATCCTATGCCTCCTAACCACTGTAATCTTTTTTTTTTTTTAAGATTTATTTATTTATTTTAGAGAGCGATAAAGAGAGCATGAGCAGGGGAAGGGCAGTGGGAGAGGGAGAGAGAGAATCTCTCCATCTTCATGCAAAGTGTGGAGCCTAACGTGGGGCTTGATCTCAAGACCCTGAGATCACGACCTAAGCTGAAACCAAGAGTCAGATTCTTTTTTTTTTTTTTTTTAAAGATTTTATTTATTTATTTGACAGAGAGAGATCACAAGTAGGCAGAGAGAGAGGAGGAAGCAGGCTCCCTGCTGAGCAGAGAGCCCAATGCGGGACTCGATCCCAGGACCCTGAGATCATGACCAGAGCCGAAGGCAGCGGCTTAACCCACTGAGCCACCCAGGCGCCCAAGAGTCAGATTCTTAACCAGCTGTGCCACCACTGTGTTCTACTGACTGACTTCCTCACAAAGTATTCTCCCATTAATTATGGTCAACAAAATACACTCCCATGACTGTTGATAAAACACGGAATATGAAGAACAGTTGATTATTTTCAGTTTACAACCAGTAAATCCACTCATTCAGAACAACTGTAGTTATTAAAGGACGACTAAATATGAAAGTAATAGCCCTAAGCAGAGAGAAAGAAGAAGCCTCGGTTAGAACAAGATGGCTGTCTGTATACACTCAGGATATCAAGCAGAATGTCCTTAAAATCGGTGAATATTCCAGGAATCAGTATAAATTACATATTGGAGACTTATCCCATCTACAACAACTAAGTACAATTAGTAATTAACATTTGGTTGTCATTCAGTGGTTAATTTATATTGGATTTATTTAGTAAGCTATGTAAGAGACAGAAAAATATAGTTAAGAGTATAGCTTTGATGTCAGATCACTATGTTGTACACCTGAAACTAATATATTTTATGTCAACTATCCTTTGATTTTTTTTTAAAGATTTTATTTTTTTCTTTGACAGAGAGAGATCACAAGTAGGCAGAGAGGCAGGCAGAGAAGCAGGGGAAGCAGGCTCCCTGCTGAGCAGAGAGCCCCATGTGGGGCTCGATCCCAGGACCTGAGATCATGACCTGAGCCAAAGGCAGAGGCTTGACCCACTGAGCCATCCAGGTGCCCCAACTATCCTTTGATTAAAAAAGAGATAGCTTTGGAGTCAGACTGCCCGCCTGGGTCCACCTTTCAGATCTGGTGTCACTTCTGTAAATAATGTTAATAAGAGCACTTACTTTATAGAGTTATCATTACAAGAGGTAGTTCAAAGGACTTAGCACATAGCAAATATAAATGTTAGCTGATATTATTTTCCTTAACACAAACTAATACTTAGAAATTTTAGACTATTCCATTAAAATAAAGATTTAACCTTCAGATTAAAAAATACTTCCTCTTCTAGATTGTTCTCTTCCCTAAGTCCTATAAGAATGTGCTTGCTCTTCCAGGAACTGGTGACAGTCAAGGATGAGGAAATGGACTTCACTCATGTAGAAGAAGAACAGCTGAATTCTGCCCAAAGGTACATGGGCATGGATATGAAAGTGGAGAATTGTGGGAGCCTGGTATTTTGGGGTAAGGAAGTTATTCTGTAATGCAAACTCCTTACTGGGACATAAGCTTCTTCCATATCTAATGGCATCGAAAATGCCACAGTTTTGCTTCAGATCCAGAAAGCATTAATGCCCTAGGAGATCCCTGATCACTCTGGGCTCAGCAATGGCTTCTTTTCTCTTTTGGCAAGTAAAAGTTCACTGTCTGTGGTATTGAAAAAGGACAGTTTCATTACATTGGTTTTAAGATGTATAAAGTTATAGTAATCAAAAACCCTGTAGTTCAAATTAATGGGACAGAACAGATGGTCCAGAAATAGACCTACACATATATGGTCAATTAATTTCTGATAAAGATGGAAAAATCAATTCAATGCTAAAAGGAGAATCTTTCCAGTAAATAGTACTAGAACAATTGGACATCTATATGCCAAAAGAAAAACCCATACCTCCCACCATACGTGTTACTTTCAATGGATCACAGACCTAAGTATAAAACCTAGAGGAACTGTTAAAGACAGTCTTTGCAACCTTTGTAAGGCAAAATTTTATTAGATATGATATCAAAAGCTCAATCCATGGGGCACCTGGGTGGCTCAGTGGGTTAAAGCCTCTGCCTTCAGCTCAGGTCATGATCCCAGGGTCCTGGGATTGAGCCCCGCATCGGGCTTTCTGCTCAGCGGGGAGTCTGCTTCCCTTCCTCTCTCTCTCTGCATGCCTCTCTGCCCACTTGTGATCTCTATCTGTCAAATAAATAAATAAAATCTTAAAAAAAAAAAAAAAAAAGCTCAATCCATTAAAGCCATCTGGGTCTTAGGTTGGCTTTCTTGGAAGGTTTTTAACCTTGAATCCTGGTCCCTTGCTAGAGATAAGACCATTCAGATGATCTGTTTCTTCTTGAGTGAGCTCTGGTAATGATTTACCATCTCTCATTCCTGATATTGGTAATTATATTTTCTCTGTTTTAATTTTATTTGTTTTCTTAAGAGTTTAACAGTTTTATTGATCTTTTCAAAGAACTGACTTTTGATTTCATTGATTCCTTCTGTTTTCTGTTTTCACTTTTATTCATTGATGCTCTTATCTTTACTATTTTTCCCCTTTCCTAACTTTAGGTCTAATTTTCTCTCCTTCCTTTAGTTTCTTAAGGTAGAAGCCTAATCACTGGTATACGATTTTTTCTCTTTTAATATGAACATTTAATGCTATAAATTTCCTCCTAAGGACTGCTTTGGCTGCATTCCACAATTTTGATATGTGGTGTTTTCATTTTTTTAAAAAAGATTTTATTTACTTATTTGACAGATAGAGGTCACAAGTAGGCAGAGAGGCAGGCAGAGAGAGAGAGAGAGAGAGGAGGAAGCAGGCTCCCTGCTGAGCAGACAGCCTGATGTGGGGCTCGATCCCAGGACCCTGAGATCTTGACCTAAGCTGAAGGCAGAGGCTTTAACCCACTGAGCCACCCAGGCACCCCATGGTGTTTTCACCCAGGCGCCCCATGGTGGTTCAAAATAACTTCTATTTTCACTTGTCACTTCCTCCTTGACTCATGGGTTATTTACAGATTTCCAAATTTTAGATGATTTTCAATAAAATTTGTTTTCAATTCTGTGGTTTGGTTCTGTGTGGTCAAAGATACTTTGTTTGATTTCAGTTCTTTTAAATTTCTGAGATTTGTTGTATTACCCATAATATAGTCTTGATGAATGTTCCATGTGAACTTGAAAATAAATTTAATTAGGTCAAGTTGGTTGAGAGTATTCAGGTCTTCTGTATCCTTACTGATTTCCTGTCTACTGGCTTCTACTGATTACTGACAGAGAAGTGTTGAATTTTCCGATTATAATTGTGGGATTGTCTATTTCTCCTTTTAGTTTTATCAGTTTTTGCTTAATGTACCTGAAACTCTTTTGTTAGATGTATACACATAACAAATTATCTTCTTGGGGAATTTTTTAATGTCCCTCTTTAACCTTAGTAGTATTTATGTGGAGTTTTATTTTGTATGATAATAATATATAGCCACTCTGGGTTCCTGTTTGCATAGTATATTTTTTCTATTTTTAAAAACCTATTGGGGCACCTGGGTGGCTCAGTGGGTTGGGCCACTGCCTTTGGCTCAGGTCATGATCTCGGGGTCCTAGTATCGAGTCCTGCGTCGGGCTCTCTGCTCAGCAGAGAGCCTGCTTCCCTTCCTTTCTCTCTGCCTGCCTCTCTGCCTACTTGTGATCTCTGTCAAATAAATAAATAAAATCTTTAAAAAAAAACAAAAAACAAAAAACAAAAACTATCTAACGTAACTTTCTTGTGGACAGCATATACATTGGATCCATTTTTTAAAATTAATTAATTTTTTTGAGAGAGAAAGAGAATGAGCAGGGGGAGGGACAAAGGGGGAGGGAAAAGCAGACTCCCTGCTGAACAGGGAGATCAACACGGGGCTTGATCCCAGGACCCTGGGTTCATGACCCAAGCCAAAGGCAGATGGTCTATGAACTAAGCCACCGAGATGCCCAGTCACCAGTTCTTTCACAGAACAAAGATAAACTGTCAGGAGAAAGAGGATAATTGCGTGAAAATATGTGATGTAACTGAGGTGCTGTCACTACATCAGCAATCATATTATATGAATACATCAAATTACCATGTTGTGTGCCTTAAATTTACATGTCAAGTATATTTCAATTTTTCTAAAAAAGCAATGAATACCATGGACTGGATGAGGTCTTTACTGGAGACAATGTTGTGGGGGATGGGGAGGGGCAGCACAGGAGAGGTTAGATTCAATACCAGGAAACATCAACATTTAAGAAGAAGAAACAGAGGAAGTCCCAAATAAACAGAGATCAGGAGTAAACCCTTGACAGCTTAGAATCACAGAAGTCAAGAGAGAACACATGTCAATTATATCCGAATGAAGTTGGGGAAGGAAGCGGGGGGAATGTTGTTAGGAAGGAGGCATGGTCACCACTGTCAAGTGCTGTTGAGAGGCCAAGCGAAACAAGGAATGAAAACAATCCACTGGATTTGGGTGACCTATAAATGGTTAGTAACTTCAGTGAGAGCAGTTGCAACTGAGCAGTAGGGAGAGAAGTGAGAAGAGGAACAAGGATGTGATAAGAAAATGTACGAAAGCTTTTTGAGAAATTTGGGTATGACAAAAAAATAAGGAAGAAAGAAAGGAGGAAGAAAGGAAGGGAAGAAGGAGAGAAGGAAGGAAAGGAGGGGGCAGTGGTTAGTGGAAACAAAAATTCGTATTTAAAGTGTATGGTAAAAAAAATAATAAAGTGTATGGTGAACATGAAAAAAATCTGTGCCTTTAAAAAGGGACTGGGGGGGGGCGCCTGGGTGGCTCAGTGGGTTAAGGCCTCTGCCTTCGGCTCAGGTCATGGTCTCGGGGTCCTGGGATCGAGCCCCGCATCGGGCTCTCTGCTCAGCGGGGAGCCTGCTTCCTCCTCCCTCTCTCTCTGCCTGCCTCTCTGCCTACTTGTGATCTCTGTCTGTCAAATAAAATAAATAAAATCTTTAAAAAAAAATAAAATAAAAAAATAAAAAATAAAAAGGGACTGGGGTGGGCACCTGGGTGGCTCAGTGAAGCGTCTGACTCGTGATTTTAGCTCACATTATGATCTCAGTGTTGTAAGATTGAGCCCTCTCACTGGGCACTATGCTGGGCATGGAGCCTGCTTTAGATTCTTTCTCTCCCTCTCCCTCTGCCCCTCCACGCCCTGCCCCCTGCTCTTTCTCTCTCTCAAGAAAGAAAGAAAAAGAAAAGAAAAAAGGGGGACCAGAGGGAACTATTTAAAAAGTCAAAAAGTGGTTATTTCCAGGTGATTATTAGAAGTGATTTTTTTTTCTTGTACTTTTTCAAAACTGCCCAATCTCAACTTTTCCTCTTCCCACCCTTCATCAGATATATTTTTTTTAAAGATTTTATTTATTTATTTGACAGAGAGAGATCACAGGTAGGTAGAGAGGCAGGCAGAGAGAGAGAGAGAGAGGGGGAAGCAGGCTCCCCGCCGAGCAGAGAGCCTGATGCGGGACTCGATCCCAGGACCCTGAGGTCATGACCTGAGCTGAAGGCAGTGGCTTAACCCACTGAGCCACCCAGGCGCCCCTTCATCAGATATTTTATATCAGTGTTTATTCTCATCCCACCAGGCTCTCCTCCTTCCTGACTTGTCTGCTCAGCTTTCCATTCTCTTAGGTAGACCCTCCTCATCGTCCTCTTCTTGTGTCTTGTATTAGCCATTCTCCCATCTCTGTTAGTTCCTGAGACTCCCTCTGCCATTGCCAGGAGGTGCTTTCTTTCTTTCTTTCTTTTAAAGATTTTATTTATTTATTTATTTGACAGAGAGAGACACGGTGAGAGAGGGAACACAAGCAGGGGGGAGTGGGAAAGGGAGAAGCAGGATTCCCATAGAGCAGGGAGCCCAATGGGCTCGATTCCAGGACCCCGGGATCATGACCTGAGCCGAAGGCAGACACTTAACAACTGAGCCACCCAGGTGCCCCCAGGAGGTGCTTTCTGAAAACATGCTAAAAACATGTTTAATAAGTGTCATTTTTATTTTCTTTTCCTCTTGCCAACTCAGTCATCTTTTTTCTTTCAACACAGAGAACACAAATATTTGTACTTTTTGTTTATTTCAGATTCTGAATCTATACCTGAAACTAAAGAATGCTTTCTGAAGCAGGGACTTTATGATGAAATATCATCTGAAAGAGATCTGATAATGGAGAGACTTAAGAAGGATGAGTCCTGGGACTCCAGACTGATAGAAACCTGGCAATGTGAGGACACATTAGAAAGGCAGCAAGGAAAACTGAAGAAAGATTTAAGGCAAATCATAATTAAACGTCAGCAAAACCCTGTGGAGGATTGTAGTGAAAGTGGCGAAAGTTCAAGCCCAATTCAACATCACATTTACTCAGTGAAAAAGCCTTGGAAGTGCAGTGAATGTGGGAAGGCCTTCAGTTACTACTCAGCCTTCATCCTCCATCAGAGAATTCATACTGGAGAGAAGCCTTATGTGTGTAATGCGTGTGGGAAGGCCTTCAGTCGGAGCTCATCACTTATTCAGCATCAGAGGATTCACACTGGGGAGAAACCGTATGAGTGTCACGAGTGTGGGAAGGCCTTCAGCCATCGGTCAGCTCTTATCCAACATCACATCATTCACACTGGAGAGAAGCCCTATGAGTGCAGTGAATGTGGGAAGGCCTTCAACCAAAGCACATACCTTATTCAACATCACAGAATCCATACTGGAGAGAAACCCTATAAATGCAAGGAATGTGGGAAAGCTTTCAATGATACCTCATCCCTTATTAAACATCAAAGGGTTCATACTGGAGAAAAACCCTATGGATGTACAGAGTGTGGGAAAGCTTTCAGTGACAGGTCGGGCCTCACTCAACATCAGAGAACTCATACAGGGGAAAAGCCATATGAATGCAGTGAGTGTGGGAAAGCCTTCAGTTACTGTTCAGCTCTTATTCAACACCAAGGAACCCATACCGGGGAGAAACCTTACAAATGTAATGAGTGTGGGAAAGCCTTCAGTGACCGCTCAGCTCTTGTAAGACATCAGAGAATTCATACTGGAGAGAAACCTTACAAATGCAAAGAATGCAAGAAAGCCTTCAGCCAGAGCTCCTCGCTTACAAAGCACGTGAGAACTCATACTGGAGAGAAACCGTATAAATGCAATGATTGTGACAAAGCCTTCAGCCAGAGTTCATCTCTTATTCAACACCAGAAAACCCACACGGGAGAAAAACACTACAAGTGTAAGAAATGTGAGAAAACCTTTAACATGCGTTCAGCCTTTCATCAACACAAAGAAATTCATGATGAATAGAATGCAGTAAATTCACGAAGTAACTATGTAGTCTCAGAGCACCCAGGTGGCTCGGTGGGTAGAGCATGCAACTCTTGATCTGTGGGTTGTGAGTTCAAGACCCATGTTGGGTGAGGTTTTACTTAAAAAAAGATGGGGGGTATTATGTATTTTATCCTAATTGTGTAGACCTGTTCTACACAATTAACTACAATTACTACTACAAAAACATGAGGCTGTGTCATGCAAAAAATAGCTCTCTTTCTCGAAAGGTTATTAGGTAGGGGAAGAGGACTAGAAGTACAGTAACAAATCCCAAAAAGCTGAAGCAGTACAGAGAAATACTAGAAAAGCACATAAGGAGGAAGTCTGGTTCAGTCAGAGAAACAGACTCAGAAGCTAAGTATCTGAGTATTATAGAAAAACGAGGGGCGCCTGGGTGGCTCAGTGGATTAAAGCCTCTGCCTTCGGCTCCGGTCATGATCCCAGGGTCCTGGGATCGAGCCCCGCATCGGGCTCTCTGCTCTGTGGGGAGCCTGCTTCCTTCTCTCTCTCTCTGCCTGCCTCTCTGATCTACTTGTGAGCTCTGTCTGTCAAATAAGTAAATAAAAAAAATATTAAAAAAAAAAAAAGAAAAACGAATCAGAGGAGCAGCCTGACCAGTACTTGAGGCTAAAGAGTCATTTCAGTAAGGTAGGAGGAGTACAAGCAGCTTGAAAGGATAATAACAATCTGTATCAGCTCTCAAGAGCTCTGTGTCCTTATTTCTGCCTTTTCTTTCTGTTGCTAATTATAAAATGTCCCCTTCCTTCCTTCCCCCCCTTCCTCCCTCCCTTTCTTTCTTTCTTTCCTGACTTTGGATCCTTTTGTTTGGACCTTTAAAAAAAAATTTTTTTATAAACTTTTTTTTTTTTTCAAGATTTTATTTATTTATTTGACAGAGAGAGATCACAAGTAGGCAGAGAGGCAGGCAGAGAGAGAGGAGGAAGCAGGCTCCCCACTGAGCAGAAAGCCCGATGCGGGACTCGATCGCAGGACCCTGAGACCATGACCTGAGCCAAAGGAAGTGGTTTAACCCACGGAGCCACCCAGGCGCCCCATAAACTTTTTTTTTTTAATAAAGATTTTATTTATTTATTTAACAGACAGAGATCACAAGTAGGCAGAGAGGCAGGCAGAGAGAAAGGAGTAAGCAGACTCCCTGCTGAGCACATAGCCCGATGTGGTGCTCGATCTAAGGACCCTGGGATCATGACCAGAGCTGAAGGCAGAGGCTTTAACCCACTGAGCCACCCAGGCGCCCCTTGTTTGGAGCTTTTTTGTTTTGTCTGACTTTGTGTGAATTGAGCTTCCTCATACTAACTTCTGCTCTGGCCCTCACCCTTTAAGCCTGGATAAAGCTTTCTCAACCACTTCTGCCTATAAGGATAATATATTGTGCTTGCTACCTGTAGTCCACTGGTGGCAAATATTAACCTTAAGAAACAAGAGGAGGACCTCCACACCAGAAATCAGGAGTGGAGATAGGGTGACTAGGAGGGAACCTCAAAGAGTTGAATTTTTTTTTTTTAAGATATCATTTATTTATTTGAGACAGAGAAAGTGAGAGAGAGAGTGAGCAAGCACTAGTTGGGGGAGGAGCAGAGGGAGAGGGAGAAGCAGACTCCTAAATGAGCAGGGAGCCCCATGCAGAGCTTGATCGCACCAGGATCATGACCTGAGTCAAAGGCAAACACTCAATCGATTGAGCCACCAGGTGTCCCCAAAGACTTAAACTTTTGACTCCAACTGTATTGTTGGTATCTTAAGAATTTCCTGAAGTTATAATAAAATTTAGTTGTTTGCACAAATTAATACTGAACTTCAAGGCATGTAGGTGGGAGGAAAGGTCAATTTAAAAAGTTTCTACATTTAATATGACAAAGAATAATAATGCTAAGATTTTTTTTTTAAAGATTTTATTTATTCATTTGACACAGAGAGATCACAAGTAGGCAGAGAGGCAGGCAGAGAGAGAGTTGGTGGGAAGCAGGCTCCCCACTGAGCAGAGAGCCCAATGTGGGACTTGATCCCAGGACCCTGAGATTATGACCTGAGCTGAAGACAGAGGTTTTTGTTTTGTTTTGTTTTGTTTTTAATTTTTTATTTATTTTTTATTTTTTATTTTTTTAAAGATTTTATTTATTTTTCAGAGACAGAGGGAGAGAGCGCGAGCGAGCACAGGCAGACAGAGAGGCAGGCAGAGGCAGAGGGAGAAGCAGGCTCCCTGCCGAGCAAGGAGCCCGATGTGGGACTCGATCCCAGGACCCTTGGGATCATGACCTGAGCCGAAGGCAGCTGCTTAACCAACTGAGCCACCCAGGCGTCCCTGAAGACAGAGGTTTTAACCCACTGAGCCACCCAGGTGCCCTAGTGCTAAGGAGATTATGAGAAATTACAGATGACTTAAAAAAAAAGAAATTACAGATGATACTGTAATCCCTATAGACTATCCATTAAATGATAATGTAAGTAGAGGAACTACATTACATGTTAAAAAAATATTTAATTATAAAAAAATTTAATCCAAGGAAGGCGGGAAAGGAGAAAGAGAGGCACAGATGGGACAAATCCTAAACAGCAAAATGGTAGAGCTAAATGCAATCAGTAATTACATTAAGTGTAAAAGAAACACTCCAAATAAAACTCAAAGATTACGACACTGCATAAAGATGCCTGACCCCAGTATATGTAAAAGAGGTACATGTTAAATACAGAAACACAGGTTGAAAGTTCGAAAGATGAAGATACACAGTGAAAACACTAATCAAAAGAAAGCTGGAGTAGACATATTAATATCAGATAAAATAGAATTCAAGAAGGGTATCATCACAGATACAGAATGACATTTTGTAATGATAAAATGGTCAATTCATCAAGGTTAGGAATTCTTATGTGTAACTGCATTACATATAGGATATATGTTAATATTATAAATAAGGTTTATAATTTTAAGTTATTAATATATCATGTGCCTCATCTCAGGGCTTCCAAAATCACAAGGCAAAAACCAATGAACTAAACTTTTATAAAGAACAATCCACAATTTTATTATTTGGAAATTTTAACACTCCCGGGGTGCCTGGCTGGCTCAGCTGGTTGAACATCTGACTCCTGACTTTGGCTCAGGTCATGATCTCAGGGGTCATGAGACTGAACCGTGTGTCAGGCTCCGTGTTCAAAGGGGAATCTGCTTGAGGATTCTCTCCCTCTGCCCCACCCCCACCACAGGCTTGTGCTCTCATGCGCTCTCTCTCTAAAATAGATGTATGAGTCTTTAAAACACTTTAATAACCCATTCTCAGCAGTTGATAGAACATCTACACAAAAAATATTAAGGATCGAGAAAAGCTGAACAACACTGTCTACCATGTTGAATTGACTGGCATATACAGAATACTTTACACACAACTTCAGAGTGCACATTCCCTTTAAGTGCACATGGAGTGTTCACCAAGGTACGTTATATACTGGGCCTTAAAGCCAGGTCAGTAAGTGCAAAGGACTGAGAATATTTTCTACTACATTTAATGAAAGAGATCAATACAATAAGATAGGAAGTGCCCAAATATTTGGAAATTAAATGCCATACCTATAATTAACCCAAGTAAAAAAAAATTTTTTTAAGATTTATTTATTTATTTGAGAGAGAGAGAGAATGAAAAGCAGGGAGGGGCAGCAGGAGAGAGAGAGAGGGAAGCAGGCTCCTCACAGAGCAGGAAGCCCGACTCAGGGCTTGATCCTAGAACCCAGACAGAGACCATGAACTGAGCTGAAGGCAGACACTTAACTGAGCCACCCAGATGACCTCGAGTCAAAAATTTTAAAGGAAAATGGGTTGAAATAATATATGTTATCCTCTTTGACTGTAGTGGGATTAATCTAGATACCACTAACAGGTAGTGGGGGAAGAAGCCTCAAGTTCCTAGAAATTAAGAAAAACACCATTAAGTAACCAAAGAAAAATAGAAATTGAAAAACAATTTTTTTGACGGAATAAAAATGAAGATTCAATGTATTCAAACTTGTGGATACAACTAAAACAACGTATAGAGAGGGGCGCGGGTCGCTCAGTGGGTGAAATCCTCTGCCTTCAGCTCAGGTCATGATCCCAGGGTCATGGGATCGATCCCCGCATCAGGCTCTCTGCTCAGTGGGGAGCCTGCTTCCCCCTCTCTCTGCCTGCCTCTCTGCCTGCTTATGATCTCTGTCTGTCAAATAAATAAATAAACTCTTTCAAAAAAAAGTATAGGGAGAGATCTCTTGCATTAAATTACCTAACATTAGAAAAGAAGTTTGAAAATCCATCATCCCAATTTCCATTGAAACACTAAAAGTGGAAGCAAATTAAACACAAAGTAAAAGAAAATACGTAAGGAAGAGCAGAAATTGGGCTCCTGGGTGGCTCAGTCCGGGAAGCATCTGCCTTGACTCAGGTCATGATCCCAAGGTCCTGGAATTGAGCCCTGAGTCGGGCTCTCTGCTCCGAAGGGAGTCTCTCTCCCCCTCTGCCCCTCCTTCACCACTCAAGCTCTTTCTCTCTCTCCAATTTAAAAAAAAAAAAAACTCAAAAAAATACAGAACAGAAATTTAAAAATACAAAGCATGTATACAATATAGAACATCAACGAAGGCAAGGGTTGGTACTTTCTGTTTGGCTGCTTTTACAAAACAAAGCAAAAGAAAACAAAACTGAAAGAACATGCAAGAAAATTACATGTGGGGGTTGGAAGGAATGCCGTGAATGGAAGAGGGCAGAGTGCCACCCTTCACTGTATTTTGCTTTGACTTGAGCCAATCAAAAATTTTTTTTAAGATTTTACTTCTTTATTTATTTTAGAGAGAGAGAGAGAGCATGAAGGCGGGAAGGGAGGACCACAGGGAGAGGGAGGGGGAAAGAATCTCAAATAGATTCCACAAGGAGTGCAGAGACACTCGGGGCTTGATCCCAGGGTTCTATGAGATCACGACTGGAGCTGAAACCAAGAGTGAGACACCCAACCAACTGAGCCACCCAGGCACCCCTCAAAACATTTTAATAACTATCCAGTGCTATTCCAAGCCATATCGGATAGAAGCAAAAAGAAACATGTACCCCTATATACAAATTGGAAAAGTTAATACAAGCTCCATAATTCAAAAGAATAACTATGCGGCAGGCCCCTGGCTGGCTCAGTCAGTAGAGCATGTGACTCTTGATTTCTGGTTTTGTAAGTTCAAGCTCCTTGTTGGGCATAAAGTTTACTTAAAAAAATAAAAGTAAAAAAATTATTACATGCAAAGTCCACATTGCCCAGTCTGTTTGCACACCATTGTCAACCTGTACAAAGTAGGATGTGATGGCTTCATGGCCCAGGAACCAGGAGCTGATTGGAAATAACCTCTCAGTGCACAATAACCCTGGATTATAAAACAAGCAAACAACAGCTTGTCTTACTTAAAATTCTGATATTTTGTTTTTCATAGATTTTTTCTATTTTTTGTATTTAGAGATTTTTTTTTTTAATTTTTGCAGGCTCCTTGCTGAGCAGAGAGCCTGATGCGGGGCTCGATCCCAGGACCCTGGGATCATGACCTGAGCTGAAGGCAGAGGCTTTAACCCACTGAGCCACACAGACGCCCCTAGAGATTTTTTTTAAAAAAGATTTTATTTATTTATTTGACAAAGATCACAAGTAGGCAGAGAGGCAGGCAGAGAGAGAGGAGGAAGCAGATTCCCCGCTGAGCAGAGAGCCCAATGTGGGGCTCCATTCCAGGACCCTGGGATCATGACCTGAGCCAAAGGCAGAGGCTTTAACCCCCTGAGCTACCCAGGCTCCCGTAGAGATTTTTTTAAAAGACTTATTTATTTATTTGAGAGAGAGGAGGGGTAGAGAGAATCCCAAGCAGACTCTGAGCTCAGTGTGGAGCCTGACGGGGGTGGGTGGGCTCAATCCCGTGATGTCAAGATCACAACTTGAGTTGAAACCAAGAGTCCACCGCTCAACAGACTGTGCCACCCAGGCACCCCCTTTTTAAAGATTTTTAAAGTAATCTCTACACCCAACGAGGAGCCTGAATTCACAACCCTGAGATGAAGAGTCACATGGTCTACTGACTGAGCCAGTCAGGAGCCCCTGCATTAATTTTGATTTAGAAAATATTGCATTAAAACATTTCTCTTGATTACTGAATTTTTTTGGTGCCCTCTTAAGTTTTGCACCCAAGGTGCATGCGTCACTTGTCTCACCCTAGTCCCTGCCCTGAACGCATTATATGGGATCATCTGGTGGTGGAAAAGCTGGAATGGAGGCGATGCGGCGATTTTCAACATGCCCAAGGAAAGCAAAGACTCTTTGTGGACATATTTATCTACAAACTCATTAAAAAACTATAAAGATATTGGTAGATTTTAGGGAATTCTAAAACTTCATTTGCACTTTTTAAACTCAGAATCACAGCCTGGAGTTACTGGTCAGTTTGGGTCTTCATCTTTGCGACAGAGGAAATCAACAGAGACATTCATTTGTTACCAATCTCACTCTAGGATTTTCCACTTGGGGGTCTGGAAGCTTCATCTCAGGGGCCCTCCAGGGAACCATATGCCTCCAGACAGGGCCTGAAAACCCCGTATCCAACTGTATACAGCTGCCAAGCTCACCCTCCTCTGCCTCCTCTGATTGGGGATCTCAGCTGGCGCTGTCTGTGCCCGTGGCAAGATTGGTGGGACTATATACATTTCCCCAGGTGAGTGATCTGAAGCTCATTTTCATTTTATCACTTTTTACCCATCAACATGACCAGCCCCCTTGCAGGTTCAACCCAAAGTCGCAGTGCAGCCCCACTCAAAATGTAAATGAGTCCACACGCATTCCTCCTGAACCTGGCAAACATCTTCCTGTGATTCACTTCCCTACTTCATAGAGTTGTCATGTGAACGCGGTAAATTAATTCATGTAAAGCACATGGAAAAGTCCCCTGGCACACAGGGGAATCCTCAATACGTTCCAAGATATTATCTATTAGTTTCGTCACTAAATAAACTTTCAGTAAAAACATATAAGTAATTTTAAGGGAGTACCACCATTGGCGAAGAAGTAAAATGCATCATTCAGGTAACCAGATAAGTGGTTGGTGATAACTTTGTTTACAGTTTTAAGGAGGAAACGAAAAATTTTTGAGAGTCATGGGAATGAACTGAGAGCCATGGGAAAAGAGCAAAAAGAAATTCAAGGAAATAATCAAACTATACAAGAGAAGGAGGTATTGATGAACAGATGTTCAAGCCAGCAAAAGCCTAGAATCTTCGTGTATTTGCTGAAAGGAGCTGAGTAAGGAGTCACTTAAATTATTTAATCGGAGTCTAGTCCCCCTGGAGAACATGACTGTACATGACTGCATAGACTTCCCATGTATACATACTTGCTGAGTGCAGGTGTTCATACAAAATCATGCCTACTGTACTTTTGGGGTAAAGTAAAAGATTTTACAGGAATAATTTTGAAGTCATTTGATTTAGCTTACCATCTAATTTCAGAACCTACCCTCCACTGATGTATTTTCACAATAAATAGAATATTTGGGGAATGATAAGATGACGTGTTTGGCTGGATTATAAAAGGCATGACTCCTATTGAGAGGATCCTGAACATTAGATGAGAAATAGGGGGGCGGGCACGCCTGGGTGGCTCAGTCAGGTAAGTGTCTGTCTTCTGCTCAGGTCATGATCCATTGGGCTCCCTGCTCAGTGGGGAATCTGCTTTTCCTGCCTCTGCCCCACCCCTTGCTTGTGTGCTCACTCTCTCTCTCTCTCACTCTCCCTCACACAAATAAATAAAATGCTTTGTTGAGCTGCCTTCGATGAACACTTTAAAAAAATTAGGGACTTTATTTTGGGGCCTTACTTATTTAATGATTTTTTTTTTTTTTTAAGCAGAGGGTTGACAATGGTGACATAGCATACAGCAGAACACCAGCTGCAGAATTTCTGGGGACATAGCTATTCCAAATTTATGAAAGCATAATGGTTTCAGCTTCAGCATCTTCTGGGTGCATTTTTTGGCTTTGTTTCCCCCAACAGGTGAATTAACGATGTGATATTGCAATTCACCATCTCAAAATGGTTGCAATTTGCCGGAAAATAGAATGGCCCAAATGATCAGAACATGTGCATTACTGAGCAGGCCAGCTATGAGGTCATTGCAACTGTTCATTGTGAGATACACCATCTCGTCTGTATCGTGTGGACAGAGCCATTATGACATCATCTGTTGGTCACATTCAGCTTTCAGATTTATTATCTCCTGGCTCCATAGGCCATAGGAAATCTTGCTTAAATTATTTTGATCACATGATACTCTTTAATGGGTGATTACTGAAAAAAATCCTTTTACTTTTTAAAATTAAGTTTCTTTAATCACTTATTTAAGTCATCTCTACACCCAACATGGGGCTTGAATGATGAAGAGTCACATGTTCCTCTGACTGAGCCAGCTAGATGCCCTAAAAAAAGTTCTTTTTAGAAATATTCTTGTAGGGGCACCTGGGTGGCTCAGTGGGTTAAGCCTCTGCCCTTGGCTCAGGTCATGATCCCAGGGTCCTGGGATCGAGCCCCGCATCCAGCTCTCTGCTCAGCAGGGAGCCTGCTTCCCCGCTGCCCCCTTCCCCCACCTGCCTACTTGTGATCTCTCTGTCAAATAAATAAATAAAATCTTTTTTTTTTTAAAGAAATATACTTGTATTTGGCTATTTTCTGTATGTAAATTCCCACATTTAAAGTAAATAAATCTTCTGTATTTTTTTTTCCTTTTAAGTAGGATCCATGTCCAGCATGGAGCCCAACACTGGGCTTGAACTCATAATCCTGAGATGAAGACCAGAGTTGAGATCAAGAGCCGGACGCTTAGCTGACAGAACCATCAGATGCCTCTAAATCTTTCGTATTCTTGATAGTCCAGGGATGGACTGACCAATTTACAGAGAAATTGCTGTTTAAGAAAAAAAAAAAAAACCAGAGCATTTATGAAATGAATGAAAGTGCTCCAAACAGCTAACACAGCTCTGTGCTAAAAGTCATCTGTTGTTTGGAAACAATAGATTCCATGTTGTTTCTACTGTGCTATTGCAATGCCTCTGCCCCCCTTGACAACTGGATGTGTAGCTAATGCGGTTCCACATCCCTCAGGTCCCATCTCTTCCCCCCACAAGCCTGCCCAAGAGGAAAGTGGTGGTCGTAATCGCCAGTGGAGAGGGAGGGTGTTTCCAGGGCTGCTCTGGTTTCTCACAAGATCTAAAACCGTGAGGGCTGGTGCACGGAGAGCAGAGGAAGTGAGTGTGTTGTTGGGGTTGGGCTGCTTCACACCATGTTCTAATTTTCTACCAGAAAAACACTTAGGAAACAAACAATAATGATGTAACAGGTTATCAACTTTTTGACTACTTTTGTCAACTTATGTGACGTTGTGTGTGCCTAGGCCCTTAGACTTGTACCAGTTTTACATTACTGTGTTGTCAATTAATAAATGTGTTCCTAAATAACAAACGAAGCTTTAATTAAGCACTCAAATATTTGCATGACATCTCATTTGAATCATGTTGTGACTGGTTTAAATTAACAATAATTGGAGGCTCTCCCTGACTTTGTGCCACCTCCAGATCTATTACCCTCTTTAACCAAGACTTAACCATAGTTAAAAGATTAATGTGGCACCAGGATTTGGGGTAAAATGTGGGAGTGAAAAAGAAGAAGCAAGCAGATAAATAAAGGGGGCAACCAAAGCCAAAGTTACCACAGTAGCATAGTTGAGGAAACAGAAAGAAGGAACAAGTATGAAATAAATTACACAGGAATCATGGGCAGAACTCAAGGAAGCTTAGAGATAGAAGATTCAAGGTAACTTTGATTTTTTACAAAAGATTTTATTTATTTATTTGACAGAGAGAGATCACAAGCAGGCAGAGAGGCAGGCAGGTTTCGGGGGGGTGGGGAAGCAGGCTCCCTGCTGAACAGAGAGCCTGATGCAGGGCTCAATCCCAGGACCCTGAGATCATGACCTGAGCCAAAGGCAGAGGCTTAACCCATTGAGCCACCCAGGTGCCCCTAACTTTGATGCTCTAATCTTAGGTGCACAAGGTACCACTGAGGCCAACAGGGAAGTTAGGTTAGGACATCAACTTTGAAGGGATAGACAAATAAATGGAAAAGTCTTGACAAGCATTGTGGAATAAAGAGAAGGGAATCTGTGACCCTACAATTAAGCAGGAAACTAGATGGTTAAACTCAGGATCCCACTACTGCAAGTCAAACTCTCCTACTTGGTGGTTGTCTTTAGACTCCAAGAAAGTTTCAACCTCCAATTCTAACTCACAAACCCATTTTATCTGTATTACCTAAATCCATTTGCCTCCTAAGAGCTTTCTGGCTGTACTGCATAGAGCAGAGTTTTCGCAGGCATACGGATCACTCAGAGTGTTTGAAAAAATTCCCTCTCTGGGGCCTCTCCTCCAGAGATTCTTTTTTATTTTTTTATTTTTATTTATTTATTTTTTTTTTAAAGATTTTATTTATTTATTTGACAGAGAGAGAAATCACAAGTAGGCGGAGAGTCAGGCAGAGAGAGAGAGAGAAGCAGGCTCCCGCTGAGCAAAGAGCCCGATGCGGGGCTCGATCCCAGGACACCGAGATCATGACCTGAGCCGAAGGCAGCGGCTTAATCCACTGAGCCACCCAGGCGCCCCTCTTTTTTATTTTTTTAAAGATTTTATTTATTTATTTGACAGAGAGAGAGAGATCACAAGTAGGCAGAGCAGCAGGCAGAGAGAGAGGGGGAAGCAGGCTCCCCGCTGAGCAGAGAGCCCAATGTGGGGCTTGATCCCAGGACCCTGAGATCATGACCTGAGCCAAAGGAAGAGGCTTAACCCACTGAAACACCCAGGCGCCCCTCCTCCAGAGATTTTGATCCAGCAGATTTAGCTTGGGCAGGTTGATCTATATCGTAACATGCATGTGTCTCCGATAATTCGTGACTGACCATAACTTGTCAAACACTGCTGAAAAGTCTACAAACGTGAATACAAAAGAAAAGAAATGGTTTCCCAGTGAAAAATCATCTTCTGTCTCAAGACCATTTGCACAGAGAAGCTAGGATTCTAAAGCTCTATTTCCAACCGTCCTTAGAGTTCTTAGGCCTTATCTTCTAAACTGACTGTCCCTCAATATAAGATATATGTTTGCCTTTAAGTTTGGGAATTAAACTCTAAGAGGTGTATTCTAGTTGAACCTAGATTACACTGCCCTCTCCTTGGAGAAGTTTAGGGAGAAATTATTTCCAAGGGCTGAAAATTGCCCCACCTTTATTTAGAAAGTAAGTAAACTGGAGAAAATAATTTACATGTCCATTATGATTTGATATTAAAAAATCATCATAAATGTCAGAAACTCTGTGAGGATAGGCTTCACTATTCCTTCCATATGCTTCTGTCAGAATTCATTTCTGATTTTCTGAAAAAAATGTATTCGCTTTCCAGGTCAGTTAGGCACCCACGAAAGTCAACCTCGGTGATAAGACTGAGTTCCTGTTTTTCATAGGACAATATCCAGTGAACAGTCCTAGGCCTAGGAGGTGGCCCTAATCCTGAGCTACTTGAAGTGGACCTGAGTGGGTACTATGACTCAAGATGTTGATTTGGGAACCCAGGGGAGCTCTCCTGTTGGTCACTGAGCTGAAGAAAATGGGAGCCCATATAGAATTCCTAATTATCATTCCCATCTTCAAGGCCTGGAAGAACATAGACCACAAGGAACTGTGAAGGGCATTGACTTCAAGGTCATTATGAGGTTTCTTAACAGCGTGAGTTCCCTGGTGGGGAAGACTATTTACTGATTCCTATCATGCAGGAGTGGTGTACTGTTGATCCTGACCAGAAGAGAGAACTGGCTTACTTGCTACCATCTTGTGAGGATTCAGGTTAATTTTACTATTACAATTCAATAAACACCCTTTTGAACAGGGGATAAGAGCAGCAGCCAGTAGGTATGCTAGAAGGAGAACAGATACCTTCTCCTAGTATTAAATAATCTTATCCCCTGGTTTGGTCTATGCGAGGCTTAAGAGTAAATAGTCTTCCTTGCCAGGCACTTGCTTGATGGTGCCAGCGGTGAATGGGGGTGAATCCAGGAGCATAATCCCATCATCTAGGACCAAGAGGTCCCCTTATTGGATGCCAATATACATAATTCAGCTTTCTTTCTTTTTTTATTCTAAAGATTTTATTTAATTATTTGACAGACAGAGTTCACAAGTAGGCAGAGAGGCAGGCAGAGAGAGAGGAGGAAGCAGGCTCCCCGCCGAGCAGAGAGCCCGATGCGGGGCTCGATCCCAGGACCCTGGGATCATGACCCGAGCCGAAGGCAGAGGCCTTAACCCACTGAGCCACCCAGGCGCCCCCAAATAAATAAAATCTTAAAAAAAAAAAAGCAAAGGGGCGCTTGGGTGGCTCAGTGGGTTAAAGCCTCTGCCTTCGGCTCAGGTCACGATCCCAGGGTCCTGGGATCGAGCCCCGCATCGGGCTCTCTGCTCGGCGGGGAGCCTGCTTCCTCCTCTCTCTGACTGCCTCTCTGCCTACTTGTAATCTCTGTCTGTCAAATAAATAAATAAAATCTTAAAAAAAAAAAAAAGCAAAGAGGGTGTGGAACAAGGAAGTCATAAATTAAAAAAGAAAATCTTCTGGCAAGGCAAGGTAACCTTCCTTGGGGGCACAACAGAACCTGTTAGGAGCATTGCTTCATTGGTGCTGACCAGAAAATTCCAGACTGACAGGTTAGGATTACATTCCTAGGGAAGGTTGAAAGTAATTAGGTCAGGTATTAAATCCTGGTATGGTGTCATGGGTTTGAGGTAGGGAAACTGAAGGACTCCTGCTTTTTTTTTTTCCTCCTTTTTCTGTTTTTATTCTTCCTAGGACTTGCACCCCTACACCCTCACTCCACTCAACACAGGACTCAGAAAGTCCTCCTTATAAGGGACAAGGAGCTAATAATTCCTTTAGAATAGGTAGCATCTAAGGAAGGCCCAGGAGAGAATGACCAGAGGAAGCATTTGCTTTTAGGCAAACAGGCTTGAGTGATGGATTGTAGAAAGGGCCCACGGCGACCCCATAGCTGAATACAGACAGGCCTATCAGGGAACCCACCTCGTAATATCCATAGGCCCTAACTCACCAATGGTCTACTTACAATCGGGCACAATTACCAAAAAAGGAAAAATGCCCTATGTTGCCATTACCTCGTCACCTAACAGCTCCCACCCCTTTCCTCCTTGTAGACAGTCTCTGCTTTGCTGTCCTGCCCTCCGCTCTCTTGGGGGGGTATTCATAAACTCCTGTTACCTTTGTTTTCCCTCAGGTGAGTTCTTTCATGGCCCCCCCTACCGGCTTCCACCTGATCTCTGCCCCACATTTGGGGGCTCCCATCCAATTGGACAACCATCTCATTTAGACACCACAGCCATTATGTGCACATTCCAGACCATGACACAAGACATCTGGATCCCAAGGCCCCCTGGCTCCAAGGAATAACACCTGGGCCTTCGTCTTTGTTCTGACCAGTTCCTAGATGCCTGAAGGGACACGTTCACCAGGCCACTGTCCTTAGTAAAAACTCCCAGACCCTGAACAAAAATGAGTCTCCTTCCTTTCCTTTCTGACTCTCCCGGACACTCTGTACCTGCACTTCCTCTACGCCTTCAATAAACTCTGCTTTCATTTCCTGCTAGCATTGTTCCATTTCTGTCCTATGCACAGCCAGGGACTTCCACGGCTGGTCCTGCAGAAATCCCTCTGGGTTTCCAGACTTGGCCTGCTGGCATCAGGTTTAATCCAAGTGATTCCATTTTGGGCCTGTTGCTTCTTCTTCTTCTTTTTTTTTCTTTTAGATTTTATGTATTTTAGAGAGAAAGAGAGAAAGAGAGCAAGCAGGGGGAGACGCAGAAGGAAAGGGAGAGAATCTCAAGCAGACTGTGCACTAAACACAGAGCGCGATGCAGGGCTACATCTCATGACCTTGTGATCATGACCTGAGCCAAAATCAAGAGTCAGTCACTCAACCAACTGAACCACTCAGGTGCCTCCGTTGGTTCTTTTTTTTTTTTTTTTTTAAAGATTTTATTTATTTATTTGAGACAGAAATCACAAGTAGACAGAGAGGGAGGCAGAGAGAGAGGGGAAGCAGGCTCCCCGCTGAGCAGAGAGCCCGATGCGGGGCTCGATCCCATGACCCTGGGATCATGACCTGAGCTGAAGGCAGAGGCTTTAACCCTCTGAGCCACCCAGGCGCCTCCTCCGTTGGTTCTTTTTAATAGAATTCAGGTATATGAAAATCTTAAGTGTATTCATAATAAAGGAAATGCATGTTAAAACTATACTGAGTTGCCTCTTCTGGACGTGATGCAGTTACTAAGGCTGGGCTTAATGAACTCACCGTAAAAAACTATAAAACTAGACAGAATGCATGAAAAAATGTTTCTGACTGGGGACAACATGCAGTTCAGACCTGTGATCCCGGAAAAAAAGCATCTTCTATTCCATAGTATAGGGGAGGAAGGGTCCAAACAGACCACAGCAGACTCTCTAAGATGAGAAGACAGAGATTTGAATTCAAGGAAGTTGAGGTAACTGGGATTTGGGTAGCGGAATCCTAGGGAGCCAGAAGCTACACAGAGAAAATATCTAGAAATTTCTATAATGGGTCGTCTTGAGTCTGTTCCTAGTAGAATCAATGTCTGGCAAAGAATTAACAAGAAACTGTAAGCTGAATAATTCTCAGAGTTCATACAGAGCTTGGAGATGCTCATGTTCTAATTGCCATAATTAGTAAAAGTATAAAACTAGCCTTAGAGGAAGGTCAAGAATTGCTCAAGCTTCAAGCCAAGGTCACACTCTTCTTGGGGTGACTCATCTTTACAAAGCTACAAAACAAGCCTTGAAAGAGTCAAGCTGATATGAAAGTAATTTGAACTGTCTTTTTTTTTTTTTTAAGATTTTATTTATTTATTTGACAGAGAGAGATCACAAGTAGGCAGAGAGAGAGAGAGGAGGAAACAGGCTCCCTGCTGAGCAGAGAGCCCGATGCGGGACTCGATCCCAGGACCCTGGGATCATGACCTGAGCCAAAGGCAGCGGCTTAACCCACTGAGCCACCCAGGCGCCCACTGAACTGTCTTAAAGAAAAAAAAAATATCTTATTCTGGTAAAATACATATAACACGAAGTTTAACTTTTTAATTTTTTTAAATTTTTAAATTTTTATTTTTTTAATTTTAATTTAATTTAATTATTTATTTTTTATTTGTGAGTGGACAGTTCAGTGGCATTGACATTAAGGACATTCACACTGTATGCAATGATCACCACAGTCCATCTCCAGAACTATTTTCATCTTCCCAAGCTGAAACTGTGTCCCCATTAAACATCAGCTCTCCATTTCCCCATCCCTTCAGCCCTTGGCAACAACCCTTGTACTCTCTGTCTCTATGAATTTGACTACTTTATTTTTTTTTTTTTAGTTTTTATTTATTTATTTATTTGACAGAGAGAAAAATCACAAGTAGGCAGAGAGCCAGGCAGAGAGAGAGGGGGAAGGAGGCTCCCCGCTGAGCAGAGAGCCCGACGTGGGGCTCGATCCCAGGACCCCGGGGTCATAGACCTGAGTTGAAGGCAGAGGCTTTAACCCACTGAGCCACCCAGGCACCCCTATAAACTCTCTTAATAGAGTAGAGAACAAGCAGAAAGTGGCTCCTCTACTTTGTATCCCCCCTTTACCTGTGAAGGGATACATTCCAAGACCCTCCATTGATGCCTGAAACTGTGGATAGTGCCAAACCTTATATATACTATGTTTTTTTCCTATACTTACACACTTATGATAAAGTTTCACTTATAAATTAGGTATGGTAAGAGATAAACAACAACAATAATAAAATAGAACGACTATGACAATATACTGTAATAAAAGTTATGGGAATGTGGTCTCTCTTTCAAAGTATCTTATCGATAGTGTACTCACCCTTCTTGTGATGATGTGAGATGATAAAATGCCTGTGATGAGATGAAGTGAGGTGAACAAGGTAGGCCTTGTAGGTAGCGTTCGGCTACTACTGACCTTCTCAGTATATGTCAGAAGGAGGAGCATCTGCTTCTGGACCATGACTGCCACCGGTAACTGAAACTGTGGGAAGCAAAACAGGGGATTAGGGGTTACTACGACTCAGAACAACCCTAAGAAGTTCATAGTCCTAGTCTCATTGTACATGTATGGAAACTAACATACCGAAGAGTGAACTAGTTTGTCCCAGGTCAAACAACTAGTAGGATACTGGTAAAAACAAACACACTATCCCTTTCTCTCCCTCTCCTTCTCTCTCTCTCTCTGTTTCTAGTGTTTTGGCCCATGGAAATCAAGTCTGAAAGGGAGATTTCACACAAGTGTTTTTTCTTAATCTGTTTTTTTTTTTATTTGCTAAACATGGAATCGGATCAGAGGTTAGTTCTACTATCCATTACAACTAATCGCCACTGATAATAAATCCTATGTTGCTTTATTTAAATAGCATTCGGGAGTTAGGAGAAGGGAGTTGGGGGAAATTGGAAGGAGAGGTGAACCATGAGAGACTATGGACTCTGAAAAACAATCTGAGGGGTTTGAAGTGGGGCTGGGGTGGGGGGCTGGGGGGGAAGTGGGAGGTTGGGGTACCAGGTGGTGGGTATTAGAGAGGGCACAGATTGCATGGAGCACTGGGTGTGGTGCAAAAATAATGAATACTGTTATGCTAAAAATAAATAAAAAATAAATGAAAATAAATAGCATTCTGGTAATTTCCTAATACGCAATTTCAGGTAAGTACCTATTTTCATATTTTTATGTTGAATAACACAGATACGTATAGTCATTCATTGTATTCAACATACTATGTTATTCGTCTGGTAGGACTGCGTCCAGGGTTAGCGCTCTAAAAAGTTGGTCGCTGTACTCTACACTCAAAAGAGGAGGTTTTTAAAAACCCGGCTGCACGAGGGCCCATTCCTAGAAATTCTGATTCAATTGGTGTGGAAAACGAGCATCTCGGTGGTGGAATTTTAGAGCCTTCAGGTGATTCTTACTGGAGATTCCGGACTGCTTCGCTGGGCGGGAACCGGGCGGGGCGGGGCCTGGGAGTCACGTGGCTCACCCGGGGCCCTCTAAGGCCGTTGATTGGCCCCTACCACAGCGGCGGGTGCGTGAGACCGGAGGCTGCGGCTCTCTGAACCTGACCAAAGAGTTCCGAAGCCTCCGCGCTTCCTAGAAGGTACGCGGGGCGAGACGCGGGGCGAGACGCGGGGCTCTCCGCGCGCGAATGAGGGTCGGCGAGTGGAGCGGGTTTCTTCCGCGTTCGCGCTCTCGGGTTGGGGGGCGGTCATTGGAGGGGCGCCGACCGCATCGCGGGTCCGGTCGGGAACCTCGAGAGGGGATCCCGGCCCCTATGGCTGCTGCAGGTAGACACTGAGGACTTCCTGGAGGAGGTGAAGCGGCGGAGGGTCAGAGGAGCGCAGCAGGTGTGGGGAGAGAGGAGCTAGGGGGTGCGTGGCGCGGGCGAAACCCCAATGGCAGCTCCACGGCAGGTGTCAGGGCTCGAGAGACCTTCAGGGGAGGGCGCAGGGCACTTACGGAGCGTCTTCCTGAAGATGTCAACTTGTGAATATTTTCCGTGGCGTAAGGAAGAGCAAGTCGGATGAATGAGAGGCTGGTTTGGTTGTAGGCGAAAAGCAGATGTGATTGGACGTTTCAGGAGTTCCCATTATTGAGAAGTGGCATTCAAGATTCTGGCTTCCAAATGCACGGTGTTCACGGTAGACGGATAGTTTAGATAATGAAAGGTTTGAGGTCCCTTCCCCAATCGTGAAGTCTTTGGTCAGTGACATTTTTTGGAGTGCCTCCTTGCTTAAAAGACAGAGCATCTTCCAAATAATATTTTTAGGGAACGTGAATGGTGCGAGAGACTTTCTTAAAAATGCACTCACAGAAAGCAAGGTTCACCGGTGGCCAGAAAAAAGCATAAGGAAAAAAATAAAATGAAAATCACCTCTGTCCTATCACTTGTGTATTCCCAGAGAGTAACGATGTTGAGTTTCTAATGTCAAAGAAAAACCAAAGTAAAGATCACAGTTTGGATATACCCCCAGGCCAACCACCCCGAGCTGTGGAATCAAAACTAGAGCTGTCCTAATTTCCCCAAAATGCTGACTCTTCTTTTAGGAAAATTAAGCTGTCTTCATGTCAGGGTGACCTTGGAGCTTCCTAGCCAATTAGCTAAAAACAAGTAAGCTTCTGCAGTGCTTTTTAGTCTAGAAGGATTGTAAGTTTCTAGTAAACAGTCACAATAAAAAGCAAGGTACTTCCTCATTTCGTGTATAGGGGTGGAGAAATAATTTTCTTACTCCGTTCTTAGCTGAGGTCCCAGCAATAAAAGATTAAGAGGAAAACAAGTTTATTAACATGTGTAGGAAATACAGAGAAATGAGTAACTTCTGCAGGGGGTCAGAATTCAGGCCTAAAAATAAGTTAAAAAAATCTTTAATGGGGTGCCTAGGTGGCTCAGTGGGTTAAAGCCTCTGCCTTCAGCTCAGGTCATGATCCTAGAGTCCTGGGATCCAGCCCCACATCAGGCTCTCCACTCAGCAGGGAGTCTGCTTCCTCCTCTCTCTCTGTGATCTCTGTCTGTCAAATAAATTTTAAAAATTAAAAAAAAAAAATTCAGTCCTAAATACCCTCTTAGTCGGGAAAGGGGAGAGAGGATGTAGGCTTCTTAGAGGGGAATAAATGAGTTTTAGGAAAGACGAAGGGGTCCTCAGAAGAGCAGACAGGAGGCCTGAGGGCTTATGACAGTTTGGGGGTGGTGTTAATGTGTAGTCTCATCTGTGACAGAAGTCTATCTTCCCGGGAGGGGAATTTATGACAATTGAGTTCCTTTTCAAGGATCGGTCTTTAGGCAGATAAGGGGAGTTCAGAGAAAGGCTTTCTCTGTGTTTGCCGGTTTTCAAGTGCCTGTAGCTCAAGATAATTATGGGGTGGCATATTCTGCTACACCTTATGCTTTTTGAACTAAGCGGTAGCTGCTGAGAGCTCAGCCTCTTCATGCTTTCAGTTTTGAAGTATCCTTGTTTGCTGTGTATTTCTCAATAAATATTCATGTCAAGTAAAGCTCTCTGAATGTTGTTTTGACAATGATTGCTTCTGTGCTTGTAATATGTAGCCTGAAATCTCTAACTGCCTTAAAGTCGTTTTTATACTCTCCGAGTTAATCCTGTAGGATGTAGAAATACATGAACACCTTCCCCCATCCACCAAAACAAGAACAAGCAGAGGCTCTTCATTCAGATCCTGCGAATGATCTGGAATGATCAGATCCTGGTAGCAAGGGAGTGAGCTACCATCCCTTGCTTGGCAGAGACCCAGAGGCAGGCAGGGGTAATACGGTTTATGGTGGACAGAAATGGAAAACTCAGATGTGCCCAGTTTGGAGGGTGTTGGCTTGAGAAAGCTGGAGGTAGGTTAAATAAATAGGTGTTTGGGTAGGGGAGTGTATTTGGCTTTCTCTGTTGGTCCTCAGTTGTAGGAAGGAAGTCAGAATTAAGGATAAGCTGGTAGTTATTGACCTGATCTTGGTTTGGGCTGATTGCTTCATTGGGTGTGACTTGGGTTCTGGGCTGGTTGTTGCAAGGTGTGGGTCAGAGTTCTATTCTTGTCTATGGTCTTGTCCCTTTGCGTATGCGGTCTTTCAGTGAGGTCCTACAGAACATATTATAGGGAGAAGGGGAGGGCAGGGCCCTGAGAGAAAGCTTTGGAAATTGAGCTAACTTCAGAAGTTCCTTAAAAAGACCATTCTAGGGCGCCTGGGTGGCTCGGTGGGTTAAGCCACTGCCTTCGGCTCAGGTCATGATCTCGGGGTCCTGGGATCGAGTCCCGCGTCGGGCTCTCTGCTCAGTAGGGAGCCTGCTTCCTCCCCTCTCTCTCTGCCTGCCTCTTTGCCTACTTGTGATCTCTCTCTGTCAAATGGATAAATAAAATCTTTCAAAAAAAAAAAAGACTATTCTAACAGCTTCTTTCGTTTTTATCCCCTATTTCAGCACCAAACATGGTGACTGTATACTGGCTCAGGTGTGTATGGCCAGTTGGAATTCCCTGTCCCAGGGCTGCCTGGGGAGAGAGACTTAAATTGGAACTGGCCTTACTCATTATCTTTTTTTCTCCTTCAGTCCAGCCTGATGGCGGCAGTCCTGCCCCATCTCGGAGACCCGGACTTGGAAGCTGTATTCCTGACAGCTGGGTGGAAGGTAAGCTGGGCTTTTCCTCCCCTTCCTCAGGGTATGGTAGCCAGGCAATGGCTTTTACTCCTTTGTTCAGGTTGAGCCATCTTTATTAATTCGGGGATTTTTCCTTCTTGGAAGGTGGGCTGTAAAGAGCCTGAACTCTGGGGTCAGGCAGGTTCAAATCCAGGCTTTGTTGTCAGCAAGTTACATAAGCTCCCTGGGCCTCAGTTTACTTAACTGTAAATGGGATGATACTGCCTATGACCAAGAGTTCTGAAAATTAAGTGAGGCACTTAGTCAAATAGGTCAATAATACTTTACATAGTATCTAGTTCTATTTTAAACACTCTGTGAATTTTATTTTATTTTTTTTAAAGATTTTATTTATTAATTTGACAGAGACAGACACAGCGAGAGAGGGAACACAAGCAGGAGGAGTGGGAGAGGGAGAAGCAGGCTCTCCGCAGAGCAAGGAGCCCGATGCGGGGCCTGATCCCAGGACCCTGGGATCATGACCTGAGCGGAAGGCAGACGCTTAATGACTGAGTCACCCCAGGCGCCCCCACTCTGTGAATTTTAGATGTGTTATCATAGTTGTTCATTGTTTCTGTCAGTGAGTGTTACTGTGTATCAGATATTATCCTTTGTGCTAGAGATAAACTTTCTGAAGGAGTTTACAGGTTTTTTGTTGTTTGTTTTTGTTTTGTTTTGTTTTTGTTGTTTTGGGAAAAGTAGATATGTAAACAGACTCTTGCATTACAGGGATAAATTCTGATCTGGGTGTACTAAAGGGTACAAGTAAGCTTACTTACTGAATTTGTAACATTATGGAGGGTGATTCTAAAAAGCTGCATTTAAAAGTAAGGAGACAAGGGGCACCTGAGTGGCTCAGTGGGTTAAGCCTCTGCCTTCCGCTCAGGTCATGAGCTCTCTGCTCAGCAGGGAGCCTGCTTCTTCCTCTCTCTCTCTGCCTGCCTCTCGGCCTACTTGTGATCGCTGTCAAATAAATAAATGAAATATTAAAAAAAAAAAAGGGGGGGGGAGACAAGTTAGGAAGCCATGGCAACGATTTTGGAAGAAGGTTGGACAAGAGAGAGGGAATTCGAGTTGTTGCAGTTCTACCACACTGCTCCAGTGTGTCTGAACTTTCTGAGGAGTCCTAGGCTCTCCCTGCTTCCCCGGCTTTGTCCCCAGCCTGCCCTGCCCGCCAGAGAACCCGAGGTGCTCTTCTGTTCCTCCATTGCTGCGCATAGCCTGCTCTCTCCATACACAGGCAAACTCACATAGTCGTATTTCGAGACTGAACTAAAAACTCCTCTTCGTGAAACCTCCGGCTTCCTACATTAATAGCATGACTTGTCCCTGTGATCCCAAGTAGGCAGGGGAATAGCTGTTGCAGATGTGTGGTGAGGCTTAAACCAGAGGTTGTGAGAAGTGAGAGTAGTCTTACCCTAGGAGCTGGTTCCGAAGGGAAGGAGAGAGAGCAGAAATCAGACAGCAAGGCAGGCACAGGAATGTCTTTTTAAAGATTTTATTTATTTATTTGACAGAGGGAGATGACAAGTAGGCAGAGAAGCAGGCAGAGAGAGGAGAAAGCAGCCTCCCTGCTGAGCAGAGAGCCCCCTGGGATCATGACCTGAGCCAAAGGCAGAGGCTTTAACCCACTGAGCTGCCCAGGCGCCCCTAAACAAATAAAGTCTTTAAAAAAAAAAGAAAAAAAAGATAGAAGTTTTGGCATTTTTGCTGATGAAGGGGAAGGAGTGAGGGGAGTGAGTGTTTAGGAAAAACACTCCTGTGTTTCTCTGCTTTCTCCTTTCATGCCACACTTAGGACACCAGACATGTTGGGGTTTGTCCCACACGTCAGACAATTCTGTGACACCAGTGGGGTTGGGGGCACCTGCAATTTAACTCAGTTTTGACACTTTCTACTTGGAGTTAACATCAGACCCCATGGGGTAAGGGCCCAGTCCCAAGAGACTGCCCCTCCCCCCACTTCTGCCACCAGCCGGTTTTAAGTCCAGGTTGACACCTGGGCCTTGACTGGCTATATATTTGGAGCTTCCCATGACCCCCTTTGCGGTTTGATTAATTTGCCAGAGTGGCTCAAAGAGCTCAAGAACACTGTTTACTTCTACTGGCTTTTACTAGGTTTATTATAAAAGACTGTGACTCGGGAACAGCTAGACAGAGGAGGGGCACAGAGCTTCCACCTTCTGAGTACACCAGGCTCCCAGCTCTCCATGCACTCGCCAACCCTGAAGCTGCCTGAACCCCATTCTTTTGTGTGTGTGTGTGTTTTTAAGATTTATTTATTTATTTGTCAGAAAGAGAGAGCACAAGCAGGCAGAGAGAGAAGCAGGCTCCCCGCTGAGAAAGGAGCCCGATGCGGGACTCGATCCAAGGACTCTGGGATCATGACCTGAACTGAACGCAGCCACTTAACCAACCAAGCCAACCCAGGCCAAACCCATCCCTTGTGGTTGTTTTTTTTTTTTTTAAGATTTTATATATTTATCAGAGAGAGAGAGGGGGAGAGAGCGAGCACAGGCAGACAGAATGGCAGGCAGAGGCAGAGGGAGAAGCAGGCTCCCCGCTCAGCAAGGAGCCCGATGTGGGACTCGATCCCAGGATGCCGGGATCCTGACCTGAGCCGAAGGCAGCCGCCCAACCAACTGAGCCACCCAGGCGTCCCCTGTTTTGTGTTTTTATAGAAGCTCATTACATGGGCTTGATTGAGTAAATCATTGCCCTTTAGTGACTCATTGGATCTCCAGCCCCTCTCCCGCCTCTGAAATGGGGGATGGTTCAAACATTCTAATCACGTGGCTGGTTCCTTTGGCAACCTGCCCGCCATCCTTGGGGCCTTTCCAAAGATCACCTCATTAACATAAACTCAGGTGTGGTGGAAGGAAGTTGTGATGAATGTGGAGATTCTCCTTTGACCTCTGGAGCTATTTCAAAAACCAAGGACAAAAGACCAAATATAAAGAGAGGCTCCTGCTCTTATCCCTTAGGAATTCCAAGGGTTTTAGGAGTTCTGTGCCAGAAATGAGAATGAAGATTAAATGTATATTTCTTTTTAAGATTTTATTTATTAGAGCACGTGCACGAGAGGAGAGAAGGGGCAGAGGGAGAGGAAGAGGGTGATAAACAGACTCCCCACTCAGGAGGGAGGCTGGCTCAATCCCAGGACCCTGAGATCATGACCTGAGCCCAAGGCAGGTGCTCAACCGACTGAGCCAACCAGTGCCGCTAAAGATATATTTCTTGTTAAAAATCACAGCACCGGGTGCCTGGGTGGCTCAGTGGGTTAAGCCACTGCCTTCGGCTCTGGTCATGATCTCAGGGTCCTGGGATCGAGTCCCGCATCAGGCTCTCTGCTCAGCAGGGAGCCTACTTCCTCCTCTCTCTCTCTCTCTGCCTGCCTCTCGCCTACTTGTGATCTCTCTCTATCAAATAAATAAATAAAATATAAAAAAAAATAAATAAAAAGTTAAAAAAAAATCACAGCACTACACGGGAAAGAGAGTAAAGATATAGAAAAGGAAGAGTCCTCATCGTTGGATTAAGACCCTAGGGGAGACATGAGGGAATGGAAACTGAGGCAGAAGGGGAGGGATTGCTAGGAAGACAGCTTCTTTCGCTGAGGGAAAAGTGAAAGGATTGAATGAGAATGTAGGTAATGTGTGGCGGGGATGGCGGGGTATGTGTGTGTGTGTGTGTGTGTGTGTGTGAGAATTAGGGAGCATGTACCCTCTGGGCTCTTTCCTGGGACCTTGGACCTAACTGGCAATGACTTCTGGAAGGAAGTGGTTTTGTGAACACATGTCCTCCTAGGCCCCTCTGAGTACCTCCCACTAGACTGTTACCGTGTTGACTCCATCTTTCCCCCTGAATGGTCCATTCCCTAAGCAGGTACCTGGGCTACTATAGAATCATACAGGTTGTGCAGGTAGCAACTCCAAGGGACCCCATTTACACAGCTGTCATGTAAATGGTGCCTTCTAGGTTTGAGCAGTGCACAGCCTGAACAGCTGTATCCTTTGGCCTCAGCAGGAGCTGGAACCTTTATTGCTGGCCTGCAGCGTAAAGCCTAACAATTTACTGGTGCCCAGAGTTTCTTGGAAGAATGAGGGTAGTAAAGGTACAGAAGACCCTGGGGAGGAATAGGAGGGTGAGAGTTTGGGGCAACATTAAAGGCCATATAACTGAATGTATAGAGATTACCCTGGGGGAGATGAAGCCATTTTATTCCTCAGTGCTTGCTCACACTCACACAGCAGCAGAGAATGTCAGCTGAGGAGATCAGCAGGACAGCTCTGGTTGAAGGAGAGACTTTCGGGATGGTGGTGGGAGGGAGCTTGAAATGGTAATTCTGAAAGTCAGCCTTGGTAGGGAGGAAAGAGGGACCCTGTACTTTGGGAATTCTGGTGGTGGTTTCCTGACGGGTGGTGGTGGTATTTCCTATTACTGAATGCCCTTGCCCTGCTCAGATAGCCCCTCAGGCTACACCGTTTCTCCTAAGGGAAGGGAGTTTGGTGGGCAGACACCTGGCCTCTGCCCCAAAGGCTGCAGTAGTATGAGGCACCTTCTTTTCTCCGCCCACTTGAGTTGAACACTCGTATATACTTCTACCGTATATATTGTACTAAATAGTCTCTGTTTGCCCACCTTTGATGTATGCTTCAGCCTCCCCTACTTAGGTCTGTGCCTTCGGAGGCTGACCTTTATATGCCATCAGTGGGTTCTCTTGCCCTCTGGCTTCCGGTTGGATTTTGACAATGGGGTGGAGGGGGTCAGGGGGCCAGAAACCTGGAGGAAGGTGGTGGTCAGTTTTGTTCCCACAGTGCCCTGCCTGCCAGGCTATGGGATGACAGAATCCACATAGCCCCAGTCTTGCTTCCTCTCCAACAACTTTCTAGATTCCAGTAACCCTCCCCTACCTTCTTCCCCTTCAGACGGGGTGGGTGATTGTTCCCCATGAGAGCCAGCCTTGTTGGTTTCCACGAAGCACCTTCCTTTTGAATAGCCTGCATGCTAACTGATCTTCAGGGACCTTATTTGAATGTGCCATCTCTTTCCTAGGGGACCCAGGGCAGAAACATGTTCCATGTTAAAGGTGGTATTGTATGAGAGCGGGGTCAGCAAACTGACCTGGACCTGGCGGTCAGGTTTTACTGGAGCACAGCCATACTCATCCACTTACCTGTAGTTCCTCGCTTTTGTGCAGAATAATCCTAGCAGAGACCAAATTGCGTAGGAAGCCTAAAATATTTACCCTCTGGTCCTCTACAGAAAAAGTTTGTCTACTCTGTAATAGAGAAGAAAGAATGAGCTTGGCCGATTCACTTGACGGCCTCAAACCTCACCTATAGAATCATAGTGATAGCTCACAAAGTTATTGTATGAATTGAGCCTATAATTAGTGTCTGTTTTCAGGAGTTGCTGTCCTTTGAGGATGTGGCGATGTATTTCACCAGAGAAGAGTGGAACAAACTTGACTGGGCTCAGAAGGACCTCTACAGAGATGTGATGCTGGAGAATTACAGAAACATGATCTTGTTGGGTAATGAATCGGCTTGAAGATTTGACTCTGAGTGTCTACACAAGTCCTCAGTCCCTTGCCATTCCAAAATCAGAGAAACTCCAAAAACTAGTCTTTACCATAACTCATTTGGCTGCAAGACCCAACCTGTAAAGTCATCAAGTGGTCAAACCTGATCTCTTCCTCCAGGGAGCTATGTCTCATCCTTATTTTTCCCACTTGGTCTTTGTATCTGTTAAGCATCAGAAATATCACTGTGTTTGATTAAGGGTACAGCTGAACCCCTGTTGGGGGCAGTACACGATAAAAAATGGACACACCACATCACCTTTCTAAAATCTGGAAAAAATTTTGAATCCTGAAACATGCCTGGCTTCAAAGCTTTCAAATAAGGGATTGTGGGCAATGAATAGTTTCCTTTGGTTTAGAGGTCAGAGATGCTTAATCCACTCCCTACCCTGCTCTGCCTCCTCCACATCTATAAGATCTGTAGAATGGGGCACCTGGGTGGCTCAGTGGGTTGAGCCTCTGCCTTCGGCTCAGGTCATGAGGTCATGATCTCCGGGTCCTGGGATCGAACCCCACGTCGGGCTCTCTGCTCGGCAGGGAGCCTGCTTCTCCCTATCTCTCTCTGCCTGCCTCTCTGCCTACTTGTGATCTCTCTCTGTCAAATAAATAAATGGAATATTAAAAAAAAAAAAGACCTGTAGGAGCCGAAAAGATTATGGCTGATTGGATTCCAAAAGTTAGCTTCTTTTCTCTTGAAACATCTTTTTCAGTCTTCTCTCTGGAAATGGGTTCCTTCCTTTTTGCAGCATCACCAGGTGTCCAGGAAATGACTCTTAACTGACTTCATATCTGAAACTTCACTGCTTTTTCCCTTGGGGAGCCAGCCTTTGTCTTATTCCAGTGCAATCTCCTCCGGGGGTGGGGAGGGCATTTCTTCAACAAATAGCTTTCTTTCTGGAGCCACAGATTTGACCTCCACACTGACACTCTTGCCACAGTCTTGACCACCTCTTGTGGGATTGTCCACCCACCTCTGGAGTTTTTGATGTCTGTTTTCCTTCTAAAAGCATTTTAAGAGCAGACTTGAATACACAGAAGGTACAGGAAATTATGATGGGGAGGGGAGAACATTCAGGGATAACGCTGTTCGTATTTTGGAATATTTCCTTCCAGTTTTTCTCCCCCTATGCTCTTAAAAAATGTAGCCGAACATATTCTTTGTATAATGCTGTAATTCCATTAAATCTTAACATTATAGCATCTGATGCTATTGAAAGCCCCCACAAATACAGTAAATGGCCGTAATGTAATTCTATTGTATGATCTGTAATAGTTAATCATTTTCCCATGTGGAGGTATTTAGTTTGGGGTTTTTTTTTTTATTGTTGTTGGCTTCCTTATAAAGTCATCATTTTCTGTATTATAATTTTCGAATGGATGTTTCCGACCATAAATTCTCATATAAATTTCTGACTATTCCCCAGGATACAGAATTTTGGTGTTAAAGGGGACGGGGCACGTTCAAGTCTCTTTGTATTACCCAGTGACTTTTCAATAACAGATTAGGAAATAAAAATCCTTTGCAGGCCCACTGCCCAGAAATTATCCCCATTAACATTTTGGTTGGACTTTTTCCTTGTATTTTCATATATATGTATACCTATGTACATATACATGCACATGCATAGTTTTTTAAAAAATTTGGATTGTACTTCACATGAGTTTTGCATTCTGCTTTAAAACCTATAGGGAACATTTTCCTATTTTAATATTCTTGAACACATGGGTTTTTAGTATCTGCCTAATATTTTGCCTTCGTTGTATTTACAGGCCTTGTTGATGTTTACTTTATTTCCAGCTTTGCGCTGGTACAACTCTGCTGAACAGCTCTGGTCCATTCATCTTGGTCCTAATTGTTCCGTAGCCTCTATCCCTAAGAGTGAAATGACCACATCTAAGAGTGTGATGGTTGTTGAGGCTTTCCGTAAAGATTGTCAGATTGTCAGAAAGAAAGACTGGGCCGAATTCTATTCCCACCAGCCCTTTTGATTATTATCCTAATCTGTTTGCCACTGTAGACCCAAGGGCATTAAGCTGAGCACTAGGACATCTCTCCCTGACTCACTAACCACATCGCATTTACTTCCCCATGAGTAGGATTTCACTTTCCCAAACCTGAGGTGATCTGCCTGCTGGAGCAGTGGGAAGAACCGTGGATCCTGGATTTGCCAAGAGCCGGGACTAGGAAGGCTTCCAGTAGTGCTTGCCCAGGTGGGTGAGGAGAAGGCCCAGTTGAGTGGAAATCCTGAAGAGGCAGGAAAGCCAAACTAATGAAACCCCCTGTGTGCCCCAGAGATTGAGCCTGGGGTTTGGTGTACCTCCTCCCACTTTTTCATCCCTGCTGCCCTCTGAAAGTAGTACACGTGACCATTAGTCCCATTTAACAGACAAAAAAACTGAAAGATTCAGGGGCCCCTGTCTGGCTCAGTCGGTGGAGTGTGCAGATCTTGATCTTGGGGTCATGAGTTTGAGCCCCATGTTGGGCACAGAGATGACTTAAAAGTAAATAAATAAACTTCGAAAAGATTCAGATCTCTGTCACACAGTAGGTTGAGAGTTGGGATTCCATTTCAAGTCTGCCAAGCTCATTCATTGCGGTAGATTTCTTCTCTGAAGCAGCCCGTCCGACGGCTCTTAACGCCAAACCAGATAGGCCTTATTCTACCCTCGTTACTTTTCCTTCCTCTCTGTTTCCTCTTGTTCCTTTGCTTTCCATTTTATTTTTCACATTCCCATGGTGTTTCTTGACATACCTGCTTGTTCCTACTTACTGTGTCCTGATTGCTGCTTCTGCCTTTTTCCATAACCTTCTCCTCCAGAGTTTCTCAGCCTCTGTTCTGTTGACATTCTGGGCTGGATAATTCATTGTAGGGGCCTGTCCTGTGTACTGTAGGATGTTTAGCCATATCGTTGGCCTCTTCCCCCTAGATTTGAGTAGCACCACCCCAGATGTGACTACCAGAGAGGTCCTCTGACATTACCAACTCTCCCCCAGGAGGCAACATCACCCCTGGTTGAGAACCACTGCCATATTCTCTTGGCTTTTGTATCTACTTCCCTCTGGTTCCTTTCCTCTTCTGTCTTAAACTGCCCATTTTTTTTTTTTTAAAGATTTTATTTATTTGACAGACAGAGATCACAAGTAGCAGGGAGGCAGGCAGAGAGAGAGGAGGAAGCAGGCTCCCCGCCAAGCAAAGAGCCCAATGCGGGGTTCGATCCCAGGACCCTGGGATCATGACCTGAGCTGGCAGAGGCCTTCACCCACTGAGCCACCCAGGCGCCCCTACACTGCCCATTTTTAAGGAGTTGTTCTCCCAGAACTATTGAAAACCTGCTTATTGAGAAAGTATAAGATGCCTTTTCTACACTTATGTGACACTACTGAGTACCCAGAGTAAGTTACTTTCCAGTGGAGTTGATGGGTTTGTTCCATTCTCACTTCTCTGGCACACACTTGTGCATTTTTCTGTTGGTTAGTTGATGTCCAGAACTCTTTCTGCTATTGAAGCCAGGAGTTCTGTGAAAATCAGAATTTTGGCCCCTTTAGCCAGATGATATAATAACTGAGCACTATTTTAGCTTAATTTGAGTGTCTGATAGCATACACTGTTAGCTTCTCTTTTTTGCCTTCTGCAGTGCACAGGTCATTTCTATGTTTTCTTTTTATTGGTTAGGTTCTGAAATCAGATGCAGGATGAAAAAGCCAACTCCAAAACAGCAAATTTCTGAAGATTCAGAGTCCTGTAAGACATCAGTGGTAAAGCGAACAATGGCCAAGAGACCTGCAGAAAAGCTACATAAATGTAGTGAATTGGGGGACCTTTACAGACGTGCATTCCCTACTCTTGGTGATGAATGCCACAAGGACTTCCTTCAGAACCTTCACCTTAATCGAGATCAGAATGCTCAAACACGGAAGAAGCGGGGAAAATGCGAGGAGTACGGAAAACCTTTCCATCAGAGATCATTGCTTTTGCGGCACAAGCAAATTCTTACAAACGTAAAATCTTATGAATGCAGTGAATGTGGAAGAGTCTTCAGGCGTCAGGCAAATTTCATTCGACATCAAAGAATGCACACGTCAGAGGATCCCTTTGATTGCGACATATGCGGGCAAGCCTTCAAACAGAAGTCCACTCTTGCTGTCCATAAACAGTGTCACCCTCAGAAAAAGCCATATAAGTGTCATGACTGTGGAAAATGTTTCCGTCAGATGGCATATCTTATTGAACATAGGAGGATTCATACCAAAGAAAAACCCTATAAATGTAGTGAGTGCGAAAGAACGTTTAGTCAGAATTCAACCCTTATTCGACATCAGTTAACCCACAGCGGAGAAAAACCCCATAGATGTCTCCAATGTGGGAAGGCCTTTGGTCGGCATTCGACCCTTCTGAGCCATCAACAGATTCATACCAAACAGAACACTCACAAATGCGGTGAATGTGGAGAGGCCTTTAGCCGGAGTGTAGATCTCATTCAGCATCAAAGAACCCATACCAAGGAGGAATTCTTTGAATGTAGAGAATGTGGCAAGACTTTTAGTTTTAAGGCAAATCTTCATCGCCATGAGGTCATTCATACCGGAGAGAGGCCCTACAGATGTGACAAATGCGGAAAATCTTTCATCTGGCGCACAAGCTTTATTAAGCATCAGGGTACTCACAGAGAACATTTATCAATGTGACACTAACACAGGCTATTGTGTTTGGACTGCTCCCTTGAGCTCCTTATTCCTTCATTGTCCAAGTCCAGGCAGAAGGGAGGCATAAAAACTTCGTGGTTCCTTAGCCTTGAGACTATTTGACGGATTATGAATGATGTAGGAATACTTTTATTTCTCGTACCCCTGGGGGAAAATGTTTTTAAGTAAAAGAAAGGTGTAAAAAGATACTTTTCTTGGTTTTATGTAGAAAAATTACCTGATACTACATTAACTTTTTTAAATGATTTTATTTATTTGATACAGAGAGAGAGAGGTCACAAGTAGGCAGAGACGGAGGCGGGGAGAGAGAGGAGGAAGCAGGCTCCCTGCCGAGCAGAGAGTCCGATGTGGGGCTTGATCCCAGGACCCTGAGGTCATGACCTGAGCCGAAGGCAGAGGCTTTAACCCACTGAGCCACCCAGGCACCCCTACATTAACTTTTTAAAAGTAAAACAAAGGCCACTCACAGGTAACTAGTGAGATTATGAATTACTAAAATTTGGGTGCCTGGCTGAGACGTCGTGAATTCAAGCCCCACTTTGTGTGTGGAGCTTGCTTTAAAAAACTCGCTTAAATTTATCCATAAACTAAAATTAGTGTGCTACTAGATTCTACTGAGAGTTCTAAGTCAATTGTTGATAGCAGATGCTGTTGGCCTGCCCGCCCTCTGCTTACTCCCTCTGTTGGGTTTCATCTGACTTGGACCATGTGTCTCTCGTGTGTGTCTCGGTCTGCAGGATTTTTCTAAAACCACAAAAGGCCACTGCTCTGTAGAGTAACCACATTGTGGGAGCAGGCCCCAGCTAATGCTTGGTGGGAATTTCACAAACATGATCCTTTCTCCCCTTGGGTGGAATATCTCTGAAGCCTGCGTTTTACACTCGTTTTCGGTTTTGCCATTCACTCACCTTGGCAGCTGCTTTATCAGTGGTCTTCTCTGCTCTGTCTCTTCCATACTCCCCTGCCAGTGTTTCAACACCTCTTCTCCCCACAAGGGAGTTGCTTGTGCTCAGAAAGTGTCGACTATAGTCCTCGAGGAGCCCTAGCCCTTTTGCTTCCAGTTATTTCAAGCACATTCAACATTCAGGTTACATGGGTTGAGCTGACCATATGACTCTTCCCTGCGGCTACCAGTACAAGAAACCCATTTGAAATTCTAATATCCTAAACATCATCCTAGGTCTGCACTATAAACTGCTGCTATTTGGATGTTCTCCTATAAATCCCCTCTAGTTTCTTCTTGATTTTACTTTCTTGCTCCTACCAATTGTGACTTCTTACCCAACGCATAAAAATAAAGCTCTATTGAGAAAAAGGAAGTGGCACCTCTGAAAATAAAGGAATCATGAGGCTTGCCAGAGGAAAATAACAACAGATTGTATATTGGGTTCAAAAAGCAATAATTTGGGGGCGCCTGGGTGGCTTGGTGGGTGAAAGCCTCTGCCTTCAGCTTGGGTCATGATCCCAGGGTCCTGGGATCAAGCCCCACACTGGGCTCTCTGCTTGGCGGGGAGCCTGCTTCCTCCTCTCTCTGCCTGCCTCTCTGCCTACTTGTAATCTCTGTCTGTCAAATAAATAAATAAATAAATAAGATCTTTAAAAAAAAAAAAAAGGCAATAATTTTGTACTGGTCAGCATGAACAGGCTAGAAGAACCTAAACAAAGTTGACTTCTGACTGAGGGGGAAATAAGCCAGTGAGAGAGAAGCCCCACTTAAAACAACCTAGGGAGACAGGAACCTATGAAAAGTGCTTCCTTCCACTGCTAAATGGAAGCCATAAAGCTCCCTAATAAAGCAATAAAATAAATAGGGGTGCCTTGCAGGCTCGATCACGGATCATGTGACTCTTGATCTTGGGGTTGCAAGTTTGAACCCCATGTTGGCTGTAGAGATTACTTAAAATCTTTAAAAAGAAATACATACATTTGGGGCGCCTGGGTGGCTCAGTGGTTTGGGCTGCTGCCTTCGGCTCGGGTCATGATCTCAGGGTCCTGGGATCGAGCCCCGCGTCGGGCTCTCTGCTCCGCAGGAAGCCTGCTTCCCTCTCTCTCTCTCTCTCTCTCTCTGCCTGCCTCTCTGCCTACTTGTGATCTCTGTCTGTGAAATAAATAAATAAAATCTTAAAAAAAAAAAAAAAGAAATACATACATTTAAAAAATGGCAGCTTGGGGGCGCCTGGGCGGCTCAGTGGGTTAAGCCTCTGCCTTCGGCTCAGGTCATGATCTCAGGGTCCTGGGATCGAACCCCACATTGGGCTCTCTGCACAGCAGGGAGTCTGCTTCTCCCTCTCTCTCTGCCTGCCTCTCTGCCTACTTGTGATCTTTCTCTGTTACATGAAGAAATAAAAAAATCTTAAAAAAAAAATGGCAGCTTGGATTCCTGATGACAGCTCTCCTGTATTGTGTGGCTGAGAACTGATTTGGAAATCAGCAGTCTGGTCTGGGGAGACTCAGCTACAGGCATACATTCAGCTATAGGAGAACTAGAGGCTTGCTCTGAAGGCTACACTTGGGCTGTGGCCAATAGCTAAACTAAGCCTGCAAGTGGGCCTTGGACAATGAAAAATAAAGTGGGGAGCCCAATTACGATAAGCCTTTTGCCCACTAGAATTATCAGGGTGTTCCGAAGAGAACAGATGCTCTAGGCGAACCACTTGAAGAGGCAATAGGAATATGTGGGTATCCACGATGAGTGGCCACAAGGGCTCTCAAGCCACGTTGTGTCATACGAGCCCACACTCCATTGTGACCACCTACTGGGGCTCCGGGGGTTGCCAAAGACTGTTCAGAATCCTGCCAGGTTAGCACAGTGGGAAATGGGCTCACCAGCTCAGCCTGGCCCACCCCACTGTGTGTGCCTAGTAGATAGCCCTGCCCCACATCCCTTAAAGGAACCTCAGATGCTCCATGAACTTCTGGTCCCTTACTCTTTGGTGGGACCCACACATGTGCTGCTGTGGTTCCCACCCCTGGGCCCCAGGAGCTTCCCTTTTAACTCTATGCCACTGCCCTAGAGACCTCTGAGTCCTGAGCAGGGCACAGGACCTTCCAGAATACAACTTGGAAATGTTTGGGGCGCCTGGGTGGCTCAATGGATGAAAGCCTCTGCCTTCAGTTCGGGTCATGATCTCAGGGTCCTTGGGATCGAGCCCTACATCGGGCGCTCTGCTCAGCAGGGAGCCTGCTTCCCTCTCTCTCTGCCTGCCTTTCTGCCTACTTGTGATCTCTGTCAAATAAATAAATAAAATCTTAAAAAAAAATCGGAAATGTTTAAAATGAAGACATACTCGGGCAATAAATCAAATGACCATATCACTCTTCCCCTCAGTTCAGTCAGGTCTTCTAACACTTTTAACAAAAATCTAGCCTTACCATTTTGTTGGGCAGGACGCTGTGTGAGATGGGTAAGAGAAAGTGAAGATTGGAAACATTATTCCTGCCTGTTATGGACCGAATTATAAGCTGAAGTCCTAACCCTGGTGTGACTGTAATTGGAAATAGGGCCTTTAAGGAGGTAGCTGAGGTTAAATAAGGTTCTAAGTGCAGAGTCTTCGGTGATAAAGACTGGTGCCCTTTGAAGAGGAAGAAATTGTAGAGATCTCTCCATCCACAGAAACCAACCCTGAAACCAACCCTCATTGATCTTAGACGTCCAGCCTCCAGAACTTCAAGAAAATAAATGTGTGTTATGTAAGCCACCTGCTCTGAGGTCCTTTGTTTTGCCTCAGAGCCGACTAATACACTCACCCTTTACTGTCCTGGGATAAGACATGGCCTATACACATTAACTTATTGTATATAATAGTTCGCATGGTAAGTGACAAAGCCTGTAGATAATGTTAGCTCAGTAAGGGAAATATTTTGGGGTAGGATAACTAGGAAGTGACCCTTTAAAATTGTTTTACAAGAGTGGACTTCTGGGGTGCTTGGGTGGCTCAGTGGGTTAAGCCTCTGCCTTTGGCTCAGGGCATGAACTTGGGGTCCTGGGATTGAGCCCCGCATCGGGCTCTCTGCTCAGCGGGGAGCCTGCTTCCTCCTCTCTCTCTGCCTGCCTCTCTGCCTACTTGTGATCTGTCAAATAAATAAATAAAATTTAAAAAGAGTGGACCTGGGGCGCCTGGGTGGCTCAGTGGGTTAAAGCCTCTGCCTTTGGCTCGGGTCGTGATCCCAGGGTCCTGGGATCGAGCCCTGCATCGGGCCCTCTGCTCAGCGGGGAACCTGCTTCCTCCTCTCTCTCTGCCTGTCTCTCTGCCTATGTGTGATCTCTGTCTGTCAAATAAATAAAATCTTAAAAAAAAAAAAAAGAGTGGACTTCCGCATCGTTAATTTGGTGCGTTAGGGTCCAGGGAAAGGGAGCTGGGATTACTGGCAGAGGAAGCATCTTGACCAAAGGCATCTGTGTGGAAAATTGCAGTGTGTGGGCAACAGTCGTGTGTAGGGAAGGTGGAAGAGAAAGGGAAGAATGAAGGGAAAGTGAGAAGCACAGAGAGGCCAGTCCGCTCTAAGTTTGCGGCATTCCTCCAGTAAAAAGAACGCTGGGATCAAAACTTATACCACGTTATCATTACTACTCTATCGTTTACCACCTCTGTGACCCCGGGCAAATAACCTTGGTAAGCACGGGAACACCAGGGAGGTACAGCTCATGGCACATTTAAACGGACACCATTTACACATCTCTTCACTCTCAGCCCAGTGCCAGATATGAAATCTCACTGAAATCTGCAACATTCTCCACATGACTCCCCAAAGCCTGAAGGCACCCAGGCCAGCTCTCACCGTCCCTCCTGCTGGTCCCAAGGAGGGTCCGAGGAGAAGGCGTGCGCTACTGTTCCACCACGTCCAGGATCAAGGAAGTGAGTTCTGGAAGGCAAATAATTGAGTTTTGGTTTTTGTACATTTGGGGAGGAAAGAAAATCAAGATGCAAGGTTGACAAGGCTAAAGTAGGACACTCAGAATAGAATGTAATTTGGTACTTGCTTTGGGGGAAAGAAACAGGGAAAGTGTATCAGCTCACACACCGACCAAGGAATTCCGCTTCTGGGAATCTAGCCTTCGATTCTTTTTTTTTTTTTTTTTTAAAGATTTTATTTATTTATTTGACAGAGAGAGATCACAAGTAGATGGAGAGGCAGGCAGAGAGAGAGAGAGAGAGAGAGGGAAGCAGGCTCCCCGCTGAGCAGAGAGCCCGATGTGGGGCTCGATCCCAGGACCCTGAGATCATGACCTGAGCCGAAGGCAGCAGCTTAACCCACTGAACCACCCAGGCGCCCCTAGCCTTCGATTTTATTTATTTTTATTTATTTATTTTTTAAAGATTTATTTATTTATTTATTTGACAGAGAGACATCAAGTAGGCAGAGAGGCAGGCAGAGAGAGAGAGAGGAGGAAGCAGGCTCCCTGCTGAGCAGAGAGCCCGATGCGGGACTCGATCCCAGGACCCCGAGATCATGACCTGAGCCGAAGGCAGCGGCTTAACCCACTGAGCCACCCAGGCGCCCCTAGCCTTCGATTTTAAAGAACAAGGCAAATCACGTTAAAATCACATGGGCCTTCACTACAGCACTGCTTGCAACAATGAGGAGAAACGCCTGAAATGTCCAGTAAAAGGAGAATGGCTCCATCATTATGTCCATTTGATGTAAAATGATGCATGCAGCCGTTAAGTGTAAAGGTTATGACACCCACGTAAAATACTTAAGACAGAATATTTAGAAGATGTAAAATAGAAACACTATGATTTTCATTACATGAGAGGTAAGCAGAGAAAAAAATGAGAAGGAAAATGACAAAATGCCAGTAACGGGTGATCAGGGTGGTAGATTATGGGTAATTTCTTTTCTTGTTATTTTCCCAAATATCCAATAATGTCCTTTTATTCCCTTGATTAAAAACAAAAACAGGCGGCACCTGGTGGCTCAGATGGTTAAGCTTTTGTCTTCAGTTCGATTATGATCTTCAGAATATGCTTGTGCATGTGTCAAAAATTCTCCATAATAGGGGCACCTAGGTGGGTCAGTTGGTTAAGCGTCTGCCTTCAGCTCAGGTCACAGTCTCAGGGTCCTGGTCAGTTTACTGGCCAAGCAGTCTCATCACTTGACCTCTTTTTTAAGTAGGCTCCACACCTAGCGTGGAGCCCAGTGCAGAGCTCGAACTCATGACCCTTAGATCAAGAGACAGGCTGAGATCGAAATGGGGGCCCTTAATGGACTCAACCACCCAGGTGCCCCCCCCCCCAATCTAAGTTCCAAAGCATCAGCTGTGAGCTTTCATGTCTTCCTCTCCACCTGGGAATGCTGGGAGTCCCTACTTACTCATAGGGCTGTTAGGAAGTCAAATGGAAAAATGTCTGGGGATGCACTTTATGAACAGAATATTATAAGATGCCAGTGTTAATGCTGATAGCAAAACAAGCAAGAGTTGAAGGACCTTCTGCCTTTGGTGTCCTTTTGCGGGACACCTCCAAGGAGACGCTCCAGAGCATTTCCTTACATCCCATATGTTAAGAGGCCTTTGATAGAAAAAAATGTGCTTTAGGGTATGTGATATCACAAAAGCTCCTCTCCCCCCGACAAAGCTTACTTAAAATGTTTAGGGAGGACTTTCATCAAAAACCAAGTTTTCGAACAGAGTGCCCTTAATTGAACAAGCTTCGAAAATGATGCAGTGACGGGAATTAGTGGGTGTGTTTCGGTGGGGCTTTCCTTTGCTTCTACTTAAAAAGGAATCAACACGAGTTATAAAACAACTCCTAGAACGGGGAAGAAAGAGACTCTGCAAAGTCAGTATTTTAAAAAGCAAAATATAGGGGCGCATGGATGGCTCAGTGGATTAAAGCCTCTGCTTCGGCTCAGGTCATGATCCCAGGGTCCTGGGATCGAGCCCCGCATCGGGCTCTCTGCTCAGTGGGGTGCTGGCTTCCTCCTATCTGCCTGCCTCTCTGCCTACTTGTGATCTCTGTCAAATAAATAAATAAAATCTTGAAGAAAAAAAAAAGCGCAAAAAACATAGAATGCCTCTTGTTCGCACCGAACTTTACACGTGTTTTGGATTGTCGTATTTGAAATCCCCGTCCACCATCGAGATGGAAAGATCGTTCTAAGCAACTAAAATATTTCTCAGGGAAATAAGTGGAGCGGGCAAGGTTTGGGGCTGAAAGTGGGAAGAAGAGGGAAGAGGACAGGACTATCCTATGTCGGAAGGCCCTTCCCTGGGACCATCCTGTGGAAGGGCTCCCCACTTCCACATTCCTGCTTCACTGCGATGTTCTGAGTAGGTACTGAGACTCAAGTCACACTCACTGATCTGTCTTAACTGTGATGCCTGTGGAAACATGACCCACACCTGACTGAAATACTCCAAATGCCAAAGAATGTAGTTTCTGGACAATGGAAGGAACCAATCAACCAACCAACCAACCAACCAACCAACCAAAACAGCCAGGCAGGAGCCATGTCAGAACAGTGGGACTTTATTTCTGTGGATCCTTTGGTGTCGGATCAGGTGTGGACTCTGTCTAAAGCTCTCCCCACATTCAAGACATTTATAAGGCTTTTCTCCAGTGTGGGTCCTCTGGTGTGTAATGAGGGTTGCGCTCTGACTGAAGCGTTTCCCACACACCGAACACGCGTACGGCTTCTCGCCAGTGTGGACTCTCTGATGTTTAGAGAGGTCTGAGCACCGTTTGAAGCTCTTCTCACACTCTTCACACGTATAGGGTCTCTCCCCTTTATGAATCCTCTGGTGTCTGAAACGGTTGGAAGTACGGCAGGTTTCCCCACATTCGTTACACTTGAAGTGTTTCTCTCCCACGTGGATTCTCTGGTGCCGGTTGAGGTGGGAGCTCTGTCTGAAGCTATCCCCACATTTGGGGCAGGTGTAGGGCTTCTCGCCCGTGTGTGTCCTCTGGTGTTTAATCAGGGCGGCACTCTGGCTGAAGCTCTTCCCGCATTCCTGGCACTCGTAGGGTTTCTCCCCCGTGTGGATTCGCTGGTGTTTAAAAAGGTCAGAACGCTGTTTGAAACCCTTCTCACAGTGGTCACATCTGTACGGCTTTTCTTCACGGAACTGCCGCTGGGTCTCAGAAAGACGTGCCCTGCGGGAATGTCCCTCAATGGCGACAGAGCCCCGAGGTTTCGCCCTCTGACGTTTTACCAGGTCTCGGCATTCTTTCCAACTGTCCCCCTGTTCGTTCCCATTAATGGGCCTCTCCGCTGTCTGGATGTGTGGACAAGGAAGAAAGTTTGAAGTCAGGGCACTGTTGGCAAATTCATTATTTTTGGAGTCTCCCTCTTCTGTGGAACCATTCTTGAGATCTATGGTGCTGGAGAGTCCTTCCTCTTCAGGAGAATTTTCAAGTTTCAGATTTTCTACCCTGTTCACATGGGTATCACCATACCTAGAAAACGGGGGACCCTTCCTGCGGAACCCTTCTTGTAGCTGCTCCTTTGGCTCTACTTCTTCTAAAACTTCTTGCTTTGGAATAAATTCTTTGTTCTCAGTTCTGGTTTCCAAACCTGAAACGTGAAAAAGAAAGGAAAAATGGCTGACATGTCTTCCCTGCATAGGAGTGACGCGTATAAGCAGCGGCAGTAAAATATCCCCCTCAAAACCCTTTTCATATTCTCCATGAGCCACTCCCCAAGTTAAATTATTTTAATCCATCTGCCAGATGGGCTCATATTTACCAGTATAAACCCCATTCCTTTCCTTTTATACCTGCGCCGACACCCACAACCCATCTCTTTCCCCCCTGCCCATTTCCCTATTAGAGGAGTCACAGTGTCATAACAGAGGCACATCTGGAAAGGTTGTCAAGAAGGACAGGACAGGCCGTACCCCATGAATGGATGGTTTAACAAGAGAAATTCTACTCATGTGATGAGTTATCGTAACAGACACACCACGTGCCTCCAATGTCTGGAGGCATGGTCCGCGTGGGAGACAGATCTTGGACTGACTCAAAGTTTACAGGGGAGCAGTCCAGCCACCCAATCCAGAATATCTGAAGTTTACACTCCAGGGAGACTGAATCAGATAAATTCTCAGTTGGGGGTCCTCAGGCACGACTGAGAACAGAGGGTGGGGACCACTTGCCGATCAGGAGAATCAAGTGAAAAAGGACACACAATTGCGAGAACCTTAGCGCACTGTCGGCTGCTCCTGCCCCAATCCTTGAGCTCCAAAGCTGACATCCTCCAGGCAGAAAGGGAAGGGATGTCACTGGTTTTATTCCCTCTTATGTCCCCAATACCTAGAACAGCACCTGGCTTACTGGAGACATTCAAAATATTTGTTGAATAAATCCCTCTGTGGTAAAACTTGCCAGCCCAGGCCTGAAATATGGGAATTCCCAAATAAAACAGCACCCGACAGCCAAAGCAATGCTGAGAAAGAACAAATTACAACATCAGATTTTAAGATATACTACACATCTGTAGTAATCAAAATAGCCTGGTACTGGCACAAAAACAGAATAAAGCGCCCAGAAATAAACCCACACTTGTGTGGTCAATTACTTGATGACAAACGAAGCAGGAATATACAATGCGGAAAGGCAGTCTCTTTAATAAACCATACTGCCAAAACCAGACAGCTACACATAAATGAGTGAGGCTGGACCACTTTCTAACACTGTAAACAAAAATAAATACAAAATAAATACAAAATTAAAGACCTAAATGTGAGACCTGACACCATAAATATCCTAGAAAAGACCATCAGCAGCAATTTCTCTGAATTGGCTGTTTACTACACATGGCTCCTGAGGCAAAGGAAACAAGAGCAAAAATAAGCTATTGGGATTATATAAAAATAAAAAAAAGCTTTTGCAGAGGGTACTTAGCTGGCTTATATGGTGGAACATGTGACTCTTGATATCAGGGTTGTGGGTTTGAGCCCCAGGCTGGGTGTACAAATTACTTAAAAATAAAATCATTAGGGGCGCCTGGGTGGCTCAGTGGGTTACGGAAGAAGTCACCAGAATAAAAGGCACAGCTCGAGAAAGACAGTCGACGATATTTGTAATAGGATGTAATGTAATGGGACAGAAGGTAGCTACATTGTGAACAGAGCATAATGTATCAACTTGTCAAATCACTATGCTCTACACCTCAAACTAGTGTCATATTTGTGCGCCAACTGTACTCAAAAAAAAAAAAAAAAAACTGCACAGCACCAGACGACTGACCCTGTATCGAAGACCACCAGGTCACAATCCTACCCCAACAGAGTTTTCAGTCAGAATTCTTTTTTTTTTTTTTTTTAAAGATTTTATTTATTTATTTGAGAGAGAGACAGTGAGAGAGAGCATGAGCGAGGAGAAGGTCAGAGAGCGAAGCAGACTCCCCGTGGAGCTGGGAGCCTGATGCGGGACTCGATCCCGGGACTCCGGGATCATGACCTGAGCCGAAGGCAGTCGTCCAACCAACTGAGCCACCCAGGCGTCCCTTCAGTCAGAATTCTTATGTTTGGGGGTACCTGGGTGGGTCAGTTGTTAAGCGTCTGCCTTCAGCTCAGGTCACGATCCCAGGGTCCTGGGATTGAGGCCCACATCAGGCTCCCTCTCCTACTCCCCCTGCTTCTGTTCCCTCTCTCATTGTGTTTCTCTCTGTCAAATAAATAAATAAAATCTTTAAAAAATATCTATTTTTTAAATAAAATCTTCTTAAAAAACAGATATTTTTTAAAGATTTTATTTATTTATTTGACAGACATAGATCACAAGTAGGCAGAGAAAGAGAGAGAGAGGAGGAAGCAGGCTCCCTGCTGAGCAGAGAGCCCGATGCGGGGTTCGATCCCACAACCCTGAGATCATGACCTGAGCCAAAGGCAGAAGCTTTAACCCACTAAGCCACCCAGGCGCTCCTTAAAAAGAGATTTTATTTAATTATTTGACAGAGAGATGGAGCACAAGCAGGCAGAGCAGCAGGCAGAGGGAGAGCGAAAGCAGACTCTCCCCTGAGCAGGGAGATCGATGTGGGACTTGATCCCAGGCAGGCAGACGCTTAACAACGGAGCCACCCAGGCACCCCTGGTATTTTCCCAAGATTGGAAAAACACAAACCACATAACAAATGATTAAAAATCCGACCGTAGTTGACCCTCAAACAAGGGTTTGAACTGTATAGGCCCACTCATGTGTGGATTTGTTGGTAAAGATGGTACAATACCGAAGGCAAAAAAAAAAAAAAAAAAAAAAGACATTACAGTACTGTAAGGGTCTTTTCTCTTCCTTATGATTTTCTTAAGAACACTTCCTTTTTTCTAGCCCACTTTAAAGTAACAATATAGGGCGCCTGGGTGGCTCAGTGGGTTAAGCCTCTGCCTTTGGCTCAGGTCACAATCCCAGGGTCCTGGGATCGAGTCCCGCATCAGGCTCCTTGCTCTGCAGGGAGGCTGCTTCTCTCTCCGCCTCTGCCTGCCACTCTGCCCGCTTATGTCCATGCTCGTGCGCGCGCGCGCACTCTCTCTCTCTCTCTCTCTGACAAATAAATAAATAAATAAAATCTTTAAAAAAAAAAGAATGAATGAGAGCTACATGTGTTGACATGGATAAATACCAGAAATGTAATGTAGGCCAAAAAATAAATAAAAAAGGCAAGGTGCAAATGAATCATACAGGAATATATTAACATATTTAAATATTAAATTTGTTAAACCTGGGTGGTAGATACACAGATGCCCATTATATTTTTTGTATTTTTCTATGTATTTTATTTAAAACAAATGAAAACGGGGCGCCTGGGTGGCTCAGTAGATTAAAGCCTCTGCCTTCAACTCAGGTCTTTTTTTTTTTTTTTTTTAAAGATTTTATTTATTTATTTGTCATAGAGAGAGAAGCGAGAGCAAGCACAGGCAGACAGAGTGGCAGGCAGAGGCAGAGGGAGAAGCAGGCTTCCTGCCAAGCAAGGAGCCCAACGTGGGACTCGATCCCAGGACGCTGGGATCAAGACCTGAGCCGAAGGCTGCCACTTAACCAACTGAGCCACCCAGGTGTCCCTCAGCTCGGGTCTTGATCCTACGGTTCTGGGATCGAGGCCCCCATTGGGCTCTCTGCTCAGCAGGGAGCCTGCTTCCTCCTCTTTGCCTGCCCCTCTGCCTACTTGTGATCTCTGTCTGTCCAATAAATAAAATCTTTAAAAACAAACAACAAAAAAAAAAAAAAGAAAAGAAAAGAAAAGAAAAAGCTGAATCTAGCACCTAACAATATAGAACAGCAAGGTCCTGTTGGATCACAAAAGAGACAATAGCTCTCAACCTGTATGTGTGACCGGCCCTCCACAAATCACGCACAGCTTGAAAGGAAGTCAGCACTTACTCGGAGAGACCGATGAGACCGTGTTTCTGCAGTCCTTCAGGGCGTTCTCCCGGCAGAAGTTCCTCTGAGCTGGGTCCAGGTGGTCCCATGCCTCCCAAGTTAGAGACACAGCCACATTGTCAACCATCACCAACTCCTGAAATGACACGAGACCTCCACTCAGCGCCTGCTGTTCCAGGACAGTGTAAGTGACCACTCATCTCCGGATGAAGCCGGACTCCAGAGTAGTCTGCACACACTGAGCAGGAAGCCCTGGGAATCAAGTAACAACCAGGACTGTTGAGTCTTTTCCAGTGAGTCTTGGACTGACTGGAGTTTCAAAGTAAGAAAGAGGCTGAAATTCTCTTGCAATCCTGAAAAGCCTTTCTGTGGACTGTTTACAATAATGTGGAGAAAGAGCAAAATATTCATTTGAGTTACATCACTGTGATTAATCAAAATGGAAATCTGATATGGATTAAAAATATACAGGCAACCAGGAAGTCCCAAATTCCAGTGCTGACTCTGAGGCTTGCTCACCTCATGTGTGAAATGCATACAAATAATTTAAGAAGATGAGTGCAGCTCACTGACAGCAGCTGTTCAACGACATTTACTTTCCCTTCCCATGACCATTGCCCTATAAGATAATTAACCAGCAAGATGATCTTTTGCGCTAGCTTATTTAAATCTAAGTTGACCATTCTCAGAGGGTAAAACCGCAGTTCTTAGAAAGGGAAGGTTCCAACACTGGTGTGGGGAGATGTCAGTCCAGGCTTCAGTGATGGGTCACAAATTGACTCCAAGGATCTCTCACTAAACAACAGAAAAAAGAAATATATTTTTAAATTTTCTGTGTGTTGTTTTGATAGCTTTAAATTTTATTTCCTTTTTCTTTTTTTTTTTTTTCTGGCTAGGGAGACTGCCCTTCCCAGGGCTAGTCAATTCTTTGAGCAAAAGGCTCAGCCAGGGGCCTCTGGGTGGCTCAGTGTTAAGCCTCTGCCTTCAGCTCAGGTCATGATCTCAGGGTCCTGGGATCGAGCCCCTCATTGGGCTCTCTGCTCAGCGGGGAGCCTGCTTCCTCCTCTCTCTCTGCCTGCCTCTCAGCCTGCTTGTGATCTCTCTCTCTCTGTCCATAAAAAAAAAAAAAATTAAAAGGAAAAAAGACTTAGCCAATGCTATTTAATCTCAAGCCATACCTCCTCTACCTGGCCTGTATACCCTAGGAGGTAACACTCCTTTACCTTCATCACCCGAGAAGCAGGTATCAGGCCAACTACAGACCAGCCCGATAGGTTAGAGCCTGTTAAAATTATTCAAACCAACCAATTCTAAAGTGTTCCTCTGCCCTGCCTTGTCTTTCCTTGAGAAACCTCAGTATACACAGATAGGCTCTGGCCTAAACCTTCCCCTTGCTCCAGTGTTCTGCCTCCTCACCACCCGTGCTGTCCTTCCCAAGCAGCTCTGAATGTCATGCTGTGCCTCCTGTTTCTAAGATCTGAGTATAATAAAACTTGTTTTCTCCTGACCCTTGCTTCGGCTTCCTTGTAAATGAAAATCATACTCCTTCCTGTATGTCTCTTCTACTCTCAGTACTCTGAATACTTTCACCCCAACACCCCTTCACTTCTGACACCAGATGTAGGGGTTCTCATATATCTGGGAATTCTGTAATACAAGCTGGGTATCCTAAAGTTTAACTCAATTCTGGTATTATCTATCTGGATATAAACTCAGATCCCACAGGTTAAAGGCGGGGTCCCACAAGACTATATTCTCTCCCCTCAACTTTGGAAGCAGCAGGTCTCCAGGTTACCCACTATTTCTGACTTGACCATAAATCAGGGATTCCCAAGATCTCCCTCTACCAATTTGACTCTTTGCTTGAAAAGCTCACAGTACTTAGGGAAACACTTAAGTTTACCAGTTTATTACAAAAAGATATAATAAAGGATACAGATGAACAGCCAAATGAAAAGATACATAGTGAGGTCTGGGAGGGTCCAGAGAGGAGGAGCTTCTGTTCCCTAAAGAGTTGGGGTTTGGATGTACATGGGTACATGGATGTGTTCACCCATAGGAAGCTCTCTGAATCTCATACTGATGAAGTTCTAGAACATAGGCGAGGTTCGGTGGGCTGAGGTCCAGAGCCGATGACCAAGAAAGAATTCTTGAGCCATCTTTGGTGCAAAATGGTGGTTTATTAAAGCACGGGGACAGGACCCGTGGGCAGGAAGAGCTGCAGCTGCCCCGGGTGGTGAGGGATGGCAGGTTATGTACCTTGCGGTTGGGGGGAAGGTGAGGGGAAGGGAGGTTTCAGTGGAGTTTTCATATGCTAAAGAGGGCCTACAAGGTGCCCGGATATTGGAGGCCTTGCCCCTACGGCTTGATCAATGTTGTCTTTAGGCCAGCCATTAACATCAAGATAGTTAGGAGATTTTTGGTGGGATGTCACAATCCTGTTATCAATCATCTTTGTTATTAGAAGAGATTTAACTACATTTACATTCCCTTCTACCTCAGCCTCCTTCAGTTTTGTTTACGGTGGGGAGGGAGACATTAGGGCTTGAGGAACTGAGTTATTTGCCTCTGGAAATTGTGCTATTGATAAAGTAACTTCTTTGTTTGTAGATCTCTAGGACATTTGTAAACCTAGGGGAGACTGTCTTGCAGGATGTGATCTCTGCAAGTTAACTATTTGTTTCTCGTTTATGGCCGTCAGGGGTGCCTGAGGAATGGCACACACATTACCGAGGGGAGCAGGTGGAGAGGGGGCTGCAAGGTGCCAGCTTTTGCTTTGTCTTCAGCCAGTCTCCTGCTCCCTCATCAATACTGTTCGGACTTTTTATGGAGGCTTCATCACATAGATATAATCACTTAATTCCACTATAGCCCATCTCCCCTCTGCCCAGTACCATTATCAACTGTGTGTGTGGGGGGCGTCGCTAAACTTCTAAAAAGTAAAACAAAGTGGTGGAGAACTGCTGCTCTAGCCTAAGTAGTTAACGACATCAAGGCACGTTCCATCTGACATCTTTCTTCCCCAAATAATCTAGTTAGACTGGAGGGTGTCTTCCAATGGGTAAACAATGCTCCCATGTTGATTTTGTGCTCAGAGGTCGGTAACTCAAGGATCGTTTCCTGGGTAGATCTACCTGTCACTGTTTCCTTACGAAAAGAAATTTCCATGCACACCCTAAAGTTAGGACAAAACATAGTTAGGAAAGAAGGTCTGAAACTCAAGCATCCCGGCCACCAGAACACTTTGACTCCTCACCTGGGGTGAAGCCCCATCCAGCGCTCTCTGAAAAGCGCGCACCGCCGCCGCAGCCTTCTCCCCGCTCTGCGGGCAGTACCTCCGCACCCAGGCCTGGACCTCCTGGGGCAGGATGCTCAGGAACTGCTCCAGCACCAGCAGCTCCAGGATCTGCTCCTTTGAGTGCATCTCGGGTCTCAGCCACCGGCGACAAAGTTCCCGAAGCCGGTTCAGCGCCTCTTCGGGTCCAGCCACCTCCTGGTAACGGAACCGCCGGAAACGCTGTCGCGACTTTTCCGGATCCTGACAGTCCCCGGACGGGTCGGGCTCCTGACCTTCGGGAGAGTCTTCCTCCACTTTCACTATCAAAAGTCCATCACGCAGAGACGGCGCGCCCACCCTCGACCTCGCAGCTGCCATCCAGGCTCCTGCCTCAGCGTCAGTGACTTGACTCCCGGTCAAGCTCGAGCTCATCGTCCTCTGGCGCGCGCTGACTTTCCCGGAGTTCTGCCTTCAGGTGACAAAGACAGCAAACCCTACAAAAAGCCCCGGAACTCATCGGCCTTCCCCAGAACAGCAGCTTCCGATTAACCGGTCCCCAGCAGGGCCCTACTCTGCCCGGCCCACTCCGATACTCCTCCCACCCGCAGGTATTCCACCCACAAACCGCCTAGCCCGGTGACAAAAAGTACTAAAAAAAAGAGCCCGGAAGTGCGTCACCAACTTCCGGCGGTGCCCTCCCTCCCCGGCATTTCCTGGGCCTCTCTAGGCGCCCGGGAGGAGTGAGGTCCATCTCTATGGTGTGCCCTTCTGCCCCTTCCGCAGGTACTTTGTGTGTGTACCCCTCCTGGAGGAGTTTGCAGTCTCTGAGCTCAATAGAACTAAGTGATACTCTTATTTTACAGCTTGAATGTTATTTTTAAACACGTTGTCTGTGAATAAAGTTTTGTAAGTGTCAGGTCCCCCAAAATTGGGTACCCCAATAATGGGTCCGTGATTAAAGGAGCGAGACTGATACAAAGCGAAGGTCAAGCAAAGCTTTATTTTGCGCCAAGCATCAGAAATCAGACCGACAGTCAAACAGACAGGTCGGGGCTGCCCCTCCAGAGAGGACGACCCCTCCCTGCTTTCCAGACTAACTTATAGAGCAAAGGCCATGTGGTTGGACCTGGCCACACACTGGAAACTCCACAGTGATGCTAGGCGACCAACTGAATTACAATTTACCGTAAACATTTGAACCAGCCTATCACACCTTGGTTAGGATTGGAGCCAAAAGGCTCCCAAAGGGGGGGGGGGGGGGCCCATACTCCTTGGTAGCTAGGAGACAGTATGCGCCCCCACTGATTGAATACCTCCACCTGGCCTGACCCACCCTTGTACTTGGACTTTGTTACATGGGACTAGTTTCCAGGACTTGCTTTTAAATAAGTTCCCTTGTGGGGAGCAAGGTCAATTTAAGCTTTACAGCAAAATGGCAGTTCAACCGGGGTGGGGCTGCTCTGGCTGAATAGGCCCTTACATAAGTTTTGCCCTTACATAAGTTTTGTTGTAGAAGATTAAAAATCCACCTGTACAGTGAGTGGTAAACCAGCGTCCGTCCACGTGGTACTTGTTGATACAGGAAAGGTTTGTAGGGTACCTGCTACACACGGAGGATTCCTGCCTGACACTAAAATTACAAGACTGAGTAAACATAGTCTCTATCCTCAGCCTCCTAAAAGAGTCAGACACTTAGATCGTTACAGGACAGGGTGGTAAATGCAATATTTTGGCATGTATGGTCAGCCAATGGCTGATGGGGAGGGAGGGTACCGTGAAAGACTTCACCTAGGAGATTAAAGTTTAAAATGTCCATATGGACTGAAGACATAAATTTTTCTAAGGTTTTGTTTATTTGTTTGACTGTAAGGACCTATTTAGCAAGAGGCTTTCATTACAGTTAAACTGTCCCTGCTTCCCAATGCCCAGGGGATTCACTTAAAAACAAGTCCTGGAAACCAGCTTCAGGTAACAAAAGCCCAGACAGAAAGGCGGGTCAGGCCAGGTGACCTGACATCCGTTCAGTAGGGGGTTGCATACGGTCTCCCTAGCTACCAAGGAGTAGGAGCCCCCACCCTTTGGGAACGCTTTTTGGTGCCAATCCTAATCAAGGTGAAATAGGCTGGGTCAAATGTCTACTAGGGTAAATTGTAACTCGATTGGCCACCTAGCATCACTATGGAGTTTCCTGTGTGTGTTACAATCTCATTGGTCACCTGTGTGTGGCCAGGCCCCGACCGCATGGTTTTTGCCCTTAAAAGCTAGACTGTGAAACAGAGAAAGGTCGCCCACTCGTGTAAGAGGTGCGACCCTGGACGTTCGGTTAGATTCTTGATGCTTGGCGCGAAATAAAGCTTTGCTTGACCTTCGCTTTGTATCAGTCTCGCTCCTTTAATCACGGGCCCATTATTGGGGCATAACATGACAGAGAGGGAACACAAGCAGGGGGAGCAGGAGAGGGAGATGTAGGTTCCCCAATGAGCAGAGAGTCCTCCCCCACCCATGGGGCTGGATCCCAGGACCCTGGGATCAATACCTGAGCCAAAGTCAGACACTTAATCGACTGAGCCACCCAGGTGCCCCTGTGTTGACCTCAGCAGAAATCAAGAGTCCGTTCTCAGCCACCCAGGCACGCTTTAATGTTCATTTCTAATGAAACTTTCTTCCTTAATCATGAAAAATTTCCATGAAGCGTTTATATCAGGAATTAGGTAGCATGATGACTTAATTTTCATCTCCTCCAAGGAAAGTTTTTTTTTAATTTATTTTTATTTCTATTTTTAAAAGATATTTATTTATTTATTTGACAGAGATCACAAGTAGGCAGAGAGAGAGGAGGAAGCAGGCTCCCCGCTTGAGCAGAGAGCCCGATGCGGGGCTCGATCCCAGTGATGAGGGAGCAGGAAGCTGGCTGAGGACAGAGCAAAAGCTGGCACCTTGCACCCCCTCTCCACCTGCTCCCCTCCATATGTGTAGCATTCCTCAGGCACCCCTGACTGCCATAAAACGATAAATAGTTAACTTGCAGGGATCGCAATCCTGCAGAACAGGAATCTCCCTTGCTCTACAGATGTCCTAGAGACCTAAACAGGGAGGTTACCTTATCAATAGCACAAATTTCCAGAGGCAAATAACTCTCGGTTCCTGAAGCCCTAATGTCCCCCTCCCACCATAAACTGGAGGAGGCTGAGGTAGAAGGGAATGCAAATGATAGCAGGATCATAACACCCCACCAAGAATCTCCCAATTATCTTGATGTTAATGCCTGACCTAAAGACGACATTGATCAAGCCATAAGGGCAAGGCCCCCCGCCCCCCGTAGGCCCTCCTTAACTGTGAAAACTCCGTTGAAACCTCCCATCCCTTCCCCTCACCTTCCCCCAACCGCAAGGTATATAACATGCCGACCCTCACAACCCGGGGCAGCAGCTCTTCCTGCCCACGGGTCCTGTCCCCGTGCTCTAATAAACCACCATTTTGCACCAAAGAGGTCTCAAGAATTCTTTCTTGGTCATCGGCTCCGGACCTCAGCCCACCGAACCTCACCTAGGTTCTAGAACTTCATCACCAGGACCCTGAGATCATGACCTGAGCCTAACGCAGAGGCTTTAACCCACTGAGCCACCCAGGCGCCTCCAAGGAAAGTTGTTTTGTTTTTTAATATTTTCTGATGTGGCACCAAGCCAAGGTGTACACATATCCACAGGTGACAGGGCTGTATGAGGTTTTGTTTCTCAAACTGTGGGCCTCAGACAGCACTGGAACCTCCTGGAAGCCTATTAGAATTGCACAATTTAAGCTTTGCTCCAGACCTCCTGAATCTGATTCTGTTTTTTTTTTTTTTCTATTTTTAAAAGATTTTATTTATTTGAAAGAGAGAGAGCAGGGAAAAGAGGGTGAAGAAGGGTCTCCACTGAGCAGGGAGCCAAGTGTGGGGCTTAATCCCAGGACGCTGGGGATCATGACCTGAGCCTAAGGCAGAGGTTTAACTGACTGAGCCACCCAGGCACCCCAGAATCTGTATTTTAAAAAGATCCCAAGTGACTTGTATACACAAGAATTGCAAAGGAGAGATCAGATGAATTTTTCTGACCAGTACCAAAATTAAATATTTTGTGCAAATAGATTACTAGGACACGTAAATATTTTGTGTGACAATGTGAAACAGAGTTGTGTTTCAAGGGAAAATGTGGAAGGAATGGAGCTCCACCATAGGTATCCTGCCTCCAAGCATTTGAAACTAAACTTTGAGTTTGTAACAGGAATTTTGATCATTTAAAAACTTCATTTAACGGTGCCTGGGTGGCTCAGTGGGTTAAGCCGCTGCCTTCGGCTCAGGTCATGATCTCAGAGTCCTGGGATCGAGTCCCGCATCGGGCTCTCTGCTCCGCCGGGAGCCTGCTTCCTCCTCTCTCTCTGCCTGCCTCTCTGCCTACTTGTGATCTCTCTGTCAAGTAAATAAATAAAATCTTTAAAAAAAAAAAAACTTCATTTAAAAATATTTTATGATGGGGGCACCTGGGTGGCTCAGCAGGTTAAAGCCTCTGCCTTTGATCCCAGAATCCTGAGATCGGCCCACTTCGGCTCTCTGCTCAGCGGGGAGCCTGCTTCCCTCCCTCTCTCTCTGCCTTCCTCTCCGCCTACTTGTGATCTCTGCCTGTCAAACAAATAAAAAAAAATTAATGATGATATTGGGGCACCTGGGTGGCTCAGTGGGTTAAGTCTCTGCCTTCAGCTTAGGTCATGATCTTGGAGTCCTGGGATTGAGCCCCACATCAAGCTGTCTGCTTAGCAGGGAGCCTGCTTCCCCTTCTCTCTCTGCCTGCCTCTCTGCCTACTTGTGATAGCTCTATCAAATAAATAAATAAAATCTTTAAAAAAATATTTTATGATGATATCATTTTGACCGCTGGACTCTATTATGTGACTGTATCCTCATTATAGTATGTTTGAAAACATAAATACCAAAGACTTATGTAAGTATCATGGAAATAGCTTAACCTTTGGATCCTATATAGTCAGAAAAGTCAGAAGCAGAAAATAATCTAGCTAGTTAATAGAAAAAGATTTTAGGAGGTTTTTTCCTTGCTTCAAGGAACAGAATATATAATAAAAATACAATAATCATGTTTTACATGTTTCAAATCCATTTATACTTCAACAATGTTCAGAAAACAAATCATACAACTGAAATGAAAAATTCTGTACATTGGTTTAACATTTACATTAAATCATCTGCATTATTTAACAAGTGAAGAATTATCCAAGTTATATATTGTAGGTAAATTCATATTAAAAATTCATCTATTTGGGGCACCTGGGTGGCTCAGTGGGTTCAAGCCTCTGCCTTCGGCTCAGGTCTTGATCCCAGGGTCCTGGGATCGAGTCCCGCTTCGGGCTCTCTGCTTCGCTGGGAGCCTGCTTCCTCCACTCTGCCTGCCTCTCTGACTACTTGTGATCTCTGTCTGTCAAATAAATAAATAAAATCTTTAAAAAAATTCATCTATTTAAATGAGTACAATTAATATCCTGATTTATGAATGCAAAGTCCCAGGTAAGGTCAGAATTCCATATGACATCTTTATGGACTAAAACTTAAATTACAAACTAATGATTTATCCAAAAGTTGTGCAAAAGCACAGAGAGTCAACCCCTACTTTCTGCTTTAGCAACTATGTGGCTAGTTGGGTTCTGTTTTGGTTAGACATCAATGTGCAGCATGAAAGAGGCAAAGGCAGGTTATTTCAGGATTTATCTTTTTTTTTTTTAATCTTTTTTTTTTTAAAGATTTTATTTATTTATTTGACAGAGAGAGAGATCACAAATAGGCAGAGAGACAGACAGAGAGAGAGATGAGGAGAAGCAGGCTCCCTGCTGAGCAGAGAGCCCAATGCGGGACTCGATCCCAGGCCCCTGGGATCATGACCTGAGCCGAAGGCAGAGGCTTAACCCACTGAGCCACCCAGGCGCCCCTCAGGATTTATCTTTATGACAAATCCACTTCTAGAGAAACAACTTCATTATTCTCAAGGCTTAGGTTTGTCTTTCTTGAAATTTGGAGCAATTTATAATAATTTAAAGACATAACTGGTCCGATGTTTGTATCTGATATCTCCAAATGGTCTGAAAGTTCCTGGAAGGCAGAAACTTTGTATAAGTCTACTTATTCATCTCTGTGGGGATGTCATCACCATTTGGCAGGAAGTCAAAAGTTCTTTTCCCAGTATTTTGGGACAAGGCTTCCACTAGGGCCAGGTGGCCAAGGATGGGCAAAGGAATTAAGGACAGAATGCAAATTCCTAAGTTCAGGCAAACCTAGCTTCAGGAAATATCCATTTATATAACTAATTATGGAATCTGGAAGTCAATAACAAGTACTGTGAGGGCAGTACAAGCATTTTTCATCCCCTCCCATCAAGGTGGTCTGCTCCCCCCGTGATTACCAGTCAGGTTCCACCAGCTCCTGCCTCTGGGTTGTGTGATTATGGACTCTAACCACAACATACTGTCTCACCTTTAAAAAATAATTGGAAAAATAACTGAAAAGTAGGGGAAGGATAAATGGGGCCAGAGATGAAAATTAGATTACAAGTGGCCCACTGTAAGCTCCTACGTACTGGCGAAAGACTGCCCACAATTTGGCTCTGAAAAGCCTCAGCACCCAATGCAAAAGGAAAACAAGATCAGTTACGTGACATGCAGTGTGTCTTGGGTAAAAGCAAACTATTAATAGTAGTAGCTTAGGAGAAATTCAGCTATTCTTGATACCAAGTGGGAAGATAAATTTCCCATGACTGCCCAGGAAAAGGACACTGTGTGACATAGTGGACAGTATCTGAAGATCTCTGTAATAAGTAAATAAAATTAATGGATTTTAATGCCCTTTCAGTGTTAGCCGATGGCAAGTCCCAAAGCACAAATTCAAAAGAGCTAATTCTGTGAAGGAAGAAAAACAGTGTTGTTTAAGATTCAGCTCTCTGAAGGTCTGGTTTAATATAAAGACAAAATTCAAATTGCCTACAACATCGATTTCCAGACCTTTTACTCTGCCATGCAGGCTGTGATGATTATATGTGAAAAGCCCATTTCCAGTACTAACTGGATCATCACCCTTTTCTCTCCTCTTGATAGTATCTTATTGTGGTATATTGCAAAAATGGCCACAAAGTAAAACAAAAAGTACAGGACTAGGCTTTGCAGTTCCTCCTTTCTAAAAGTGGAGTCTTGGGCGCCTGGGTGGCTCAGTGGGTTGAGCCGCTGCCTTCGGCTCAGGTCGTGATCTCAGGGTCCTGGGATCAAGGCCCGCATCGGGCTCTCTGCTCAGCGGGGAGCCTGCTTCCCTCTCTCTCTCTGCCTGCCTCTCCATCTACTTGTGATTTCTCTCTGTCAAATAAATAAATAAAATCTTTAAAAAAAAAAAATAAAAAAAAAATAAAAGTGGAGTCTTATTTTCCCACCATTTTAATCTGGGCTGATCTTGTGGCTTGATCTGACCAACAGAATGTTGCAGAAGTAACACTGAGTTTCAAGCCTTGGGATCAAGAACCTTCGCAACTTCTGGCCTCTTGCTTTTGTAACCTGCCACCGCCAAGTGAACAAGTCTAAGTTAGGCTGCCAGGTGATGGAAAACATATGGCCCGCATGCCTTCTAGAAATCCAACTGACAACCAGCCAGTCCCCAGAAGGAGAAGTGCTTACCTCACCCGCTGCCGACCACAGACCAAAGGAACCCAGCAGAAAAGCCACTCAGCTAAGCGTGGACCAAATGGCCAGCCCACAGAGTCATAAGCAAAATAAGTTGTTGCTTTTTTAGGTCACTAAATTTGGTGTGGTTTGTTATGCAACAAAAACTAACAGACACACTTAAAAAAAACAAGAGCAACCCAATTCACAATATTAACAAAAAAGATAAAACGCTTAGGAATGAACATAACAAGCTGTGTGCAAAATATATGAAGAAAACTGAAACACTCCTGACGGATCCAAAATTAGGCTCCCCCCCCGCCCCCCCGCCCCCAGAAACGGAAAAACATACCATGTTCTTGGATAGGAAAATCAACTTCATAAGAATGTCAATTCTCCCTAAGTGAATGTAAGTTAAAACTGATCCCAACAGAGACTTCTCTCTGGAACCAGAAAAACTGAATCTAAAGTTAAATTTGGAAAAGAACTAAAGAAGCAAAAATACTTTGAAGAAGGAACCGAATTGGGGACATTTGCCCTCAGAGATATTAAAACCAAGGGCGCCTGAATGGCTCAGTCGGTTAAGCGTCTGCCTTCCACTCAGGTCATGATCCCAGAGTCCTGGGTTAGGGCTCCTTGCTCAGCGGGGAGCCTGTTTCTCCTCCTCCCTGCCACTCCCCCCTGCTTGTGCTCTCTCTCTCTGTGCCAAATAAATAAAATCTTAAAAAGAGAGATTAAAAAAAATAATAATAAAAAAAATTAAAAAAAAAGAGAGATTAATACCAAGTATTAATCCTCAATAAATTAAAATACATCATCACAGGGACAGACCATTGCACCAGAGTAGAAAATCTAGAAACAGACCACAAAGCACGAGGATTTAGTGTACGATAAAAGCAGCCTCACAAAATCTATGGGAGGTGAAGACACTTTCTCATAAATGAGACAACTGGGTAGCGATTTGGAAAAAGAGTTCGATCTATACTTTACACCATACACCAAGGTAATTTTGAATGGATCAAAGGCTCAGTGTTTAAAAGTGAACGTACGCAAAGAACATGTAAAAAGTGAAACCACACAAATCCTGTAACCCACCAGACATATCGCAGTGTCAATTTAGGCGTTTGTAAACATATACACAAACGAGAGGTTATTAAGAAGTGCATCCCTTTGGCTAAGAATCGCTGCACAGACGAGTCCTCTACTCCGCAGAAACATATTGCTCCGGACTCCGTTACCCCCAAGCCTGGAGAGCAACCCACTACCCCATAACCCGCCTTCCCCGCGGAGGCGCTCGAGGAAACGCCTCCTTGCCCTCCCACGTTCTGATAGGTTCTCGAGACCGAGGCTGCAAAGAGACCCGCGGACCTATTGGCTAGCGGGCGTGGCCCGCGCGGGGCTTGCTGGGATTTGTAGGCTTCTGGACTCCCCGTCTGACGTCGCAGATTTCGGCCCCTTGAGCACTGCGGTGGTGAAGAGGTGGGTGTGTCTGGAGACGGGGTGCAGGGAGGGGCGAGAATTCAGGAGGAAAAAAAAACCCACGAAGGATTAAACATTGAAGAGAAATTAGGGTTGCGGGCACTCAGGAAGGGGCGAACCTACTTCGAAGTGGGGCGCAGAGCGTTTGAGGTGGGGGAGCACAAGTTCTACGGCCAATCAGACATTAGCTAAACTGTCGCCTTAGCAACCAGTCCGGACAGCTAAGCCCGGTCCCTTGCCCCGACTCCAAGGAAATGGGGGGAGCCTGGGCTGTTTAAATGTGTTTGGGCTCGGATGGACAGAAGCAGAATCCCTTTCCTCCCAGCTCTAGTGGCGCTGAAGCTGCGGCTCGGTGGGCGGGGAACGGCCGCGTCCCGGAGCACCACAAACTCCCCGCCGATTGGCCCACAGCCCCTCCGGGGCGTGGTCTGGGGCGGGCCCTCCCGCCCGCTGCGAGGCGAGGACCTCCGGGATTCCTAGAGAGGACTCGGAAGTGCTTTCGGCGGTGGGATTGATGGCTCGACCCTGTTGGACAGGGAAAGCTTGGACTTGCTTACTTCCGGCGAGGAAGTGTTGCGAAGTGTCGGCTTCGGTTTTCTTTCCGTTTGTGGGGAAAAAAACCTGTCTTTCCGAGCGTGGCTGCGGGAGCTTGGTCTCCGGGAGAGCTCCCCGGGCCTGGTGCCTGGAGGAAAGGGGATGGGCTTTGTGTCCAGACGGGGGTCCTGTCTCTAACCTTGACCGACCCGGTTTCCGTGACTATGGGGTCAGGGGCGATACCGAAGACTCCAGGTCCGAGCCTGTACTTATAGCTGTGCTTCTCTTCGGGACCAATGAAGTTTCCTCTTGGTCTGTCATGCTCTTGTGGCATGAAGGACAAGACCCCTTTTGACCGCTGTAATGTGTTTGACCCCTGTTTTGACTTAAGTTTGGCTTGTGATAGAGACAAGCAGAGACTGCGTCTGGACTAGTTAGTAAGTCTTGTCCTATTATTTATAAGAAATATAATGTTCCTCACCATTAAAATTGTATTCGGTTAGGCCCGATGTCAGGTTTTTATTGCTTTTCTTTAAATTGTTTAAATGTTGGAAATGTTCTCTATTGGTAGTAATTTTATGGGCGGAGTGACGGCTGTCTTGTAGTCTGTATTTTAAAGTAAATTGCACTGTTGAGTTGTCATCTTTAGTACCGATGACCTCTTTGTCATCTCTCTGCTAATAATGATTTCCAATATATCAGTAGGTTGCACACTCACGGAAGTGCCCTTCAGAAGATCTTAAAGAGCAGAAAACAGATTTGATCTGTGTAACCCCGCTAACCTGGAGAGACATCCTTCTGAGTTGGAATGATAATGACAGAGTCTGGGGAAGTCATAGACTTAGACCCTCCAGCCGAGACTTCACAGGAGCAAGAAGACCTTCTAATAGTGAAGGTGGAAGAAGAAGACTGCACGTGGATGCAGGAGTACAACCCTCCAGTGTTTGAGACTTTTTACCAGCGCTTCAGGCACTTCCAGTATCATGAGGCCTCGGGTCCCCGGGAGGCCCTGAGCCAGCTCCGGGTGCTGTGCTGCGAGTGGCTGAGGCCCGAGCTGCACACCAAGGAGCAGATCCTGGAGCTGTTGGTGCTGGAGCAGTTCCTGACCATCCTCCCTGAAGAGTTTCAGACCTGGGTGAGAGAACATCACCCGGAAAGTGGAGAAGAGGCTGTGGCTGTGGTAGAAAATATACAGAGAGAACTGAATGAGCGCAGACAACAGGTGAGTGAAAGGGGAGACACTGGTGCAGTGAGGAAGGAGAGGAAGAGAGTTAGGTGCTGCTGAGCAGGGGTGAGATCCTTGGCGCTCGGGTCCTTCATCCATATTCTTTTGTTCTCCTGGGATTAGGTACACTGTGGAGATTTCCTGCCACTCCAGCAAAGAGAAGCAGTATCCAGTGTGTTAACCTGGAGAAGACAGTCAGCGATTTTATTTCTTTGTAAAATTACTGTATCTGTTTTTTGAATGACATGATGCAAAATTCAAAAGGTGCATAAGGTTGTTATGAAAAGTAAGTTTCCTCTCGCCCCTAAGTCCCCAGCTACCTTAATCCTCTTCAGAGGTAGCCACTGTCGCCCAATACCTGTATATCCTTACAGAGAGAGACTTTCTTCTGTGTATATATGAGCACACATGTAGGTGATATGTTTTAAGAAAGCATAGGTGTTTTTAAATCACTGTGCACTTCTGCCTTTTGCTTTTTTCTTACATTTTGGTTTGTTCCATGTTCGTGCAAACAACGCTGCCTCAGTCTCTGAAACTGTGTTATATTTCACTGCGTGGATGAGTGTACCAGAATTTTAACTCCTGTTGAAGCCCATTTAAGTCATTCCTTTCGATTGTTTCTGAACTTTTATATAACAAACTTTGCTGCAATGACTTTTACGTACATCATGAATTATAGAATAAATGCTTAGAGGAAGTCCGATTGTTGGCTCAGAGGGCATATGCATTTGTGATTTTTTTTTTTCCTTAAAGATTATATTTATTCATTTGACAGAGACACAGCGAGAGGGGGGAACACAAGCAGGGGAGCAGGAGAGGGAGAAGCAGGCTTCCTACTGAGCAGGGAGCCTGATGCAGGGCTCGATCCCAGGACCCTGGGATCATGACCCGAGCACAAGGCAGACGCTTAACCACTGGGCCACCCAGGCACCCCTGCATTTGTAATTTTGACAGCTGTTGACAGATTGCCCTCGGCAGGGCTTAGACCAGTTTTTACGCCCTCCTGCAGGGTACGAGAGAAATTTTTGCTCACAGCCTGATGATGTGATGTTATCCAACTTTTTGTTATTGCTAATCTGAAAGATGCAATATTCCATTACTGTGAGATTTTAGTGTGCATTTCTTATATTATGGGTGAGCTTGACCACAATATATTTTAAAGGGCTATGTGTGTACCCTTTTTTTTTTTTTTTTTTAAGTAGCCTCTACACCCAGTGTGGGGCTTGAACTCACAACCCCGAGATCAAGAGTCACATGCTCATTGACTGAGCCAGCCAGGCAGTATATGCGTGTACCCTTTTTTGTGCATTATCTGTTTGCATTATTTATCTATTTGAAAAAAGTAAGCACTGTGTCTGTCATCTGAGTTGCAAGTTTATATTTCCACTTTATTGTTGGTCTTTGCTCATGGAGATTTTTGTTTTGCAGGGGTTTTAATTTTTAGGTAGTCCATTTATATCTTTTAATTTATGGTTTCTGGGTTTTGTGTCATACTTAGAAAGGTCTTCTCCACTACAGTATTATAAGAAAATTTTCTAATAGTCTTTTCTCAGTTTTTAAGTTTTTATTTATTTATTGTTTTGGTGCACAGTGTTTGATATGGTTATAACTTTCTTTCCCCAGATGTCTGTCCAGTTGTCCCAGCAAACTTGTATAGTAATCCCTTTTGTCCTTTCTGATTAAAATGCTGTCTTTATTACATTCCAAATTTCTGCATGTATTTGGGTGTATTTATGGTCTTTTTAATCTGTTTTATTGACCTTATTATCTGTTAATGTTTGAGTTTTTTAATTATCTGAGCTCTGCAAAGTGTTTTGGTATTGATCGGGCTACCCTTTCCTGTTCCAAATTTTGTTCAATATTTTCTTTTTTCCTGATGAACTTTAGAATTACTTACTTTAGTTTTCACCACTCCAAAAATCCTGTTGTTTTTTTTTTGGCTGGGGAGGGGGGTTTTGCAGTAAATCATGTATTAATTTAGAGAGGATCAATATCTTTATGTTGTTACATCTTCTTGTCTGTTTTTTTTTTGGTAACTTAACGTATTTACTTGACAGAGAGCGAGACCACAAGTAGGCAGAGCTGCAGGCAGAGGGAGAGCGAGAAACAGGCTCTCTGCTGAGCAGGGAGCCCAATGCTGGGCTTGATCCCAGGATCCTGGGATCGTGACCTGAGCCGAAGGCAGACGCTTAACTGACAGGCGCTCCTCTTCTTGTCTTACTCATTTATAACCTGACCCTCTACCTTCTTGTTGCTAGGGTCACACTTTCTTAAACTTTAATTAATTAATTAATTTAGCGAAGAAACAAAAATTGTGAGACCTTAGGTCACAAGAGTTTGAAGTTAGGTGGAGAATTTCCCTCATTCTTTCTTTTTCTTTTCTTTCTTTCTTTCTTTTTTAAAAAATATTTATTTGAGAGAGAGAAAGTGCGTGGGCAGAGGGAGGAGGAGGGATAACCCAATTCCCTGTTGAGCGGGGAGCCTGACATTGGGCTTGATCTCAGGATGCAGGATGCTGAGATCATGACCTGAGCCAAAGTCAGACACTTAACTGCCTGAGCCATCCAGGCGCCCCTCCCTTATTTTTGAGAGCCATTGCACTTCATTGTAAGGTCCCAGTCTCATTATTCTTCATATCTGGGTGAGGGGTACTTCAACATTCCAGAACATCCTCAGGCTCTTCAGCTGGTATAATTCCCTCCATGAGGCAAGTGGGCAGCAAGAGAGAATTGCTACGGACCCTCAGCCAGACCCTTGGCTATACCGAATGATTATCCTCCAGATGGGAATGTCTGAACCTTTCTATTGCCTCCATCAGGACAGAAAGTAAAGGTTCATGGTGACCTCTGGTTATTCCTTTTTTAAGCCTAATTTGGGACATTAACAAACAAGCTTTTCCTTACTTTTTAAAATAATAATATTGAAAAATACAGAGGAAAACAAAACGGATTTTTGATCCAGGATTGACAGTCACTGTGTACTTTTACCTCTCTCATTGTGATATGCAGCCTGTCTTTGGCAGGGACACAGAGAAAATTAATTTCTGGTTGGTAGTAGGGATTTGAGGCCCATAGAGAGGATTTTTTTTTAAAAGATTTTGTTTATTTATTTGACAGACAGAGATCCCAAGTAGGCAGAGACCAGGCGGGGCGGGGGGGAAGAAGGCTCCCTGCTGAGCAGAGAGCCTGATGCGGGGCTCGATGCCAGGACCCTGGGATCATGACCTGAGCCGAAGGCAGAGGCTTAACCCACTGAGCCACCCAGGTGCCCCAAGAGGGGATTTCCTTAAGGGACCCCGTAGCTCACTTTGTTTGCCTTTCTCTCTGCCTGCCATCTGCATCCCCGACATTGTTCCTCAGCTTTATCTCCAGGCAGTTCTTGTCTCTGGCAGGCCTTTTCCCAGGCTTTATCCCTTACCCCTCCTCCTTGGTGTCTCTGTCTTAGTGTCAGGGAACCTCAAGGGCTACTTTGCTTTTTCGGTGCTGACATGCCCTTTGACATACTTGGCATCATCTTAACTCTTACCCTGAGTGGGTAAGGACACACAAGGACACACAAACTTCCATGCCAAATGATCTTTGCCGCAACTGTTGTGGAGCACCCGTTAATGTGACTCCTGTACCATGTTCTGCGAGTGCTAAGAGGGTGAAAATTTAAAGTGCTTTGAAACATAAGGGAGGGGAAAAGGGGGATGGCAGTTCTCTCTCAATGCAGGATCTTAGTATCTGCTAGGACGCTGCTGAGCTAGTACCTTCCAGAAAAGATAGATTGCGGAGACCAGTTGTGGCAGAGTAATTGTGTGTCTGCTAGGGTTGACCGAGAGCCCAGAACAGAAACATGGAGTACTGAGCAGGCGGGTCAGGAACTAGCTCTGGTCTTGGTGTTGGTCTGTCCTACACCTGAACGGCATCCACTACGGAACCGAGTGTGGCTTCCGGAGTCTATACTGACCTTTGCAACTTCCCTTCTCACTTCTTTCCCCTTCACTAAACTTGACTCACTGTGGCTTTCTTATGGTTCCTTAACTGTACCAGACACCTGTTTTCTGCCTGAGAGTCTTTGCTTATATCATTCTCTCGGATCCAGACACTTCTGACTTTTCTCCTGGCGGGCTTCTTTTGCCCTTTAGGTGTTTACTTAAAGGTGACACTTCCTCAGAAAAGCCTTTCTTGGCCGCCCTTTCTAAAGTAGGTCTCATCAGTTCTGTCTTAAGGCACAACTTTCTTCTCCTTTCTAACCATTAACAGTTTGTAATTATGTATTTATTTGTATGTGAATAAGCTTAATGGAAGTCATCTTCACCTAGAAAGAAATTGTGTTTATTAAGCCACTGTGTAGTCAGTTTGCCTGGCTCATTGTAGATACACATTAAATATTTGGCAAAAGAGTGAATGGAAGAGTGGGAATTTACTGGATTCTTCCACAGCCCTCTCTGCAACATGCTGATCAGTGTGGTTGTGCTTGTTAGATCGTGGTGTGTCCCGAAGGGCTTCCTCAGAAGATGGTGCCACCTGGAGTTGTACAGGAGTCCCTCAGCCACCAGCTCCTGTCCGTGGACCCCCAGTCTGAACAAGAGCCACAGAAGCCTCATCTGCTGGAGGAAAATGGTGAGGACATGAGATTTGGTGGAGCAGATATGGCTAGAAGTGGGTGGCCAGGCCACGTGGGTAAGCGGTAATTGTGGGAAAGAGACTTCGGGCTGGACAGCCTCTCTGCAGTCAGCAGGTTCGGGAGCTTGGGAAGGGCTGGGGACCTGGCATCGGGTCCTGGGCATTCAGAGAGAGGTCACCTTGTAGGATGATTCTTAGTGAATGTAGCCCCGTTCGAAAGCTGCCAGGATGATGACAGCTCTAAGTGCGGAGGCTGTCAGAAGACCTGCAGAAGTCCTTTACGAAAGTGTCGTACTTGTTTTATGACAGTTTTCCGGCTCCAACTTGTCGACTTTGTAGTCTTACTGCTCCCGTAAGAACAGCTCTCCAGTTCCTGACTGCGTTCCTTTCTGGCTCCTCAGTGGTTCACCTTGAAATCTTATTTTCAAGCAGGGCTTCCCGGTGACCATTAGAGTGACTGTTCTCTCTCTCTCCTCCCTTGCCCCCCCCCACTCAATTTTATTAACTTGTATTAGACACGTGACGGAAGGAAAGTGAACTGATGAGTCTTACTTATGATGGCAAATGTCCACAGGTCTCTAACCCTAATCTGAAACTCTCGCTATCAGATATATTTTAGAAGTCAGAAATTTTCAGATTTATTAAGGGAATATAGGAATATGATTTATATACCCTATAGTACAGTACCAACAGGATCTGAGGTGGGACTCCACAGTGCACACATTAATATTTCGGCAGTGAAATGTATGCAGCTTTGCAGTAAGTAGATTAAATAAAAACTTTCAAGAGCTTCACATCAGTTCTTTTTTTTTTTTTTTTTGTAATTTATTTTCAGCATAACAGTATTCATTGTTTTTGCACCACACCCAGTGCTCCATGCAATCCGTGCCCTCTATAATACCCACCACCTGGTACCCCAACCTCCCACCCCCCACTGCTTCAAACCCCTCAGATTGTTTTTCAGAGTCCATAGTCTTTCATGGTTCACCTCCCCTTCCAATTTCCCCCAACTGCCTTCTCCCCTCCATCTCCCCTGGTCTTCCATGCTATTTGTTATGCTCCACAAATAAGTGAAACCATATGATAATTGACTCTCTCTGCTTGACTGATTTCACTCAGCATAATCTCTTCCAGTCCTGGCCATGTTGCTACAAAAGTTCTGGTCAGGTTTTGCTGTCAAATTGATTCAGAGCCTAACTTAATGCGAGGAAGGCCTTCTTTTGTATTTAGCGCTTGGGGATTTCAAAATTGTGGAGAAGGTATCACAAACATGTGTTCCAGGTTTGGCCGCAGCCTTTCTTGTGTTTTCCCCTGAGGGGTCAGCCCTTCCATTTCGCATGCCCCATGGCTCCGGATGGCTCCAGTCTTTTCCAGCTTTCCTTTCACTATGGTAATAATAACAAAAGTTGGAGCAGCAGCAGCCGTACTAATATAGTGTTTACTGGGCATCAGCAACTGTCCCAAGTGCTTTACGTGTGGGAATCATTAAGCCCTCAGTGTACCAGAGAAAATAGTTTTTGCTGTTTACCATCTGGGGCCAAGGGACCCTTTTATTTTATTTTATTTATTGTTATATTATTTTATTATATATATTATATATTTTATGAATAATTTACAAAAGAAAGGATAATAAAAAATAATTCTCAAGGAAATTTTAATAAGAACTAAACCTCTTTATATCAAGTACATTTTGGTAATAGAAACATAAAAAAATGAAAGAATACTATCACCTAGTACTGTCCTTTTTCCCTTTAGAAAAATGAAAACTGTCCCTTTTGCAAAACTGTCCCCAGAATCTTGTTGCAAAATCTTGCCTGATGAAGTCCTTCCTGTTGAATAATTCACTGGATGAGAATGTCATATTTCCTTTTTGAAATTAGAAATAGAGTGTTTGTTGTCGATTCTTACATTTGAAAAAATTTACCTCTGATATTATTTGTAGAGTCCTTTGAAGATTTGCCCTTTGGGTTCAGTTTCATCGTTATTGTGTAGAAGGCCCTGCTCTGTCTCTTCACGGTGTCTTCTTACTCATCTAGTAATAGTGAAGTGTCTTCAGCTGCAAATTGTCTTTGCCGATGGGGTGGAAAATGAATTCTGAATTCACAGCTGTACTGAATGAAAGCTAAAAGCAAGCATCAGCAGTCTTTTTTTTTTTTTTTTTTTAAAGATTTTATTTATTTATTTGACAGAGAGAAATTACAAGTACACTGAGAGGCAGGCAGAGAGAGAGAGAGAAGGAAGCAGGCTCCCTGCTGAGCAGAGAGCCCGATGCGGGACTCGATCCCAGGACCCTGAGATCATGACCTGAGCCGAAGGCAGTGGCTTAACCCACTGAGCCACCCAGGCGCCCAAGCATCAGCAGTCTTATACCTTCTTGAAGATGATGCAAAACTCTGGGCAGTGAATATAATACTTGGAGACTAGTGAAGAATGATCACTTATTTCACTCTTACATCATCATCCTCAGTATTTCCTTTATTCTCCTGTTTTCTTACTATTTTAGTTTTTTTTGCCATCGTTGGGAATAATTAATGAATAATGATTAGGAAACATGCAGTAATTCTTAGTATGATGAATTAGGAAAATGTTTTATGATACGGGAAAAATACAGTCACTCAGATCTCAAAAGGTCCCCTCCATGTGTAGAAGAGTCCAGTGGACCCATACAGAAATTAGGAGACAGAATGAGTCATATTCTATTCTTTAATAGTACTAAAATAATTTTCTTATTGTTCTTCAGAAGACCTCTAAAGGAATAAAAGTCATGTAATTCCAGCCTTTAAAATAGTTAACACTGTTCAGAAAAGAAACCCCAAATCCCAAATTGTGTCTTAATATACTTAGTTGGCATACCAAGGGTTAATGCCCACACTAATCCAACGTAATAGGTACTACTGTTATCCTCGTGTTAGAAATTAAAAAGCTGAGGCCTGGTCAGGTTAGGTAATTCATTCAAGGTCACCGAGCTCTTAGTGACAGAGCTGGGATTCTAACCCCAGCAAAATCCAGTTCTACATTTATCCTTTTACCCAGTTCCTAGTTGTGCTGCCCTTGCTTCTCCACCAGGCCCTTCCAAGTGCACTCCTGTCCACTTCCCTCCACTGCCAGAGTCTCATCACGCCAGGCTGCTCTGTCTTTCTGTGCCTAGGTACGGCTTCTCTTTTCCGCCTTGTGAGCTAGACCCAGCCAGATTCTTTCTTCCAGCAAAATTATGAGGTTTGTTTTGTGTTTGTTTCGGTTTTTGATTTCCACACACTGGGGAAGGCTGCATTCCTCATGCCTTTGATAGCACCGATGGCAGGTTTTCTGTCTCTGGAACTAATTCCAGCGTGAGAGGGGCAAAGTCATTTGCTAAAAAGCTGAAGAAACAAAAGGTTTTATAGGAACTTCATAAAATAAGTGGAATTGTCTGGAGTATAATTATTTTAATTATTGTAGTTGTAATTGGAAGGTAGTCTATGCTCAAAATCCAAATTACTGTTTAAGTACAAACTATATTCATCCCTTCTATTTTTATTTATATTTTTTTAAGATTTTATTTATTTGACAGACAGAGATCACAAGTAGGCAGAGAGGCAGGCAGAGAGAGGGGGAGGCAGGCTCCCTGCTGAGCAGAGAACCCGATGCGGGGCTCGATATCAGGACCCTGGGATCATGACCTGAGCCGAAGGCAGAGGCTTTAACCCACTGAGCCACCCAGGCACCCCTCATCCCTTCTATTTTTTAATTAAGATTTTATTTATTTATTTGACAGACAGAGATCACAAGTAGGCAGGGAGGCAGGCAGAGAGAGAGGGAAGCAGGCTCCCTGCCAAGCAGAGAGCTTGATGCGGGGCTCAATCCCAGGACCCTGAGATCACAACCCAAGCTGAAGGCAGAGGCCCAACCCACTGAGCCACCCAGGCACCCCTATTCATCTCTTTCTCGGCGTCTTTTTTGACTCTCTAGCCACACTCCTGAATTCAGCTGCAGTCTCTGCCGTCTCTGTTTTTGGCTTTCGTCTCTAACCATTATCTCTTTTTGTGTCATTGTTGATTACTTCCTAGTCCATTATCTCTTTTGTGTCATTGTTGATTACTTCCTAGTCCTTAGAGAGAAGCAGACTACATAAGGACATACATCTTTAGGACCAGGGAAACCATAGCAACGTCTAAACTGTGAGATTAAAGATTAATACCAGGTGCATTTGTCCCAATCAGGGCATACATAGATCATGAGATCGTATGCACCCCCAATCTCAAACAAAGAACAAGCAGAGGTGATAGCAGGGGTCAGAAGGTCACCAACAGACCCTCTAGACATTTCACATACAATTCATTCTGCTCAGAAAGCACCCTCATCCCCCCAAGCCCACCCCAACCCTGCTTACCAGAGTCACATTCTGTGAAAAGGCTTTGCTGGTGCTCCCACCTCCTGCTGCTGTGGAGGTGCTCCTGCTTCTAGGCTCCTGTGGGAACTTGAGTGACTTTCAAGTATATTACCCTTACACTGTGCTGGAAGTAAGTGAGGCTCACATGTCTGCTCTCCCCACTAGACAGTAAAGTTTTTGGAAGGCAAGAATTGTTTTATCTTCCTTTCTTATAACACACAATGTAGACTTAGTGCTTTACTAATTGGCTGACTCTCCATCAACCATGGTAGCTTTTGGACGGAGGAGAACGTGGACTAAGACTTTGCTTGTCAAAATGGGGCTCAAGGAGCAGCACCAGAATCACATGGCTTTGTTAGAGGCGCAGGATATGGGGGCCGCTGCAGAACGGCTGAGCCGTATCTGTCCTGTACCAAGACCTCCACACGATTTGTGTGCACATTAAAATTTGGGAAATCCTGGGCTCTCCATAGCACTTCAGCCTCGTGGAAGCTGTGGGACTGGTTGTTCTTTGAGATGATGAGATTTGACCTTGGCGGAGCAGATTGCATCCTTTACAAGTGAATGGCACAGTCTTGAGGTCCCCAGCAGGGATTAGCCTGATTGACTACAGCAGGGAGTCTAGTTTTTGTGGGGGAAGAGAGAGTGTAGTTGGTGGGGGAGGAGCCACAACGTGGAGGGCCTTGAGAGCCAAGCAGAAAAATATGGCCTTGCCGTGGCAAGGCGCCATCGTGGATTCTTGAGTGCAAGTAGACCATGATGGGAGTTGGAACTGGACAAAGATATTCTCACTGATGCCTCTTTTTCTCCCCCCTCAGCCCTACCTGCTCTCCAAGTTCCTTCCCTTCCCCTGAAGGACAGCCAGGAGCTGACAGCCTCACTTCTCTCAGCTGGGTCCCAGGTGAGCCGGCGTCCCATGCCCACAGTGAGGACCCATGTCTGTTCTTGGACAAGGAGGCCCCCTAATCCTGAATCCCCATCAGGAGTTCTGTCTCACTGCAGACCGGGCCCAGCTGGGGTTCCTCCTTGAATGCTGCTTTCCCTTCGAGCCAGTGCTTCCCTCTCGTCTTTGAAGCACAGACCCTCCTTCTGTTTTTCCCTTCATGCTCCCACTTCTTCCCCTCACTCCAAATCTGAACAGAGGAAATGGGAATTTAGTGGTGATCTCGTGTTTCAGAAGTTGGTGAAAATTGAAGATGTGGCTGATGTGGCTGTATCCTTCATCCTGGAGGAATGGGGACATTTGGACCAGTCCCAGAAGTCCCTCTATAGGGATGACAGGAAGGAGAAATTTGGGAGTATTACTTCCATGGGTAAGAATGATTTCATCTGCATGGATTAGGACATCTTAACTTTGTTATAAAGAGTATTTCTGGCACATCATATAAAAGCATGTATGTGACTTAATTACTGTGACTTTGCTTATTTTTTTTTTTTCTGTGAAAGAGTAAATTGACATTCCCCCTTTTTTTCTTATTCAGCTTATTCTGATTATTTCCATCATCATCATCAGGGTATGAGTGAAGTCTGATAATACTTGGGGGATAGTATTTGCAATGCAGCAAATGTTCTCATTTTAGTGCTTTAAGATAAAAGAGCTCAGAGCTGACAGGCTTGGGTTTTAATAGATTCGTAGTAGTTAATTGTATTCTGTTCCTTGACACGTTGAATAATTCCTAACTGAATCATTCTCATCTGTGAAGGCATCTCAGACTTTGCCGAATAACTGCTTATTAGAGTACATTTGACCTTTGAGCAACATGGGGCCAAAGGCGCTGACCCCCCACACAGTCAAAAGTCTGAGTATAACTTTTTTTTTTTTAAGATTTTTATTTATTTATTTGCCAGACAGAGAGCACAAGTAGGCAGAGAGGCAGGCAGAGAGAGAGGAAGGGAAGCAGGCTCCCCACTGAGCAGAGAGCCCGATGCCGGGCTCGATCCCAGGACCCTGAGGTTGTGACCTGAGCTGAAGGCAGAGGCTTTAACCCACTGAGCCACCCAGGCGCCCCATGAGTATAACTTTTGACTCCGCCAAAACTTAACTAGTCATAGCCTACTGTTGAGCTGAAGTCTTCTGATAACATAAAGTCAAAAAATTTATTAAAGTTTATAAAAAATAAAAAATAAAAGTAAATAAAAAATTTTAAAAATTTTTAAAAAATCATAAAACCGAGTAACACATCCTTTATATATATATGTCATATATTGTGATCTTACATGAAAGTAAGCTAGAGAAAAGGAAGTGTTATTAAAATCGTAAGGAAGAGGAAATGCATTTATGGGATTGTATGTATCAAAGGAAAGTCAAAGTCAGTGGACCTGTGTGGTTCAAACTCGTGTTGTTCAAGGGGCGACTGTGTTATTGGAGGATCTCCCCTTTCATCAGTGCCTGGGGGGCTGGTTGTTCACTCCATCATCATTCTCAGATCGCGGGTGTCTATTTCATGACATCCGCCTGGCCACCTCCATTTTACATGTCCCCATCCCTTCTTGAAATTTTGTGCCCCAAATGAGATTTTGAGCTTGTTTCTAAATTATGATCCTGCAAACTATTACTCAATTATATGCCAGGCACTGATGAAAGGGGAGATCCTCCAATAACACAGTCGCCCCTTGAACAACACGAGTTTGAACCACACAGGTCCACTGACTTTGACTTTCCTTTGATACATACAATCCCATAAATGCATTTCCTCTTCCTTACGATTTTAATAAAAATCCAGGCATATAATTTTTTATAAAAAATCTCTCACCGTATAAATGCTGATCTCAGCACCAAAATTTTGGAGCTTATAGCTTTTATCTTCTTTTGAATGAATTCTCTTAGAAGAACCACTACAAACTAAGCACTCTGGTAGACTTCAGGTGAAATACACATATAATGTCAAATCTCTGTCTTTTTAAAAAAAGCTTATTTATTTAATTAGTCTCTATACCCAGCGTGGGGCTCCAACCCACCACTCCAAGATCAAAAGTTTTGTGCTTCTCTGAGCCAGCCAGCCACATATAATGCTAAATTTCTTTTAAGCATTTATACCAGCTTACATTGTTCTAAGAGTTTTAGTTCACTTATAGGCTTTTATTTAAAAAAAAAAAATTGACTCCTACTCTCTAAAATTCTCCGTTTCTTTTACTACTAGTGATACATACTAGTATTTCCTTTTCTTTGATTTGCTTGTTTGTGCCCTCTGAGGCTTTATCTTGTAGGGATATTAGTGATGGTGATTCGTCTCAAAGGATTACTTATGCAGCACAAATGTTATATGCAATGCAGATACTTCTTCATTCTCTTTTTATTTTTTTATTTTTTTAAGATTTCATTTATTTGATAGAGAGAGACATAGCAAGAGAGGGAACACAAGCAAGGGGAGTGGGAGAGGGAGAAGCAGGCATTCTACTGAGCAGCGACCCTGAGGCGAGGCTCCATCCCAGGATCCTGGGATCATGACCTGAGCCGAAGGCAGACGCTTAATGACTGAGCCACCCAGGCGCCCCTTCATTCTCTTTTTAAATGAATTTCAGATATCTCATATTTCACATTTGAGTCTGGTAGTATCCTATTCTTTTTTTTTTTTTTTTAATTTATTTTCAGCGTAACAATATTCATTGTTTTTGCACCACACCCAGTGCTCCATGCAATCCGTGCCCTCTCTAATACCCACCATCTGGGTCCCCCAACCTCCCACCCCCCTCCCCTTCAGACCCCTCAGATTGTTTTTCAGAGTCCATAGTCTCTCTTGGTTCACCTCCCCTTCCAATTTCCCTCAACTCCCTTCTCCTCTCTGTCTCCCCATGTCCTCCATGCTATTTGTTATGCTCCACAAATAAGTGAAACCATATGATAACCGTTTTCTTTTTTTCAGTTACTTTGCAGGCATTTAATGAGTTTCAGACTTTGAGTACTTGGCACAGTTTTTCTTTATATTGTTTTCCAAGCAGTTTTAACTTTGTCCTTTCTTTCTTTTTTTAAAAAAATTTTTTAATTTTCAGCATAACAGTATTCATTATTTTTGAACCACACCCAGTGCTCCATGCAATCCGTGCCCTCTATAATACCCACCACCTGGTACCCCGACCTCCCACCCCCCGCCCCTTCAAAACCCTCAGATTGTTTTTCAGAGTCCATAGTCTCTCATGGTTCACCTCCCCTTCCAATTTCCCCCAACTCCCTTCTCTCTATCTTCCCATGTCCTCCATGCTATTTGTTATGCTCCACAAATAAGTGAAACCATATGATAATTGACTCTCTCTGCTTGACTTATTTCACTCAACTTAATCTCTTCCAGTCCCGTCCGTGTTGCTACAAAAGTTGGGTATTCATCCTTTCTGATGGAGGCATAATACTCCATAGTGTATATGGACTACATCTTCCTTATCCATTCATCTTTTGAAGGTCATCTTGGTTCTTTCCACAGTTTGGCGACTGTGGCCATTGCTGCTATAAATATTGGGGTACAGATGGCCCTTCTTTTCACTACATCTGTATCTTTGGGGTAAATCCCCAGTAGTGCAATTGCAGGGTCATAGGGAAGCTCTATTTTTAATTTCTTTGTCCTTTCTGATTTTTTTTAATCCATCTGTTCATTACAAGCTCTTTACAACTCTAGTGTACTCCTACATTAAGAACACATTAGAGTATTTCTGCCCCTTATCTTCTCTGGGAAGGCCACATTAGATTATTTTCATGCCTTTGTGTTCTTAACAGCATTGAGAAGGTCAGGATTTGGGGTGCCTGTGTGGCTCATTTGGTTAAGGGTCTGCCTTTGGCTTAGGCCATGATCCAGTGGTCCCGGGATCAAGCCCTGTGTCAGGTTCCCTGCTCAGTGGACAGCCTCTGCTTCTCCCTCTCCTTCTGCACCTCCCCTGCTCATGCTCTCTTTCTTGCTTCTGTCTTAAATGAATTAAAAAAAAAAAAAAAGGAAGAGGCCAGGGTTTTTAAAGTATCCGTCAGATTCAGAGAGAGATTTTTTAAAACAATAGATGTATCCTGGAGACAGCCATTTCAGTGGGGTGTCCGGGATGTTGGGGAACAAGAGACAGTTTCTATTAAGATAGCAAAGGAGAGGAATTTGGGAAGGCTATCACATAAACCTTCGAGAACATTGTGAAGTTTCAGAGAAAGAGGGCTTATCACTGTAAGAGTACATGGCTTAGGTGGATAGCTTGGTTTTGTATGTTCTCTCTTTCCTTTCTTTCTTTTTTATTGGGAGGGGCAGAGGGGGACGGAAGAGAGAGAATCTCCAGCAGACTCCTCACTGAGCCACAGAGCTTGATTTCACGACCCAGAGATCATGACCTGAGCCAAAATTAAAGAATCCGCCGGTTAACTGACTGAGCCACCCAGGTGCCTCTGTACATTCTCCTGTTCAGTGGGAGAGTTCTAAGCAGACTTAAATGCAACTGGAAAAAAAAAAAACTAGTAAAGAGTGAATTGAAATGTTGGGACAAGGAAGAGGAGATCGTTGATGAGGGTGGTCCCTCAAAAGCGGGATGGCATTGGGAGGTCCAGGGAGCAGGAGCGAGGCTTGGCCTTTGGCCACGGAGACAGCGCTTCTTCCGCCATGATGGGAGGCTGACGGAGGAAGGCAGCCAGCAAGCTTTTGGTTGCGGCTATAGGGTGTTCAAGGAGCTTTGCCTTTCTTTGAAATAGGAGACAGTCACCTGTTGAGAACGAGCAGGTGATGAAGTAGGTGGCAGAGTAGAGGTTCGAATACACTGGCAAACTTTAGTTTGAAAGAGGCCGTAGGGGCACCTGAGTGGCTCAGTGGGCTAGAGCCTCTGCCTTAGGCTCAGGTGTGATCCCGGGGTTCCTGGGATCGAGCCCCGCATTGGGCTCTCTGCTCAGCAGGAAGCCTGCTTCTCCCCCTCTCTCCCTCTATGCCTGCCTCTCTGCCTACTTGTGATTTCTGTCTGTCAAATAAATAAAATCTTAAAAAAAAAAGGCTGTACATACACATAGTAAAACATATTCAAATAGTATAAATGGGTCTAAAGTAAAAAACTGAGTTACCAACCCCAGTCCTCAGTCTTCTGTTGACTATTACCAATTTCTGGATTGTATCTCTAGGCATATTCTGTCTACACACGTTTTTGCAAAAATGATAACATACCATACAGTTATCTGGAATTTTAAAGTAACAGTGATATATCTTGGAAGCCACGATGGAGATATTTTGACATTGCTGATGAGAAAAATGAGTGGGGAAAGGAGCCAACCGTAGGAACGTAGAATGCCAGACAGGACAGCAGTGAGGTTGAAGGGCCTGGATATTTAAAGCATCAAGTCTGCCTGATTTGTTTTTGTCTCCTCTGCCCCCCACCATTGTATTACTAACTAGCTGGGCAGAGCATTGAGCAAGAAGCATAGTCTTCTGTCAGATATGCAGATAAACCAAGAACATCAATAGAAAGTTTGTCGTGTACGTGGTAAAGGGGTGGGAAAAGAGGAAAAAAGTAAATCTGAACCCATTGGTGTGATAACCTATATAATCACTTTCTCTGGAAAAGGGCAGTTGTTAATAGAACGAGAGAGGTGCATTGGGCTAATCTGATTTTTTTTTTTTTCTTTGAATTCATCCCTGGAAAAAGAAAACCATGTGCTTTTTTGACTGGTTGAATGGGAGAGAATTCTGGTAAGAATAGAATGTATGGGCATAAGCAGATGTGAATAAAAGAGAAAAAGAAAGCCTGTGATGACAGGGAGATTACTTGCTTACTTAAATGGGGGAGGAAAAAAACCCATTCTTTTTGTGTATATGTTTGTTTCTACTATCAAGATGTCTTTTAGGAAGAGTAAAAAGAGTTTTAAGAAGTTGAAATGCAAGTTTTCTTGATGGTATAAGAATTACAACTTCTCCCTATGAAAAAAAGGTTTGTAATAGTATCTACCTCAGAAGGGCATTGTTAGGATAAAATGCCATAAACTTTATAGGTCTGGTCCATAGCAGCACTTAGCAAATGGTATCTCTCATTACCATTATTCTGTAATATTTGAAAGCAGCTTTTCTGTTTACAAAAAGAAAAATCTTATTAGAAAGTTCTCGATAGGCCCTTGTCTCTCTGTCTCTCTCTAGCATATAAAAAATAATAGTCCCTATTTTTTTTTAAAGATTTTATTTATTTATTTGACAGATCACAAGTAGGCAGAGAGACAGGCAGAGAGAAAGGAGGAAGCAGGCTCCCTGCTGAGCAGAGAGCCTGATGCAGGGCTCGATCCCAAGGACCCTGAGATCATGACCCGAACTGAAGGCAGAGGCTTTCATCCACTGAGCCACCCAGGCACCACCAATAGTCCCTATTTTTAACTACTGAAGATTTATCTCTGCAAAGCATAATAAATGTCCATGCTTCAAGTGAAATGTGGGTTGCCAGTCGGGTTACACTGGAGGTGATTGTGGTCTCTCCAGCGTCTGTAGTCATCAATGACTATTAGGTATTAAGCTAGCTCTTAACAGTACTAGATTCTTCCCTGGGTATAGGAAGAATGCATTTTTTCCTTTAGACTAATTCATACCAAACAGATTCTTGGGGGATTAAAAAAGCTGGAAAGATCATCTTTCTTCTCCATGCTGTAAATGAACAGACAGAAGGAGGTTAGCTGCACAACCCAGTACCACATTGTAGGAAGAAGGTTTACTGTTGCACAGGTGGGCACAGATAGGTCCTGTTAAATACGCCACCAGGAGGGCGTCACCTTCATTAAGTAGAAGGACTGCTCTCCTGGTTTCATCCGTTTGATGCATTCTTGCCAGCGCTTTTGTCCCCAGCCTGTTTCCACAGGGGATTCTTTGTCCCCTCCCTGGAGCATAAAGCCGCCTTTGCCAAGTCCTGCGGTGCTAGCACATGTTCGGCTTCATAATTACCCATGTCCTTCAGTCATTTTGTTTCTTCCCGTGTGGGGAGTAGCTAATCTGTTTTCCTTCTGTTACTTCAGATTATGAATCTGGGCATGACAATGTGGAACTCGCCGTCAAGCAGATTTCTGATGACGCTGAACCCCACTGGGTGACGTCAGGAAGCCCTGCAAGAAATGTTCCCCAGAGTCAAGGGTTTGGAGAAGTTAGTGACCTTCACAGCATGGTAGAGAGGTGGCAGGTAAACCCCGCAGCAGGGAAATCAAGGCAGAACCCTTCCCAGAAAAGAGATCTCAGTGCCATCGCGGACGCTCACCGTAAGCAAAACACAAGTGGCGAGAGAGGTCACAAATGTAACGATTGTGGTAAATTTTTCCTTCAAGCCTCAAACTTCATTCAGCATCGGCGAATCCACACTGGAGAAAAACCATTCAAGTGTAGTGAATGTGGGAAAAGCTACAATCAGCGCGTGCATCTGACTCAGCACCAGCGAGTCCACACTGGCGAGAAGCCTTACAAGTGTCAGGTGTGCGGAAAAGCCTTCCGTGTGAGCTCACACCTCGTCCAGCATCACAGCGTGCACAGTGGAGAGAGACCTTACGGCTGTACCGAGTGCGGGAAAAACTTTGGTCGGCACTCGCATCTGATCGAGCATCTGAAACGCCACTACAGAGAGAAATCCCAAAGATGTACGTATCAGGGGTTTGTGTTTGGAGAATGGGTGGAGACGAAAATGGTTTTATGAGCTTAGAGCAACAGGACAGACATGTTGTGCTACCGGGAGCAGTAGCTAAGGGGCAGAGATCACAGTCCGTTTTATTGTTTGATACTTTAATGAGTCCAGTGAGTGGGCAAACCTATGCCCTCTGCCCTCCCCAGCTTCCCTCTTCCCAGAGGTACCTGCTTTCAGCTTTCTTTCCTTTTTTTTTTTTTTTTAAAGATTTTATTTATTTATTTGACAGACAGAGATCACAAGTAGGCCTAGAGGCAGGCAGAGAGAGGGGAAGGGAAGCAGGCTCCCTGCCGAGCAGAGAGCCCGATGTGGGGCTCGAACCCAGGACCCTGGGATCATGACCCGAGCCAAAGGCAGAGGCTTTAACTCACTGAGCCACCCAGGCGCTCCTGCTCTCAGCTTTCTTACCTGTTTCTTCTGGTAATTCCCTTTTTTTTTTTTTTTTTTTTTTAAGATTTTATTTATTTATTTCAGAGGGAGATAGAGGAGGAGCAGGGGTTAGGGAGAGGGAGAGGCATGTTCCCTGCCAAGCAGGGAGGGGAGCCCAATGTGGGGCTCGATCCCCAGACCCCGGGATTATGACCTGGGCTGAACGCAGACACTTAACTGACTGAGCCACCCAGGCGCCCCTGGTAATTCCTTCTCTGTCAATCATACGGCTATTGCCCGACTTCCCGATTTTAAACATTATCTCTTGCCTTTCTGTTGTAGTAAATGAGGATTTTTGGCTCTCCTGCATGCACCCTTTTTCTCGTTTTGCTTACATTTTATTTTAAAATGATAAAATAATACTAGACCAGGAAGTTGGAGGAAAGGAAGCAGGATCCACAGTCCCACCATCCTGTTATTATTTAGTGTATTCCCTCTATCTTTTTTTTCCACAAGCTTATTTTTATGTAGGTGAACTTAGAGGGTACAGCTAAATATTAGACACACTTTGTCCAGTATGGCTCTGCCCTCCTGTCATTTCTGACAACCTGCCGTTGTGTGGAGACGCCAACACTTAGCTGTTCCTCAGTTGAACTTCGAATTGTTTTTTGCTTTTGTCCTGATAATTTTTAAAAAATATATTTAGGATTATTTCCTTATAGATGCCCGGAAGGGGATTAGTGAATGAAAGGTCAAAAACATTTTTACGGGTCTTTTTTTTTTTTTTTTAAAGATTTTATTTGTTGGGGCGCCTAGGTGGCTCAGTGGGTTAAAGCCTCTGCCTTCGGCTCAGGTCATGATCCCAGGGTCCTGGGATCGAGCCCCGCTTCGGGTTCTCTGCTCAGCAGGGAGCCTGCTTCCCCCTCTCTCTCTGCCTGCCTGTCTGCCTACTTGTGATCTCTGTCTGACAAATAAATAGTCTTAAAAAAAAACAAACAAACTGGTGACATTTGCATTTCCTCTTTATTCTTTCAGGCAATGACAAAAGAAGTAAGAATATAAAATTGAATGTTAAGAAGAAAATTTCAGAGTTTTCAGAAGCAGATGTGGAACTATCAGGAAGAATCCAAAGAAATGTTTCTGAAGGTCAAGATTTTGGAGAAGGCCATGAACACCCAGGCCAGTTGGATAGAAAGCAGGGAATTCCCAGGAAGGAGATACTAGGACAGCCCTCTTCAAAGAGGATAAATTTCAATGAAGTCACATATGTGCACAAAAAATCAGCCGCAGGAGAGAGACCACACAAATGTAATGAATGCGGAAAAAGCTTTATTCAGAGTGCACATCTGATTCAACATCAACGAATACACACGGGGGAGAAGCCCTTTAGGTGTGATGAATGTGGGAAAAGCTACAATCAGCGTGTGCATCTCACTCAGCATCAGCGCGTCCACACTGGCGAGAAGCCCTACACCTGTCACTTGTGTGGGAAAGCGTTTAGGGTGAGGTCCCATCTCGTTCAGCATCAGAGCGTGCACAGTGGGGAGAGACCCTTTAAGTGTAGCGAGTGCGGGAAAGGCTTTGGCAGGCGGTCCCACCTTGCGGGGCATCTGAGACTCCACTCTAGAGAGAAATCCCATCAGTGTCGTGAGTGTGGAGAAATCTTTTTTCAGTACGTTAGCCTCATTGAACATCAGGTGCTCCACATGGGTCAGAGAAATGAAAAAAATGGCATTTGTGAGGAAGCATATAGTTGGAACCTGACCGTGATTGAAGATAAGAAGATTGAGTTACAAGAGCAGCCTTACAAGTGTGATATCTGTGGCAAAGGCTTTAGTTATAGTGCAGACCTTATTCAGCACTACAGAACTCACAGTGCAGAGAAGACCCATAAATGTGACATATGTAGAGAAGGCGCTGGCCAGTGTCCCCACGTAAAGCAACATCAAAAAACCTACTCCAGCATGAAATCTCATCAATGCAATGAGTGTGGCAGAGGCTTCACTCTGAAATCCCATCTTAATCAGCATCAGAGAATCCATACTGGTGAGAAACCCTTTCAGTGCAAAGAATGCGGAATGAGTTTCAGCTGGAGTTGTAGCCTCTTCAAACATCTGAGAAGTCATGAGAGGACAGATCCCGTAAATACTTGAAGAGGATAGATGTTTCCGTTGTAGAACAGCTCTTACTCAATTTTAGAGAAGCCTTCCTAAGAGAAACCCTACTCCTATAATGAATGTAATAACAACTTCCAGCATTCTCTCCAGTGTAACCATCAAACCTACAGATTGGTTGAAATCCTTCAGTTAGAACTTAGGGACACTGGGGAACCCACAGTGAGTAGACACCTATTTGCTTTCCTCATTGAGAAATGCTTTTGTTAGCATCTTCATGCGTAAGAATCTAGACAAGAGAGAATCCATGGATACGGTGGATGAGGGAGAGCCTTCAGGTGGCACTTGTTTTTTGGTTGCATCTCAGAGAGCTCACACTGAGAAAAGCCTCATGAATGCAGTAGAAATAAGCTTTATTTGTAGTTTCTGCCTTGTTTGACAGCTTATTCAGGGAAGAGCACAGTGAAAGGAAGAGAGAACTCTTCAGCATGATTTCTGTTTTGGTACCTCAGCAACGAACCTTTTCTAGAAACGAGGATCGCAGCCACTAGAATGCTCCAGCTGTTATGCCCATCTTGAGTATTAAAGGCTTTAAAAAGAAATCGACTTAAGGTATTTATATTCTGGCAAAATTGGGGTTCAGAGGCTGGATGGTATGTGTTCCTGTTGCATTATTTGGCCTCTGACTTCTCCATGAAACATTTTCTGCCTTGTTTTTGTTTTGATCCTGCTAGCATCAAAGGTAGCTGCTAGCAAGAAGAGTTAAGTGTGTAAATTTAGGAGAGAAACTGTTGGTCAGTCACATCTTACAGGGAAGAGAGAGGGACCTTTGGAAGAGAGAAAAGAAAATAGGCCAAACTGTGGGCTGGTTTTCAGTCTGTCACCCACAAGATGGAGGGCAACTGGGTCCATGGAAGGACTTGGACCAAATTAAGTAAAGAATCTTGGTCCAAGGAGGATGTGTCGCAATTCCCAGTTGCTCTGGAGATAGACCTCCTCCCTAGGATAATGGTGTGTAGAGTAAGTGTCAGTTTGGATTGCTGTTGGATTTGAAAGTAAACCATAATCGGGAGCAGAAAGGTACAACATCTGGTTAGCCCTGCTTTGTTGGAAGGTCGTGGGGGAAAGATGACATGGATAAGAGGGTTAATTTGAGCCTCTTTTCTACAGACAGGGAGAGTGTGCTTCTGGGAACTGCTTCTGCTGACCGCTGGGCTTACAATAAACAATAAATAGTTGTTGACTGTATGTTTTGTACACTGGTGCCCTGCCCAGATCCTCATTACCAAGCTGGCACGCCCATCCCCTGGCCACCGAGTTTTGGCTGCTGAGTACTCACAACTCTCCCCCTTCTCTAGAGACCTTGGAAAGTTGTCCTCAGATGATGGGAGATTCCTCACAGGAGTTAGCTCTCCTCCATACCCGCCAGCCAGAGGCTGATTGATATGGGGGATACAAAAGGCCGATTGACTAGGTCTGTCTCAGTTGGGGACGGGGAGAACTGGTTCATTTACGCTCCAGAACTCTCCTTTGTGGATCAGGCCAGACTGTATCTGAGACTGCATCCATGCTTCGTTCTTGCCCCTCTCTATCCTGTTTCATTCCTTCCCATAAAGACTTTTCTGGAAGGGACACCTGGCTGGCTCAGATGGGGGAGCATGTGACTCCTGATCTTGGGGTCATGAATTCAAGCCTCACTTTGGGCATAGGATTTGCTTAAAAAAAAAAAAAATACAAAATTTTTCCTGAAGAGCACTTCCCCAACAAATCACATGGCTCTGAATCCCTTTCTCAGGCTCTGCTTTAGGGAATCTGATCTAAGACATTGGGTGCCATGAGTGGTCTCAGGAAGCTGAATATAAGAATGGATAGTGGAGTTGACCACTCAGCCAGGAGGCAGGGAGGACCCCCATCACTGCTAGTGCGTGGAGTACTGGTAGTTTCTGGTGTGAGGTTGTGGGACAGTTTTGGGACACTCACTGTGGTGAACTGGGAGGGGATATAAGTAGAAAGGGAGGCCCTGCTGGCTTATGTAGGGTTTGGGTGGAAAACAAAATAATAGAAAGGTTATGGAATTGGGTGGCTTTTGCTGAAAGCCATTAGTTGCTTAAAGAGACAGTGACACCCTCGGGACAGGTAACCACCAATTTCATGTAAAGTGAGTGTCGGAGGGCCTCACTGGTAGCATTTAAGAAGTCTCCTACAAAGAGAATCACTACCGAAGGTCTGATACAAGACCTAATGGAGAAGGAACACTTCAGTGAAGACTGGTATTAGTGTTTATTGAGCATTTGCCATGTTCTAAACATCGTGTGCTTTATTGGATCATCTCTCTTTAAAACTGAAGTTTACAATAGTTAATTCACGTGCCCAAAGTCACAGAGCATGTGGCAGAACTAGTATTTGAACCCAGCCAGACCACGTTCCACTTTGCCTCCAAATCTAAACTCATAAGCAGTAAACTATATTATGTCTTACATTATTTTTTTTTAAGGCTTTATTTTTTATTTATTATTATTTTTTTTTAGAGAGAGCTATGTGTGCGTGGGCACCTGACCTGGGACAAGGGTGTGAGAAGGGGAGGGAGAGAGAATCCTAAACAGGCTCCACGCCCAGCGTGGAACCCAACTTGGGGCTCTGTCTCACAACCGGAGATCATGACCTGAACCAAAATCCAGAGTCGGTCACTTAACTGACTGAGCCACCCAGGCACACCTGTCTTTTATTATTAAACATCAAACATTACAAAGTGGCAAAACTCTGTTTTTGTCACCTGTGTGAAAAAGAATTCTGATTCAAGATACCATAAAATCATAGTTACAAAATCTTAAAATTGTCACAGGTCCCATGGGATTATCACCCCCCTCCCAACGGAGGAATCCCCAGTTTTCAGGCACATTTATGTAACAAATGCTTAATCAACATGAACTGGAGAAAACATTTTCTGACAGTTGGTTATCCAGTTTCTGATTGCCAGAAACATCTTCCTGAGCTGACAACTATGTTGATCTGTCTTACAGATCAGACTTACAGCTTTCCTTCATTGCTTCTGGGTGCAGGAAGACCAAAAAAATAAAATAAAATAAAATAATAAAATAAAATAAAATTAATAAGACAGTTTTGTGATTTCAATGTTTGAAAAGCTTTTTGGTGTTAGTCACCGTATCCATCATACCTTCTCTTCCAAACCTCCAAAAGGAAAGGGAAACAAAACATTAGGGTCATACATTTTATTTTGCTCGAGTTTGGGCAAGTCAGAATAAGATTTGTTGGCTTGAGACACTACTTTCTTAACCTTTTTAATATTGCAAAATTGGAGGCGACTAAGGCAAAAAGGGAACAGAGCCGTAGAATCTATGTTCCAATCAATTACATCAGTAAATGGGTGCATGGAGCATGTTTTTAGAAAATGTTTGCTATGGTACTGGGGGCAGAGAGGAAACCTGTGATTGGTTCTATAAAAATTTTCTATTGTTTCTCCAAAAGTACTGGAACCATTAGAGCACAGCTAGGTCCTCCGTCATTATCTCGAGGTACTTTCCCTACAGAAGGAACTTGTGACCTGCACCTTCCACCCTGGAGGCTAGATTCCCCATAGTTCCCTTCCTTCTTTCTCACTGGGGCGGAAATGCTTCTAAACTTTGGTCTTTTTCCCAGTCTGAGGAGACTAAATCCCCCTGCCTATGTAAAAGATCAGGGAACCACCGAGATGGTGAGACCTCCCGGATTCCTAGAGAGCACCAATGACATGGAGCAAGGCGGGGCGGAGCTGTGAAGCACTTTCCGTGGGATTTCTGGGACTTGTATTTGTCCTAAGGTCTGGTTCTGCTGGTCTTCCTTCTCCCGGGTGGACCCCTCCGGCTCCGAGTTCTGGTGTGCAGGGTGGTGGAGGGGTCACCCCAGCAGGATGTGGAAGGAAGCCCCTCTGCCAGGGTGCCCTCGTCCCTGCCCAGCCCAGCTTTGTGCTTTGACTTAAACCTAAGTGATGGGATCCATCAGGAAAGGCGTGGGAGGAAAGACATGAGCGTTCTTTCTGCCCTTGTACAGACTTCTAGAATGATTTCACCAGTAAGTGCAGTTCTGGTGGTTTAGACCTGAGGAGAAAGAAACCTAGAGAAGGTCTAGAAAAAGAAAACTACACAGATCAGGGTGACCACAGAGTTGAACCTTCAGATCACATGTAGTAGAACTAGAAGACACATTTGAAATCAGAATGATGCAGGGAGAAAAAGAAGGGTAGGAAAGTAAGGAAGTACGTACAGAGATACAGAAAATGTAGCAGATTAAAAAAAAAAAAAAAGGATATTCAAGGATGAACACCAAAATGGAGGAACTAGCAGGTCTTAGACTTGATGTCAAGGACAATTTTACCTCCTTACATCTGCCTCTTGGTACCTCTGAGCATAATAAAGCATGAGTTTGGTGCAGTATAGCAACTGCTTTATTTTATCCTTGGCCGGAACTATTACAAGTACAGTACACATTCCTGGTTGTGAGCGCTACCAGGAGAAAATAGGATGGGTTGTTTTAGTACAAACGTATCACTCAGTCTAGATAAACCACCTTAAACCCTTGGGGTTATCTTGTTTCTATGAGGAAAAAAAGCTTGTATTTGTTGTGCATCCGACAACGTGTTTGTTTCCACGCTGAATACTTTGCCTGGTAAGTTAGTATGCTCTGCCCCTAGAACTAAATGCTGCAGAAAGGGTGACTCAAACGAGAGAAGCTAATTTTTTTTTTACAGTTTTGGAGGCTGGAAGTGAGAGATCCAAGTGACAGCAGAGTTGGTTTCTACTGTGCCCTCTTCTAGGCTTGAGGACAGCGGCCTTCTTGCTGTGTCCTCACATGGGCTTTCTCCTGTGTGCATGCACTCCTGGATGTGAGGACATAAGTCCTAGAGATGACGGCCAACCCTGTGACCTCATTTCACTTTACCCCCTTGTCTCCAAATGCAGTTACATTGGGAGTTGGGGCTTCAATGTATGAATTTTGGGAGACACAATTCTGTCCCCCTTAGGAGGGTATTTTCAACGTACTGGCTTCCAGTGTATTCCCAATACATGTAGATGTACAATACAATATATTTTTAATAACTACTTAGTAGTGTGTCCCAATTTTATTGTATTTTTAAAAAAAGATTTTATTTATTTATTGGACAGAGAATGACAGCTAGAGAGGGAACCCAAGCAGGGGAAGTGGGAGAGGGAGAGAGAAGCAGGCTCCCCCGCAAACGGGGAGCCCAACGCAGGGCTCAATCCTAGGATCGTGGGATCATGACCGGAGCCAAAGGCAGATGCTCAACAACTGAGCCACCCAGGCGCCCCAGGTGCATCCCAGTTTTAGTTGGCAATCCAAGCTTCAGAAGGTTACTAAGGTCAGATAGGTAGATGGGTAGTAAGGATCGGAGACAGAATTCATCTGTCCAGTTCTAGATCCTGAATTCTTTCTCACCAGCATGTGGCGTATCTTTTTTTTTTTTTTTTTTTTTTTAGTATTCCTTTTAATACACCCTGTTTATATAGTGCTTTTAGTTGTAAGACTGAAGTTTTGAAGACCATAGGAAATAGGAGTTTTTCCTATGGTTTTCTTTTTTTTTTTTTTTTTTTTTTTTTTTAAAGATTTTATTTATTTATTTGACAGAGAGAGATCACAGGTAGGAAGAGAGGCAGGCAGAGAGAGAGAGGAGGAAGCAGGCTCCCTGCTGAGCAGAGAGCCCGATGCGGGACTCGATCCCAGGACCCTGAGATCATGACCTGAGCCGAAGGCAGCGGCTTAACCCACTGAGCCACCCAGGCGCCCCTTTCCTATGGTTTTCAAAAGCTCTGCAGGGAAAGCAAGCAGTACAGTCCTCACTTTACAGCAGAAGAGATGGAGGCACAGAGATAGGACTTCACTGTGACTTGTTATCTCTGAAACGGAGGCTGGAGCCTCAGGTCTCCTCGGTGTAACGTAGACAGTGCTCCACACTGCAGTGAGAGACAAGGTCTGTACCTGATGTTTTCACAGCTTTCTAATTCCGGCAGCAGATTGAGTGAGCTTCACTCCCCATTCCAACATCTTCCCAGATAAAGATGGGTAATACGTGCTCTCCCAGAGGGGTCACTGCAATTCCAAACTGTCCCTGGTTGAATGGTGCTGGTGAGATACGTGTACTAGTTACTGTCATCATGAGAAAGCACAAAGGAAGCAGGTATTTGATCCAGAGGGGCAGGATTTTAGTAGGAAAAGACCCTTCATAAACTCAGGAGGATGGTGCTTGGGCACGTCTGTTATCTTGGAATTTGGCCACAGGCCAGTTGTCACTAGTCAGGAGACAAAAAACAAAACAAAACAGAACTGGACTGTGGGCGGAAGAAACCAAAGCAAGCAATCCTTAAGGACACAGAGATAAGACTTGGTGTCTCCTGTCCCCGTCTTAGTGAATTTGGATTCTACTCCACAGGGTCCATCCTACTCCTGAACTTTGCCAACACCTAAAACTCACCCTCTACTGAAGTGGGCAGCTGCTCCTTTTAAGCTGCTGGTCTCAGTGTCGCTCACTGAAATTTTGCACGAGTACCTGTTGATTATTTTGCAGCTTTCAAATCTATCAGATGCTTGTTTCTTCTGTTTTCCTTCTATACAATGGCTCGAGACCATGTTAGTTTTCTAACTGTTGGTGGTACCGTTACCTAGTTTTGCCATAGATGATGTCCATGAGTTTCCCTCTGGCTATCTTAGTTGCTCTGTTTTTAAGGAAAAACTTGGGGATGGGGCGCCTGGGTGGCTCAGTGGGTTGGGGCCTCTGCCTTCGGCTCAGATCATGATCCCAGGGTTCTGGGATCGAGCCCCGCATCGGGCTCTCTGCTCATCAGGGAGCCGGCTTCCTCCTCTCTCTCTGCCTGCCTCTCCGCCTGCTTGTGATCTCTGCCTGTCAAATAAATAAAATCTTTAAAAAAAAAAAAAACTTGGGGAGATTCAAAAACTATGCCCCTATCACTATCTTCTCTCTTGGGTCCCTCTGAGAGCAAGCAACACCTTCACAAAAATATACTGACAGAGTTTCCTACATATGCATCTCATTAGCTAGAATTATAACACGTGGCCATGCTTAAATAAACCCAGTGTGAGCAGGGTGTTAAACCGTGATTAGCATCAAGATTCACTTCCTGGAATTAGAACAAAAAAGGAAGAACACGGAAGTACACAGATGCTGAGAAATTGAACTTGAATGGGCCCTGCCTGAAAGAAAGACGTGCTGGATACACATACACTCAATTTGTGTAACTGGAACAAGTTTCCTGAAATGACACTTACTACATAGGAAAATGAAACATAGTAAATTCAAAATATAATTTTATTAATACTTTAAATACAATCTACTAAAAAAAACCCAAAACGCTTGGGGCGCCTGGGTGGCTCAGTGGGTTAAAGCCTCTGTCTTTGGCTCAGGTCATAACCCCTGGGTCCTGGGATCGAGCCCCGCCCGCATCGGGCTCTCTGCTCAGCGGGGAGTCTTGCTTCTTCCCCTCTCTCTGCCTGCTTCTCTGCCTGTTTGTGATTTGTCTGTCAAATAAATAAAAATCTTTTAAAAAAATGCCAAAAACATCACTTAAATAGGCCAGTTTTGTTACCCAAATGTCATCTTCAAAAATATTTGCCAAATGAGATTGCTTTTCAATGAGGAAAATGTAAATCTCATCCATATACTTCGCTCAATATTTTTCCTTGTGACAACCAACGAACTTCTGTATGAAACAGTAAGTGGGTATGGTTAACTCCAATCTCTGAACAGAGTATTTCAAGAAGTCGACTGTTCAGGGAGCCTCCCTTAATAAAATGAACAATTTTCACTCCATTTTTCAATACACCCGTTAGACTTGGTGGAATTTCCTTGGACACCAAAGCTTGCTTCTTCCTTCCTTCCCTCCCTCTCTCTCTTTATTTTAAAAGATTTTTTTTTTTTAAAGATTTTATTTATTTATTTGACAGACAGAGATCACAAGTAGGCAGAGAGGAAGACAGAGAGAGGGAGAGGAGGAAGCAGGCTCCCTGCTTTACAGCTTTCTCAGTTCAATTTATACTGACCAACAATGCACGTTTCTAATTCACCAAATCTAATCCAGTTATGTGTGAATTTAAACTTAAACAACACAACAGATCCTCTGTAAAACCATCTTGCCACACGTATCTGACATAAACCAGGAGTACTGGACAACTTGTGATATCGGTGCTCTCCTCAAGTTGGATTGCAAAATCAATCCCAGTCTGCAAGTGTGCAACAAGCATCGCCTCCAAGTGTTTTGCAATCGTACAGATTTGACGAGATATCATATTGTCACTAAGAGGTATGGTTCTTAATTTATTAGCTGATTTATCATCAAAAATGATCCGTACCGTATCTATACATGCTGGAAGAATAATTTTTTCAGCAGCTGTGTGAGCCATTTTCTTTTGCTACCCGACAGGCAATCAAGTATGATGATAACAAGGCCCTCTCATTCATGGTTGTGGGCCGTCTAAGAAATGGTGGGGATGATTCTGTGCTATTTCTTTCCCTTTGGAAATGGTCGTCTTCATCTTTATCTTCCTCCTCCACTTTCACTATCACTACGCCTTCCATCTCCTGGGTATGCCCTGACTCAGCAGTTGGGTGTTCAGGTTTAAAGAACTGGCCTACTTGATCCAAACAGGGTCTGTCTGCAGGACTGTCCTTTTTGTCCTAGATGTTTTAGGAGACCAGTTTCTGCTATCCTGCAGAGTAGAAAAATTTAATGGCAGTATGATAAAGTAACAGCATACTGTGATGCTAACACCTCATGCTAGGAGTCATGAAGACAATTCACTAAATCCAACGTCATGGTATGTGTGTGCGAACAGATTCGGTTCATTACATTATGTTTTTGTATACAGCTCAATACCCATGGAAATCTTATGCAGTACACAATTACTCCTATTTTAAAAAGCTCAGGAAGATTGGGGCGCCTGGGTGGCTCAGTGGGTTAAGCTGCTGCCTTCGGCTCAGGTCATGATCTCAGGGTCCTGGGATCGAGTCCCACATCGGGCTCTCTGCTCAGCAGGGAGCCTGCTTCCCTCTCTCTCTCTCTCTCTGCCAGTCTCTCTACCTACCTGTGATCTCTCTGTCAAATAAATAAATAAAATCTTTAAAAAATAAAAAAAAAAAGAGTGATGTGGTCACTCGTAAAATGACCACACAAGTAGGGTATACAGGATGACCCAAGGGGGCACAGGAAAAAAAAACTAAAACCTGTATTTATATTTGAAAAATACCGAAATCCACTTCATCATTCCTGATAGCCCTCCTCCTTTTTCTTTGGTCCCCATCTCACATCACTTACATTCTGTCACCATTTGTGTTGATGAACTTCACCTTCCAACTACTAAATTTTTTTGCTCATTTCTCTTATTTAATGATAGATCTTCAGAAAATCCCATCTGTCTCTGGTCTTTTAAGATGAAGGAAAAGGCATCTTAGTCTTTGATATCTGGGTCAAAGTTTTAAAGGTGGGAAAGTTTTTTTTTTTTTTTTTTTTTTGACAGAGATCACTAGTAGGCAGAGAGGCAGGCGGCGGGAGAGAGAGAGAGAGAGGGAAGCAGGCTCCCTGCAGAGCAGAGAGCCCGATGCGGGGCTCGATCCCAGGACCCTGAGATCATGACCCGAGCCGAAGGCAGCGGCTTAACCCACTGAGCCACCCAGGCACTCCATAAAGGTGGGAAAGTTTTGAAGGGGGAAATCACATGTTCCTAGATGCATTCCCTCATAATAGGAGTATGAATCAAAATGAAGGGACATGGAGGAAGTGAAACTCCAAAGATACAGGGCTGAGGTCAGGAGCACAGTCACTGCTCCCTGACCTAAATAAAGAGGCCTGCAAGGAGTAGTGGTGGTAAGATTCTGGGCAAGAGAAGCAGAAAGACGGGGTTTTACTTTACATTCCTTGAATGATCCCAGTACCCAGTCTTCCCTCAACTTTGGATTCATTGTTTCCATTACTAGTTTGGTATATGTAATATTTTTATGGCTTTTACCCTAAAATTTAATTTGTAATGGTTTCATGCCTTATCTCAACTGTCCCTCAAAAACAGACTGTCTTTTGCTCTTATTGTTGCCCTTAAGTCATTCTATGTAGTTCCTTGCTACCCACAGACATTTAAAAAATATTTGTTTGAATACAAAGGTATTTGCTGCCCATTTTTAGAAAGATCAATAAATTCCTTATAGGCTTGGTATTTCAATATCATGGCGTTTATAAATTAAGAGACTGTCAAGTTATTTGTAAAACATCTGAATAAGGATGGGAGGAGTATTATAGTAGCACAAATCTGAAGTACAGAAATTGTGTTCATGGGTAAGTTACTTATGTATCTCCCATTGCACTGTGTAACCAACCTACTTCTCCAGCAAATTAAGTATCATTGATATACTTTCAATTAATTCTCTGCAATTGATTTCTTAATTGCATACAATATTTTGAGCACTGATCTCTCTCTCTATTTTTTTGTTTTTGGTCCTCTGCCACTTTCTCTCAATGATGAAACTATTTCTGGTGGCATTGCAGGAAAGGGAGATAGGACAGTAGGTTTGGGCCAGGTGGATTTTTCAGTTAAATTCATTTATCAACGAATTTCCAAGTTGGAAGGGCCCTTTGAGATGATCTAGTTAATTTTACTTAGGACAAATTTGAGACCTGGTGGTGTTCTGTCCAGGATCATCTTGCTAATCGGTGGCAGAGAGAGCACTGGAAATAGTCTCCTAGTAGCCCAACACACCTTCCACTGCATCCTCAGGAGTCCCTTCACCGCTTGAGGTCAAGCACAATCACCCTGCACAACTAAAAAATCCACCAAAGAGTGAAGCGTATGTAATCTTTTCCTACTGCATCCAAATCACTTTATTCACTAGGTTTCGAACACTAACCACCACCATCATTGGCGATGGGCTTGGGGATGTGCAAAAGATCTGCAAACATTCACGAGGCATAGTAAAGCCGTCCCCTTAAAAGAAAAAGGTCCGGGGGCGCCTGGGTGGCTCAGTGGGTTAAAGCCTCTGCCTTCGGCTCATGATCCCAGGATCCTGGGATGGAGCCCCACATCGGGCTCCCTGCTCAGCGGGGAGCCTGCTTCCTCTTCTCTCTCTGCCTGCTTCTCTGCTTGCTTGTACTCTCTCTGTCAAATAAATAAAATCTTTAAAGAAAAGAAAAGAAAAGAAAAGAAAAGAAAAAGGTCCGTGGAGCTTGATAACCTCGTGGGTCTTCCTCATTTTACATTTCAGGGTCTCTGAGAACTCAGGTAAAAAAGCCCTCACCAAAAATAAAAGAAATGCGAACAACTGGGGAACACGTATTAGGTCAGGATCCTTTTGTCCGCTACCCTCTGGAGTGAAAACTGAGGACAGGTGAGGCACGCAGCGGACTGCCTCTCTACGGTCCCTGAGGCACCTCATCCTAGGCCGGTAAACAAAACGCCGTTCCCCTTCCGCTTGGATCCGGGGGTGTCTGCCCGGAAACGGCGCGTCCTCCGGCCGAGGCTGGGATGCAGGATGGGAGATGTGGACCGTCCTCCACCGTCGGGGGCAGTCTCGGCGAGGGAAGTCGCGGAACACGGCTCTACACATCCATTTCTGTCCCCGCCCATCCTCCCAGGCCGGGCCCGCGTCTCACCGTAAACCCCGGAGAAGTCTAGGGGTGCTGGGACAGAAAAGGGAGGTGACTCCGGGGGGAGGGGGGGCCGAAGGGCAGCACCTTTGGACCCAAGCCCCCTGCGGTCGCCATGATCCCGAGGGCGCGCGCCCGTTTGCGCGGCTCACGGAAGCCGGAAGAGCGTCCACGCCAGCCTTTCGGGGTCCACTCTAGGAACGCGGGAGGACTGCGGCCTTGTTCTCCAATCGCTGAGTCTGGTTTTGGGGGCCTCTCACCTCAGCTCAGCTTCTCCCACCTCGGAAAAGGAGGCTTAAATGTCCTTTGACACCATCCTGCTCGACTACCTACACGTTTATTGATGGCAATAATCCTCTAAGAATTCTGGTTATTATCAAACAATACGGCTCAGTGACGGTGTGTCTGTGTCAGAGGAACTGTAACAAAAATCTGGACAGAGGAATATCAAAGACAAGAATCAATGTTTTCAAAAAACCCAAGTGGTGGCTTCTCTGGGGACCCTGATTATGTACTGCCACTTGAATGGGCAGTATTTTCAGAAATTTTATGTGGGTAACAGACTTCTTGAGTACCAGACAGTGGTGAGATTCTGAGCTTGGATAGTGTTACCAGGGAGTTTTCAGCCTCATAATAACGTAATTACTGCAGTGAGTCCAATTTTGCTGTCAAAATGTTAACACAATAGTTATGGCTTTTACCATTACTTAGGGAGATCAAGAAACCTCACCTTTTATAAAACCAGAATCCAGACCTTGAAAGACTGACACTCCAAATTCCAAGACAAGTTTGAGCACAAGGGAAAACCCACAAAAGGAAGAGCCACATGCTACGGAGGCAACCAATGACCAGGTGATATCCTGAGTAACCTTTCAAGCCCTACATAATATCCCATTCTATATGAGGTTTGACCTTGATGTGGTTGTCGCTTACTAAACTATGGTCCTCCTTGAAGACCCCATAGTCCTACAATTTCTTCCTCTACTTACTTCTTCAAAGTTCCTTCCAGTGTTCCAAGTCATCTTAAGAGCGATTACATTGTTATGCATTCTTTCTTGTCTAAACCTTGTCCTCTCCCCTTCATCCCTACTTTCCCCTCCTCTGGCCCCATTCCTACACTAAAGTGCCTAAAAGGTTCAGGGAGGTAGCTTAATGACTGTAGATTGCTGGGTGTTTTTGTATTTATGTAGCGTGTGCAGCAGGGACTGGGAGGGCCTTAATAATAACTCCATTCTTTTTTTTTTTTTTAAAGATTTTATTTATTTATTTGACAGAGAGAAATCACAAGTAGGCTGAGAGGCAGGCAGAGAGAGAGGAGGAAGCAGGCTCCCCGCTGAGCAGAGAGCCCGATGTGGGACTCGATCCCAGGACCTTGAGATCATGACCCGAGCCAAAGGCAGCGGCTTAACCCACTGAGCCACCCAGGCGCCCCTAATAACTCCATTCTTTGCCTGCTGATCAACTGGCACAAGGAACCTTAAGGAGCCTGGTGATATTCTTACTTTCCAGTTCACTTGAAGACTTAATGTAGCTCCTAGAAGAAATATTCTTCCTGCAAATCAGAACCATAACCCAAAAGACTCTGGGTTTGGAGATATGAAGCACAAATTCCACAAGTGAGTTACAGCATATGATAGTAATAGGGGCTGCCCCCATACCACTTGGTTCCTGTACCCATATACTATTGGAGACAAAATATTGTGTTATTGGTTCGAGTTATCAGTGCATATACTGTATCCTAGAGGACAGCTCCCCAACGTTGCAAGTTGTAATTTAGCTGAGTCTTCAATATACCACTCCATAGTTTTTAAAGATTTTATTTATTTATATGACAAAGAGAGGGAGCACAAGCAGAGGGAGAGAAGCAGGCTCCTCACTGAGCAGGGAACCTGACACAGGGCTCGATTCCAGAACCCTGGGATCATGACATGAGCCAAAGAAAGGCAGATGCCCAACCAACTAGGCCACTCAGGTACCCTACCCATTCCACAGTTCTATCAGATAGCTGCTTTTGGGTGATGAGTAAGCACCACGAATTCTGCGGTTACAAGCTCATTGTCAGACCTCCTTGACCATAAAACGTATTCCTTGATTTAAGGTATGTCTAATGGATAAGGCATTCTATAAACCCTCAGATGATGGTGCCGGTGGAGATAAAGCAGTCAGGGAAAACTCCATGTTTAGAGCTTGTGTCAATTCTGATGTAATATTTTCCCTCTTTTGTAACTATCATACCTAGTTCAATGGTGGGCATATAGGAAAGACTAAGAAAGTGCTAGATCCCTTGGATCCCTTGGGAATAGTTGTTCATATATTTTTCTTCGAAGCAATGCAGTGTAAGATAAAAACGACAACTTTTTTTTTTTAAGATTTTATTTATTTATTTGACAGGCAGAGATCACAAGTAGGGAGAGAGGCAGGCAGAGAGAGAGGAGGAAGCAGGCTCCCCACTGAGCAGAGAGTTGATGTGGGGCTCGATCCCAGGACCCTGGGATCACGACCTGAGCCGAAGGCAGAGGCTTTAACCCACTGAGCCACACAGGCGCCCCCAAAACAACAACTTTTAAGAGATGGCTAAATGTTGTCACCTATGTCATCTGAAGAACTGTTGAAAGATTATTTTTGTTCAAAAGCAAAATTAGTTTCTTTTTGATAGGGACAGATGCCTACTGAAGAGAAGTGGACCCTTTTTTTTTTAAGATTTTATTTATTTAAAGAGAGAGAAGAGAGAGGACATGGAGGGAGGAACAGAGGGAGAGGAACAAGCAAGCAGACTCTTCCACATGCAGAGTCCGATCCCACAACCCTGAGATCATAACCAGAGCTGAAACCAAGAATCAGATGCTCAACTGACTGAGCCATCCAGGTGCCCCAAGAAGTGGACTCTTAAATGAGTGCCTCCCAAGGCCCTCTCACTGGAGCAAACTGCATGAGTCAGCTAAAGCTTAAGACACAAATGCACCCCTGCCATAGTTTGCTCACTTCTGGGGCAGAAATGCAGCTGCCTAATTGGTACAACCTGTGGAGAAATGGCAACTCAGGGAAAAACCCCAAACTCACAGTGATCCGAGAACATTAGAAGAGTTGTTAATGAAGAGGAGGGAGTAATGTGCCATCTACAGTCCCAGGAATCTCAAAAGGAACAACAAGCATCACTAGGGGGTATATTTTTGCTCATCAAAAGAAAAAGTTTCAGACTGGAGCTGTACAGCAAGCAACTGACTTCTGACTCCATCCTGCCGGACAACTTGGCTAGAGATTGTGTCATAGTAGGAAGTTGCATTAGATCAATGACCCTCAAGAAGGAAAGGGAATCTCGAGAGGCCGTTGGAATTTGAAAAAGCATGTGATTACTACACTTTTGATTTTTCTTGTATTTAATATGAAATGTCAAATGTCATTAAAGGATCACACTTGATTTGTAAACTTAAAGGACTAATATCTAAAGTCCCTTGCAAAATACTTTTTTTTAAAAGACTTTATTTATTTATTTGACAGAGATCACAAGTAGGCAGAGAGGCAGGCAGAGAGAGGAGGAGGCAGGCTCCCTGCTGAGTAGGGAGCCCCATGCAGGGCTTGATCCCAGGATCCTGGGATCATGACCTGGGCCGAAGGCAGAGGCTTAACCCACTGAGCCACCCAGGGGTCCCTGCAAATCACTTTTTATTCTTTAAGAGACTTGCCAGTCCAATTCCAACCCAAGATATGCCATTTTCTAAGGACCTGGGAGGTCACAAATTTCTGGCACAGCCCTCCCCCTCCCCATCTGTCCTCATGCTCCCTGCTTTACCTGTCCATTTCTGTACAAGCCAGTTTTTCCATCAGCAGCGCTGCTGTCTTCCAGGCTCAATTTCTCTGAGGAAACTCCAACTTCCTCAATGCCCCGTCCCTCCCCCCCAAAATTTATAGATTCTGATCCCACGATTTTTTGTGGTCCTCATACGACCCAAACACCTTCCACCCTCGCTTTAATCAGTGTAATTTGGGGGCGCCTGGGGTAGCACAGTTAAGGGACAGGTTCCCGGTTTCAACTCAGGTCTGATGTCAGGGTCATGGGATCAAGGCCCACAGCAATCACTGATGAGTCTGCTTGAGATTCTCTCTCTGACCTCATCCCCATCTCTCTCTAAAAAAATAACATAACACAACACAACATAACATAAAACATAACATAAAATCTTTTTTTAAAGATTTTATTTATTTATTTGACAGACACAGATCACAAGTAGGCAGAGAGGCAGGCAGAGAGAGAGGGAAGCAGGCTCCCCGCCGAGCAGAGAGTCCGACGTGGGGCTCGATCCGAGAACCCTGGGATCATGACCTGAGCCGATGGCAGAGGATTTAACCCACTGAGCCACCCAGATTCCCCCATAACATAAAATCTTAAAAACAATAATCAGTATATTTTGTACCCCTATGCTGTTTCCCCCACCCGCTGACTTAAGGAAGTAAGACCATGAGGTCCACCACTCCTTCTCGCCCCGGAGCCACACACACACCACCTGGGCGGCCACCACCCCACGGGGGCTCCACCGTTGGCTGGAATCAGGAAGGGCCAGCGGGGTCGCTTTCCCAAATTCGGGGCTGTCGCGGTCACTACTAGTAGACTGGCTACAAAAGCTGCCAGTGGGATCAGCACCGAGGGAAGTCATACAGAAAAAGCACACGAAAAACGACGCTAAAAACCCTCATCCGGGGCCCTCATCCGGGGCCCTCATCCGGGGCCCTCATCCGGGGCCCTCATCCGGGGCCCTCATCCGGGGCCCTCATCCGGGGCCCTCATCCGGGGCCTGCCTTCCGCCCACGGTCGTCGGACTCCGCCTCCGGAAGTGCCACTGAGAAGCGCCGGACTCCAAGCGGTCTAGAGCGACCCCGGAAACCCTGGGGCTGCTCCTAGAGCGAGGGTGTCCGCGACGGGACGGCCGCCTGGCCTGTCCCTCAGCACGGGTGAGTGCCCGGCAGCCGTTCTGGGGTCGCGGTAGGCGTCGCCGTTGGTTTAGGCTCCTGGGAAGGAGGAGGCGGAGCTCCGTTCCGGCCGTCGGCGGTTTCCGTCCCCAGGAGCGCTTCAGGGCCGGGGTGCGAGGGCCTGTTTCTCTTCAGTCAGGTTTCACCCTGACGCCCCGCGGACTAGGGCCTCGCCGCCGGGGCCCGGTGACCCTGCTGTGGTGCGAGCTGGGTGTCTGAGCCCCGCCCCGCCCTTCGGGGAGCGCGTCTTCACCTAACAGGAAGTGGGAGAGGGCAGCGCCGGGCGAGGCCTTCCGAGGGCTGGGCGCCAGGGCGGTTGCTGAGGGTTGTGGAAGCGGGACGGAGCCCTGTGGCGTCCTTGGATTTGAAGGACGCGAGCCAAACTGTTTGAGACGCAGCTCTTCCCTGGATCACTGTCAGGGCCGTGGAAAACGGCCTGCCCAGCTCGTCTGCGTTGCTGAACTGTATGACCACCCCCCTCCCCCACCAAATGGGAATTTTGTCATTAGGCAAGCCCATTTAGTAAATCACAGTGGGCAGGCAGAGTGTTTGCCAAGTAATGCCTGGGGGGGGGGGGGTTGCTGCTTAAAAAAAAAAAAAAAAGTAATCATAACTAGTATGTTTCTCTGGGTACAAACTTGACCCTTGAAAGAAGTTTGTACATTTCAAATATTTTAAATTTTCTTCAGAAATGTTTATTAAGTTGGGCTTTTTTTTAAAATTTAAGATTTTATTTATTCATTTGGCGGACAGAGATCACAAGTAGGCAGAGACACAGACGGGGGGTGGGTGGCGGAAAGCAGGCTTCCTGCCGAGCAGAGAGCCCAACGTGGGGCTCTGTCCCAGGACCCCGGGATCATGACCTGAGCCAAGGCAGAAGCCTTAAAAGTTGGGCTTGCTTTTTTCCCCCCCCCCCCCCCGAAATACCATAAATGCTGAATAAGTGGAATTTAAAGCTTCCCAATTGGACCATTTGATTTGGCTCTTAAATATTTGAAACGGAATAATTTCCATTTTTTCTTTCTGTTTTATTTAGGTGGTTAGTCATTATTAACTGTTTCTGTTGAGTATCTGCAGCGTGTAAGATACTTGGCTAAGTCCTGAGGAGGTAAAAAGATGGGCTGACTTAGCTTAGTACAATAAATTCTCACAGTCTGACCCGGCAGTGATGGTCCTTGTCCTTCAGAACAGGGATGGAGGAAATATCCGCCCAGGAAGCAGTTGGATCACCTGTTGTCCAGTTTCAGTCTTTGGAGAGCCTGTCTGAGGGTCTGTCCCCAGAGCCTCCGTTCGCACAGGACACCGACATGGAACAGGAGCTCAACGGGGGTAAGGCTGAGAGAGAGCACTGAAATCCAAGAGAATGGGGATACAGTGGGGGCTTCTGGGTCTGGTACGAGAGAGGCCGGGAACTTCTCTAAGAAGATGGCCCCTAGGGGAGGTCTGGAAGGGTGGGACCGATGTGACTCAGTTCAGTCCTGATCTTGGCCTCTTAAGGACAGCCCATCTTTCTTTAATAGGCAGAGTGGTGGTCATTCACTCTGCTTTGGCTTTTTTTTTTTTTTTTCCATTCATACAACCTTCACTTTATCCTGGTTTCACATCCAGAAAAATTTTTAAGATACGCTGCTTTTGCTGTATCTCACAAATCCTTGCCTTGCTTTTACTTCCTCTTACAGTTAGGGCCCTTCTCTCCCTCTGTTCCCTTCACTTAGTTTCTTCCCTCCTTGATGACTTTGCGAGCTTTGCCACCTGCCATTCTGTTGCAGCTGCAGTGTTTGTGACTAATCTAATTTTGGCCCAAAAAGCAACCATTTAATTCTTGGGTCGAGCGTAACACCTGTACGAGTGTACACATATCACATATTGACTCAACAGTAACATCTTTATAAATAGGTTGATGTGTTTTGTACTTCTCGTGTTTTGTAAGAACCTTGTTTTAAATTGCTGTGGCCAACTGCATTGCCTGAAATAACTTAAGTGTCAGCAACACCAGTTGAGTGCTGTGGTGTGTAGAGTGCTGTGGGGCGTTGTGGGAGTGTGGAAAAGGTTGTGAGGAAACAGACGACCATTCCTTATTCTTGGGAGCCTTACGCAGTGGTTACAGAGACAGTGTCCATTCACACGAAGGCTTACTAAAATTTATGTAACAGTAAATCAACTAAGTAGTCATTTCTCTGGACAAGTCACTGCAAGTCTTTGTGCTTTGCTTTGCCCATCTGCAAAACAGGTACAGTACTTAACCCTCTTGTTAGAAGAATGTTCTGTCCTAAGAATATGGTGATATTTTATAAGAAAATCCTGAATCACTGGCCTAAACATGGGTAAGGAGGTCATGCTGATGTTGAGAAGGAGCAGAGTAGATGCACTTGGTACCTGAGAAACGTTCACTGGTTTTACTAGAATGTTGATGTGAAGAAGGGTCCCGCTGACTCCCTCTTCTGTCAGGGAGCCCTGGGGAAGGGTTGCTCTCACTCTTGGCTCCTCTCTCCTCCCTCAGCTCCACCTGTTCCCCAGGTGCCTGCTCTTCCCCATGAGGGAAGCCCAGGAGACCAGGCAGCTACGCTCCTGACAGCCAGGTACCAGGTGAGCTGAGGAACCCTCTGCTTTTTCCTCAGGGACTCTTGCTACTGATTGAGTGTGGCCCTTCCCTCATCCCATCCGTAAACCCTGCCTTGAATTTTTTTCAATAGCAGACCCCAGTTTCGGAATTGACCCTCTTCAGAGACCTGGACTTCACAGAAACCACCTCCCCATGTCCCCACCTCCACCAGTAAACTCTATTCCTTCTCTGTCCCTGGTGCTGTGATGGGAGTTTATTAGATTTTAAAGGTTATGGAACTTATTCCCGAGTTTCTAGTCTGTTTTCCCTCCTCCCCAACTTTGCTGTACACTGGTCACTCTCTCTGTGTCATCTCCTTCATTTTCTGGCCACAATGCTATAGTGGCCTCATTCCCCAGAGCAGCCAGGCTGTGTTATTTCAGGAGTTTGTGACATTCGAGGATGTGGCTGTGCACCTTACTCGAGAGGAATGGGGATGCCTGGACCCTGTTCAGAGGGATCTCTACAGAGAAGTGATGTTAGAGAATTATGGGAACGTGGTTTCACTGGGTAAGGACTTTCTTATTTTTCAGTTTACCTATTAGGATTTCTTTACTTCCTTGTTTCTGAGGAGGTGCCAGGTCTCTGAGAAAGTACAGTGTGGCTCAGATTCCAGGTGTTAGAACCTCTGAATCCTCCATCTTCAAGGTCATCTCATCTGGGAGTGGGTTTTCTTGGGGGAGTGGGTTTCAAGAGGAGACCTTGTACTCCTTATCTTTAGTTAATGATTCCTGCTTTTGTGGGGCATCCGGTTCCTGTTAGAAAGGGGAAACTTGCTTGTGCTTTGCCTAAGTTCTTACCTTCTCTATCTTTTCCCTTTTTATGAGAGGGACCTTAAGGTCTCCCATTCCACAAGCAGACACGTTCCTTCCTGGTAATTCAATGCCCCTGTATCTGAAAGTTTTTCATTTACCTTGGAAGAAGAAATCCTTTTTTAAGTAGGCTAAAATCCTTGCTGAATGATCTCTCACCTCTTAACATTCCTAAACTCATCTCCAAGAGGCAGAGTGTGAGAGACTTCATTTAAAGACATGACTCACTGCGAGTCTATTTTCAGTGAGTCATCCAGATGGTAGTCCTAAGTAACCTTACCCGGAGCAGCAGAAGTTTTCAGCTTTAAACTGAGTCTCTCCTTTGTCATTTGGGCGGTACAGTGTGCTGCCGGGATTGGGCCCCTAATAGTGCTCTAGAGGGGCATCAGCAGGGCTGTTGGCAGCCCCTTGATGTGAGCATTGCTCCTTTTCCTTTTTTTTTTTTTTTGCCGGTCTCTGCTTCTGCCCCCCACCAATACATGTATGTATTTAATCACATTTTTTCTTTTCTTTCTCTCTCTCTCTCTTTTTTTTTTTTGGCTTTGCCTATGCTGGTGGCATCCAGGGTGTTCCTTTGTCTCCTTGATTATGCTCAGGGTTAAAGCAGTCTTTTTACCTGTGGGGAGGCAGCCTGCCCACTGGGAAGGTTTTTAGTGTGTTTCCCATTCCTGGCTCTTTGATCTTTATAGGCATACTTCTCCGCCTTCCTACCACCCGGATTCATAGTGTGAATTCCTGCCCGGCCCTGAGTCATACCCAGGCAAGTGCTTTCTCTGGAGAAACACTTGCAGTTCTTTCAGCAGGAATCTCCAAGAGATGGCCCAAGTATCGGCTTCCCATCGATATTGCTCGTCCCCGCTCGGAAGCTCCTTTTCCACGATTGTAAGATATCACACTTGATTGATGCTCTCAGGATGCCACCAGTATGTAAAATTGCAGCTCCTCAGATGACCTTTGTTAAATTTCGGAAGGGCCAAGGAGGCCCTCCGTTGCAACCAGATGAATTTTGAACCTGTGTTCTGAGTTCATTCAAAAGCCACGGTCGGTGGTCAGCTACTTGTGTTCTGAGAAACCACAAAGTTCAACTCCAGCTCTTCAGTTATAATCTTTTCATGTTATTTTAGAATGTGGAACATATGCTGTGCACCCCTCCTTTCTGTAGTGAATATGACCTGCCCCTTCTCTGGTCTGACTTTCCTGTGACCCCTGGGCTTTCCTCATGTTGAACACTCTAGTCTTCTCCAAGTCCCTGTCTCCCCGTCCCAAGGCCCTGACTTTGTCCCCTTTATTCTTTGTGGTGCTATACAGATTGATGAATTTAAATAACCTTTCCTGATCAAGTGTTCCTTAGCTCTGTCCTTGATGGATGGGAAATGGGAGGGCGAAAGAGTTTAATTTTTTTATTTCAGGGTATCAAATTGAATGTATATTTAACAACTTTGTAAACTGTAAAGTGATGTAATTGTAAACTACTGTTAATTTTATCTAATAATTACATAATTTCCAACAGTTAACCTGTCTACTTTTTGGAGTAAACAAACTTCTTAGCACTTTAATCAGCCTAGTAGCACAGCGTGCTATTAGACTGAATTTTATCCCATTTCCTGTGTCATCTCTGCACAAGTACAGGACACACATGCACATGCACACATACTGGGTACAAATGCATACAAGAACCCCCCACCCCCCACCCCCGCCGTTCACCTTGCTTTTGTGACCAAGTAAGCAGCATCTTTTCAGTAATTCCTTTTTATAGTTCTTAGGAAATCATTTTTATATTTTTAGGCTCAGCAAACTCCAACTGAAATGTAAGTTTACACACGTAATTAGCTTAATGTTTGGTGTTGTAAAATACGGGCATTGTAATTCAGTTCCTGACTTAGCAGCCTCACTGTCAAGTTCACATCTTTTTCCCACTGCAGTAGCTCAGTTGTCACAGACATCAGAACTTTGTTCCTTTGGGTAAGTGCTTCTACTATATAGTGGTAAATATACAGAGTATGAACAGCTGAGTAAAAGAATAGAAAAGTAAAAACTCATATTTTTCATTACTAAATCTGAAGTGTGTTCTGTTGACAGCGAGTGAATTACTGGCTTGAGGATCATACCCAAAAGGAAGTTTTCCGTGACTTAAGAAAGTGGTCTGGTTTGCATTTCACACAGGGTCAGTGTGGTGGGGGCCTTATTCAATGACATCATTAGAAACATGCCTATCAGAATTCTGGTTGTTAAGTAAGTTAATAAATCAGGAAATGTTTGGCACATACTCTTTCCTTTTGGAAGTTGATGTCATGAAAACAAAAATGATTTTGTATAGAATGTCTTTTTTACTGCCATGTCTCTTTACTGTTTATTGACGAGCCAGTGTGTTACAAGGTACGATACATATCTCATTTAATCCTTGCCATAACCCTGTGAGCAGATGTTACTCTATCTTATACCTGAGGAAACTCAGGCTCAAAAGTTAAGGGATCCACTCAGGGTCAGAACTAGGCGTAGGACTCAGATCTGAATCTGAAGCTCATGCTCTTTTTCACTGTTACGCCCCTTAGGACAATTAGTCCAACCACATACATTGTTTTTTTTTTTTTTTTTTTTAAAGATTTTATTTACTTATTTGACAGAGAAATCACAAGTAGGCAGAGAAGCAGACAGAGAGAGAAGGGGAAGCAGGCTCGCCGCTGAGCAAAGAGCCTGATGTGGGGCTTGATCCCAGGACCCTGGGATCATGACCTGAGCCGAAGGCAGAGACTTTAACCCACTGAGCCACCCAGGCACCCCTGCAGTGTTTTTTTTTTTTTTTTTAAATATTTATCCATCTATGTCTTGAGAGAGAGAGAGCGCGCGCGCACGCGGTGGGGAGGGTCAGAGGGAGAGAAAGTCCCAAACAGATTACAGTGCTGACTGCAGAGACTAACATAGGGCTTGGTCTCACTACCCTGAGGTCACCACCCTGAGATCACAACCTGAGTGGAAACTGAGTGGATGCTCAATTGACTCTGCCACCCAGGGGCCTCACATGTGTTTTTTAAAAGTAGTCTTGTGGCTTTATACTCTGATTACAATTAGAAAAATCCATCCAGTTAGAAAAATTGGACAGATGGGCATTAGGTTGTACAGTTTGGGAGCAGAAAGAACATGCATTCGAGGGGCGCCTGGGTGGCTCAGTCGTTAGATGTCTGCCTTCAGCTCAGGTCATGGTCCCAGGGTCCTGGGATTAGGCCCCACATCAGGCTTCTTGCTCAGCGAGGGGTCTGCTTCTCCCTTTCCCACTCCTCCTCCTCGTGTTCCTGCTCTCACTGTCTCTGTCAAATAAATAAAAATCTTTAAAAAACAAAACATGCATTGGAGAAGAAATAAAATTGTGTAGGGATACGTTCCATTAAAATAGGTATCTAGGGGTGCCTGGGTGGCTCAGTTGGTTAAACAGCTGCCTGTGGCTAAGGTCATGATCCCAGGGTCATGGGATCCACCCCGCTTCTGGCCCCCTTCTCAGTGGGGAGTTGCTTCTCTTGCTCGCTCTCAAATAAATAAATTTAAAAACAATAGGTATGGGGCGCCTGGGTGGCTCAGTGGATTGAGCCGCTGCCTTCGGCTCGGGTCGTGATCTTGGGATCCTGGGATCGAGTCCTGCATCGGGCTCTCTGCTCAGCAGGGGGCCTGCTTCCCTTCCTCTCTCTCTGCCTGCCTCTCTGCCTACTTGTGATCTCTCTCTATCAAATGAATAAATAAAGTCTTTAAAAAAAAATAAAAACAATAGGTATCTACCTCAGAACAGTATTACTAAGGAAAGATTTTGTGTATTAAGGACCAAGAAGAAGGGCATAAAGCTTCTAGGTGACTAAAATCTTAGCATAACTGGTATAGGCAACAAACCAAATAATGAGGTGAATTTTAAATGTCATTTTTAAAGACCAGATTAAGTTAAAATAAATCTCATTGGAACACTGTCAAGGTTTAAATTTCAAAAATCAAAAGATTTTAATAAAGGATCAAGTAATTTTTATTTATTTATTTTAAAGATTTTATTTATTTGAGAGAGAGGGAATGAGAGAGAGCATGAGAGGTGGGAGGGTCAGAAGAACAGGCTCCCTCCTGAGCAGGGAGCCCAACGTGGGACTGGATCCAGACTCTGGGATCATGACCTGAGCCGAAGGCAATCGCTTAACCAACTGAGCCACCCAGGTGCCCAAGATTAAATAATTTTAGATAGGAAAAATTAATTGCAAAGGTGTGTTTTGAAGGCATAGAGTTCTGACTTTAAAATTTAGGAAAAAGGCATTCAGGGTGATGGCAAGAAACCTGCCTTAATGCTTCCTGTGACCCTTAGAATGTTAGACTGGAAAGAATATAAACTGTGGAATCAGACTTGGGTTCATCTTACATCGAGCAGGTTATTTAAACTGGTATTCATTTTCTTCAACTATAAAACATGAAAAATAATGTCTGCCTTTCTGGGATTATGCCAAGGATTAAATTTATGCCCAGGATGAAATTAGATTAAATTACATTTGTGTAAGGACCTGGTTTGTGGTAGTTCCTTCAGTGTTGTTTTAGAAAGGACTGCAAGGGAAAAGAGCTATAGATCAGAATAAAAAATTTTTTTTTTTTTAAATTTTTAAGTAGGCTCCGTGATTAGCATGGAGCCCAAAGCAGGGCTTGAACTCACAACCTGAGATCAAGACCTGAGCTGAGATCAAGAGTCGGATGCTTAACCAACTGAACCACCCGGGTGCCCCAGACTAGATTATTTTTTTTTTTTTAGAGATTTAATTTATTTATTTGACAGAGATCACAAGTAGGTAGAGAGGCAGGTGGGGGCGAGGGGAAGCAGGCTCCCCGCCGAGCAGAGAGCCCCATTTGGGGCTCTATCCCAGGATGCTGGGATCATGACCTGAGCTGAAGGCAGAGACTTTAACCCACTGAACCACCCAGGCGCCCCTAGATATTTTAATATAAACAAATTTCAGGAATGTGTTCAAGTTCTTTCTTTATAGTTAATTATAGTTCTTTCTTTAATTTCCTCAAATTGAATATTGCTCATACTTTTGTAAAGGAGTTTGGATTTTTATTTTAAAGAGACTTTCATTTCTTTGACACTATGTGATTTTTTTTTTTTTAAGATTTTATTTATTTATTTATTTGAGAGAGAGACAGTGAGAGCATGAGCGAGGAGAAGGTCAGAGAGCGAAGCAGACTCCCCATGGAGCTGGGAGCCCGATGCGGGACTCGATCCCGGGACTCTGGGATCATGACCTGAGCTGAAGGCAGTCGTTCAACCAACTGGGCCACCCAGGCATCCCGACACTATGTGATCTTTTAGTTTGCTTTTAAAAGTTTTTTTTTTTTTTTAAAGATTTTATTTATTTATTTATTTGATAGAGAGTGAGAGAGAGAATGACAGGGGAGAAGGTCAGAGGGAGAAGCACACTCCTCATGGAGCTGGGAGCTTGATGTGGGACTCGATCCCAGGATTCCAGGATCATGACCTGAGCCAAAGGCAGTCGCTTAACCAGCTGAGCCACCCAGGTGCCCCTAGTTTGCTTTTAATTAGAACGTCCATGACTGCAAATCTGTTGGGTCTTGGCTCTCCGTGTATTACTCTAATAACTATTTCTCTGTCCTCTTTTTTTTTTTTTTTTTTTTTGGGAGAGAGAGAAAGAAGATGAGTGGGGTTGGTCAGGGGTGGGGTGGGGCGGTGAACAAAGGGAGAAGCAGAGCGGGGAGTCTGAGATGGGACTCGATCCCAGGACTCCAGGATCATGATCTGAGCCAAAGGTAGACGCTTAACCAGCTGAGCCACTCAGGCACCACTGTGTCTTCTTTTTATTTATTTTATTTATTTACTTTTTTACTCCTTTGTCAGTATGTTGATCTTCTGTTGTCTTTCTGTACGTATGTTGGGGGAAGGGACAGATTTCATTCACAACCATTATTTTTGACTAGCAGATTATGTAAAAGCCAGGTTCTGAAAGACTGGTGTTGAGCCCTAGGTTTGCTAGTTGTTGTGGTCTTGGGTGAGTTACTTTTTTTTTTTTTTTTTTTTTTTAAGATTTTATTTACTTATTTATTTATTTGACAGAGGGGGAGCAGAGAGAGAGAGAGAGAGAGAGAGAGAGAGAGATCACAAGTAGGCAGAGAGGCAGGCGGAGGGAGAGGGGGAAGCAGGTTCCCTACTGAGCAGAGAGCCTGATGCGGGGCTCGATCCCAGGACCCTGAGATCATGACCCAAACTGAAGACAGAGGCTTAACCCATTGAGCCACTCAGGCGCTCCAGGGCGAGTTACTTAAATTGTCAGTCTTTGTTTTCTTATTTGTTAAATGGGTACAGTGGTGGTTTCTACTTCATGAAGTTAGGATTTCTATTAAGTTAGTGAAATTTATAAAGTTCTTGGTGTGGTACTTTGGATCTACCAAATGTGCAGTAAGTGTTAGCTTAATTATTTTAATGATACTGATGATACAGATTTTTTTTTTAAGATATTTATTTTTTTGACAGAGACACAGTGGGAGAGGGAACACAAGCAGGGCGAGTGGGAGAGGGAGAAGCAGTCTCCCCGCCAAGCAAGAAGCTTGATATGGGACTTGATCCCAAGACCCGGGGATCATGATCTGAGCCAAAGGTGGCCGGCTTAACCAACTGAGCCACCCAGGCGTCCCAAAACTCTAGTCTTTTATCTCTAACTGCCTACTAAGCTTTTTCTTTTATCCTTGACTGCATTAACTTAAGCACGATCTAAAATCAAATGCTTCTGGGGTGCCTGGGTGGCTCAGTGGGTTAAGCCTCTGCCTTTGGCTCAAGTCATGATCTCAGGGTCCTGGGATCAAGCCCCGCATTGGGATCTCTGCTCAGCAGGGAGCCTGCTTCCCCCCATCTCTCTGTCTGCCTACTTGTGATCTCTCTCATAGATAAATAAAATCTTTCAAAAAATAAAATCAAATGCTTCCTTCCACGTCGAGACAGTCTTTTTTGTTGTCTGTAGGTGATAGGTGTAGATATAGAATAAATAAGCAAAGTTTGCTTCAGTTATCAAATACTTAGAAATACTTTAGCTGGGGCACCTGGTTGGCTCAGTGGGTTAAAGCCTCTGCCTTCGGCTCAGGTCATGATCTTAGGGTCTTGGGATTGAGCCCCACATCAGGCTCTTTGCTCAGCAGGGAGCCTGCCCCCCCCCACCTGTCTCTCTGCCTACTTGTGATCTCTGTCTGTCAAATAAATAAATAAAATATTAAAAAAAAATACTTTAGCTGATACCCGAGGTAAAAGTTACAAATTCTGTTATCAGAATTCAAGCAGAATATTTGCTGCTTCAAGCCATGCTAACCTTTTTTTTTTTTAAAACTTAGCAACTATTTCATTTGGCATGGAGGACTTCAACTAAATAAGCATCCAAAGGGGGGAATAGACTATTAAAGCCCAGCAGAAAATCAGAAACACAGTAAATGCCTTTCTTTTTTTTTTTTTTTAATATTTTATTTATTTATTTGATAGAGATTACAAGCAGGCAGAGAGGCAGGCAGAGAGATAGGGAAGAAGCAGGCTCCCTGCCGAGCAGAGAGCTCGACGCGGGGCTCGATCCCAGGACCCTGAGATCACGACCCGAGCTGAAGGCAGAGACTTTAACCCACTGAGCCACCCAGGCGCCCCAGTAAATGCCTTTCTTTCTTTTTTTTTTTTTTTTTAAAGATTTTATTTATTTATTTGACAGACAGAGATCACAAGTAGGCAGAGAGGAAGGCAGAGAGAGAGAGAGAGGAGGAAGCAGGCTCCCTGCTGAGCAGAGAGCCCGATGTGGGACTCGATCCCAGGACCCTGAGATCATGACCTGAGCTGAAGGCAGAGGCTTAACCCACTGAGCCACCCAGGTGCCCAGTAAATGCCTTTCTTATGTGTGTTCTGTATCTGCCCATTCGTAGGCTCGCATATGGAATTCCAAGAGGACAGCTGTTGGTTTGTCATATTTTCCAGGCCCAGTGCCCTTTTAGAAACCAGTTATCTGTGATATGTTGACACCAGGACACAAAATTGGCACTCAATAAGTAACTTCTTTTTTAATTGTTTTTAATTTTTTTTCAGTAAGTGACTCTTAAGTAAATAAATCAAAAGAAGATACTAGATGTGTGGTTCCTGCTAGTAAAAGTTTACAAATAATGTAGAGATGATAATTCCTGAAACCAATTAAATAAAAATCTATAAACTCCACTATATAGTGACATGTCAGGATAAGAGGAACAACTAATAAATTGTGTAGCTATTCAGTAAGTAGAAAGAAAGGTTTTTGAAGTTGATGGGCTTGAGCTAGCCGTTGTATGTGTGCTTCTAGAAGACTTCTGAGCTGAAGATGTATAAAAACTGCCCCTTTGATACTTTGATAGTTGTGTCTCCCTCAGGATCAGACTGCTTTTTGGTTTTGCTTTAAAAGAGATAAGATCCTAACAGTCCCATTACGTGAGCCAAGAGAGGCAGGCAGAGAGAGAGGAGAAAGCAGGCTTCCCGCTGAGCAGAGAGCCTGATGTGGGGCTCAATCCCAGGACCCTGGGATCATGACCTGAGCTGAAGGCAGAGGCTTTAACCCACTGAGCCACCCAGGCGCCCCAAGAAAGGCAATTTTTATGTTAAGGTGCACTTTTACTGAATTTACCTCTCTATCGTATTATACTTAGTTACTTATATCTGTGTCTATATACTTTCCAAATGGGAGGTGCCTCATAGATGTTTGTTGAATAAAGAAGAGTGTAAGCTCCTGATGTGTAAGAATGTGTTTTTTTTTTTTTTTTGTTTCCTCATGTGCACTGAAGCAAATTGAGATTCGTGACGTTTCTTAAGATTGGTTCTTGGAGTATTTATTCAGTCTTCAGTGATTGTGTTGCTGCAGTTTAGCTCACCCCACAATGGGTGTTTTTAGTATTCGCCTTTCTCCAGTCCAGCAAAGGTATATTTTGATGACCTCCCTTTTGACCGGGTCTAATCCAAAGATTGATCTATAGGCAATAGCTGAAGAAGATCACTTTTATGAAGACAGGTACACGCTCATGCACCAGTTCCCTTGTCTGAGTAATGTTTAAATGAATACTTTTCCCAAAGTCATCAACTTGCCCCATAACACACCTCTTTCTGGAGCACAAGTAGGAGCTCCTTGTAGAGGATCCTTGCCCTTCTCACTCTCCAGGACTTCCCTAATGTCTTCTAAGAATTTACTTTCTTTCTCCATTAACCATTAGTTAAGAGAAACAGTGGCTTTGTGTAGTGTCTGGGGGATAAATCGCCACATCCCATTTCCTTCTCTGTGAGCAGGATTTCCAATTTCCAAGCCTGATGGGATCTCCCTGCGGGAACAAGATCTACAGGTCTTTGATCTGGAAACTAAGAATAGAGAAGTCTTAAGAGATGACTGCTCAGGTGAGTAAGGTAGAATCAATCAGATGGAATTAGTAGGGAAGTAAGATTCAAATTGTTGAGCCAAACTGTAGCCGCTTTGGCAGTCAGAATGAAGAGCTCGGTCTCTACACCAGATGGCAAGCTCCTTTGTTTTCCCTTCAGTTTTGATGAATTCTTTGCATTTATTTTATCCCTTTTCCCTCACAAGTTGTACTGGGTCCCTATAAATCTTTTGAATTACTTCCCTATTACCTGCTTTGAACCATCTTAATTGGTTCCGTCCTCTGTTTTACCACACCCTGAACTATTTGTGCATTAACCTCATTGCTCCTGTTCATGCCCTTACATCTGCTGTTGAGATTTTGTGCCTCTACTTCAGAGTAAATAAACTTCTCTTCATTTTAGTAAATTCTAGATTACTTAATTTTCTCCTCTCTGAGGTTCCCCCCCCTCAAGCACAGGGTACAGATTACATTTGCATTTTCTATTTATATATTGAATCAGATGGAGAGACCAGAGAAGAGAACAAGCTGTTGATTCCTAAGCAGGAAATTTTGGAAGAAGTACATTCGTACAAGGTGAGAGTAGGAAGACTCAAAAAGGATATTGCCCAAGTTCCTGGGACTAGAGAAGTGTCTAAACCTGAGGACAGATTAGAAAGGCTTCAGGAAATCCTAAGGAAATTTCTGTTCCTGGAGAGAGAGTTTAGGCAAATAACAATCAGCAAGAAAGCCTTCACCAGTGACAACAATGAATGTCATGAACCTGAAAAAAGCTTCGGTCTGGACTCTACCCTGGATACGGATCAGAGAGTTCTTCGAATTCAGAATATTGATGACACTGATAAGTATGACATGGGGGTGAACCAGAATTCAGCTGCTGGGAAACAAGAACAAATAAATCTCATACAGGATGTTCAGAGTAGTGAATATAAGGAAAGCTTAATGGATGTCTCCCACCTTAGTAAATGTGACAGCATTCCTGCCACTGAGAAATCCTACAAATGTGATGCATGTGAGAAGGTCTTCCATCAGAGCTCTGCCCTTTCTAGACATCAGAGGATTCATACTAGAGAGAAACCCTACAAGTGTAAAGAATGTGAAAAATCTTTCAGTCAGAGTTCAAGTCTCAGTCGACATAAAAGAATACACACTAGAGAAAAACCCTATAAATGTGAAGCATCTGATAAATCCTGTGACACATCTGATAAGTCCTGTAGTCAGAGCTCTGACATAACTCCGCATAAGAGGATTCACACTAGAGCAAAGTCTTATAAATGTAGTAATTGTGAAAGAGTTTTCAGTCGTAGTGTACATCTTACTCAGCATCAGAAGGTTCACAGAGAGATGCCCTGTAAGTGTACTATATGTGGCAGTGACTTCCACCATACCTCATACCTTGCCGAACATCAGAAAGTCCACTGTGAAGAGAAAGCCTATGAATACAGTGATTGTGGGTTGACCTTTGTTAAACATCAAGGAATTCATCTCAGAGAAAAGCCCTATACGTGTAATGAATGTGGCAAAGACTTCAGACTGAATTCCCATCTTATTCAGCATCAAAGAATTCACACAGGAGAGAAACCACATGAATGTAACGAATGTGGAAAAGCTTTTGGTCAAACTTCATGCCTTATTCAGCATCACAAAATCCACGGGCGAGAGAAATCCTATGAGTGTAACGAATATGAGGAAAGTTTCAGTCACGGCTCAGATCTTGTTCTTCAGCAGGAAGTCCTCACCAGAGAAAAAGCCTTTGATTGTGACGTATGGGAAAAGAACCTCGGTCAGAGAGCACACCTCGTTCAACATCAAAGAATTCATACCAAAGAGAAACCTTATGAATGTGATGAACGTGGAGAGACCTTTAGTCAGATTCAGGCCTCCTTCAACATCTGAGAGGTTATACCAGGGAGAAAGCATACACGTACTGAAGGTGGTGAAGCCTTCAGTCACAGCTCAACCTTCATTCAGCATCAGAGAATCGACACCAGAGAGAAACCCTCTGAATGTGACGAATGTAGGAAGACTATTTGCCAGTGTTAAACTTCATCGACATCTGCAAACCTATACCAATGAGAAAATCTACGAATATATTGAATGTGGTAAATGCTTCATGCCGTTTTCATACCTTAGTCACCATTGGAGAATTCTTAACTGGAATAAAATTCTATCACCATAATAAATGTGAAATAGCCTTCAGTCAAAGTAACTACCTTGCTCAGCATCAAATTCATTCCATGCAGAAAGCCTATGAATGTAATAAATACGTATGCACGTGGGAGGATTCAGTCCTATTCTACCCCTTACTCAATGCTAAAGAATCCATGCCCAGGAGAAGCCATTCAAGTGTAGCAAAGGTGACAGACCTTCCAGTAGGAGTTCAAGTCTTTTTCATCATTAGAATCTCCACACCAGATCACAGTCTGCTAATAATGCAAATGGAAAAAATGTACTTCTACATTTCAGGCTTTATTCAACATCAAAATATTGGAGAGAAAATTTTATATAAAATTGTTAATACACAGCCCTGATCTTTTTCATTGCAGAAGAAGATAGTCTGAGGAGTGACTTGGTGAATGCAATGCTGATTCCTCATGGCATTCTTTTATTTAATAGGTGGTGTAAGTAGGTATATAAAATTTATGGAACTCATTTAAACTATTTTTTTAAATATGGCCTATGAACATTTTTATTTTTTCTGCAATTTGGTTACTGTTACAGCTTCTCTAAGATATTGTTAATATACCAATGTAAAGACATAATTAACTTCTGGAAAGTAGCTCATTTAGCTGTTTCTGCTGTTCTCAGCCCAAGTTCTCTCCAGAACAGACTCTTAGGTCTGCTGTTTCCTGAGCATCCTACTTTCCCGTTCCTTTCCAGGCACAACACTTGGATTCCTGATAATTTCTCCATTTTCTTAGTACCGTCAAGTGATGGTTTTCTAGTTTTAAGTGTCTCACCAGCAGGTATGCCGTCCCTATTTGATGTTCGTGTTCTGGTGTCTTCTTTCCTAAAGTGAAGCATCTACCTTTAAAAAGAATTGGAATTCCACATCCTGTCCATCCATGCGTTTGAAGGATTCCATCTCTGCTCTGTTTGTGGCAGGCAGCTAAACATTTTCAAATGACACCCAAGTTCTTAGCTGCCTTGTCTGCATCCACAGCCCTCTAAAAGAGATAACGACATCAGGGAGCCAACAAGACTCCTGGTGGTCTAGCTACATTCATTCAGCACCTATTCTGCATGTCAAGGTTTAGAATTATTTTATATCCTTCTGTTGAAGGCCAGCAATGTTCAGGTCTGCTTTTGATAGGGGCAAAATAAAAGAACATGTACAGAAAAGTCAGAGAACTTCATAAGGGAATGCAGCTTTTCAAAAAAAGATACTGCTGTTCTTCTGTAATCTCTCTGGAAAGAGAATTTCAAGAGTGGCAGGTATTCCTGGTATAATTTTAACCATTACGGTTGTTTCTTTATCTTTTTGGATTTTTGCCCCCTTCTCCCATCAGTCCAGGACAGTATTTGAAGTCTGGGGGCTTTGTGTATAATTGTTTTTTCAATCATCACATTTTCTGTATTTTGTGAGTCTACAGGCCAAGAACTTGGTTTTTTGATTGATAAAAGTGATCACAGATGTCAGGATGTCCAGAGTTCAGGGTCCCTGTCAACAACTCGCCAAGAATTCCTGATTGTTTAGATGATGTTAGAGCATTTTATTATATTTTTCCATCTCAAGTTTCATAACATTTTGTGAATAAGATGTCACTTAAAAGTCTTAATGTCATTCCAGCAAGTGAGGCCTTCGTAGTTCAGATGTTATAATATTTACTGGGGATCCTCAACAAATATATAACAATTTATTGCTTATTCTATAATCCTCTTATGGCTAAGCTCTAAGATAGTTCTACCACCATATTTTGCCTCTTAGCCGTCAGCAAGCATAGGATCTTATCAGGGCAAAGTAGAGATCTAAATGAATTGATTTAAATGTAAAAGCAAATGAAAAATGCATGTTTTCCCCCCTTGTTTATGAATGTGTATGCCCTTATGTACAGAGACCAATGGTCACTTCTGGTGATTATGAAACAGATTAATCCCTAAATAACAGAATATGTAAAAATCACATGTATGCATTTGGTTTAGGAATGTGCTTTTGTACTTCCACTTGAATAAAGGTGTGTTTGATACTCAGAATCTGTTTCAAAAAATATCTCAAGGCTTCAACCAGAAGCATTTGGAAATCTTGGAATCACCTTCCTGGCTGTGACTCACTTCCTTCCAGAAACCTGCTTCACAAGAATAGATCACTCTGTTTCATACCGATACAAAGCTTGCTCTTCCACAGACTTCGGGAACAAAGTCCATTGGAATGTTGAGGATTTTAAGAATTGTTCAGTTAGGATTTTGTTGGCACATAGTTTGAGGTTTCAGTAGAACTAGGCAGAGAGAGAGAGAGAGTGTGTGTGTGTGTGTGTGTTTTAAATAAGTAAAATGTTTAAAAAAATGAGAAACCAAAATAATTCTGGAGGACAGTTAACTTGCCTCTTTAAAATTCTGATATTTAATCAGTCCAACATAATATGAATTTGTGTTTTTAGTCTTTTAATCTTGAAGATTGAGGAAGGAAGAGAAGAGATCTAATAGTTGAGGTCTACCAGATTTATTTTCTGTCAGTCCACCTACCTACATGTGTATGTATGTATATGCATAGTCAGACCTAATTCTTACAACTCCACAAGGGAACTAGCTCCATTTTACAGAGTTACTGAAGTGTAGAGAGGTTGAAGAATCCGTTAGGGTCACTCAGCAAGTTAATGGCTCAAGTCAGGCCTGACTCCAAGCTTTCCATCGTCATGATGTTGGTATTAGACACATCCCAGAACCCAGAGAAGTTTTCTTTGATAGCTCTTCATTCCCTGTTAATCCTCAGTGGTTGACTGTTACCAGTTTGCAGTTTATCTGAATGCTTCCAGAGCTGTGTGGCGTACTACTGGAGTACTCAAGGTACTCTCTGTATCTTTGGGGAGCAAGTCCGAGATCCTGCTCCCTGAAACAGGCGTAGATAATTTTGACAATGACACGCCACAGGTCAGAGCTCCCAAACTCTTAACCTCCTGTCAAGCTATCCTAGCTCCCATCACTATACACATTTCCATTTCTCAATGGCCAGAATGTGCTGATTCCCCCTGCTAACTGGAACTTGCTGATTGATGGATGTGTATTAGATTTCCTATCACTTCTGATTAAATTATAGCAGTGAACAGGGTGGGTAATGGGAGAATCAAGTTTGATGACTAGGTTTTTGTCTTGAGCAAGAGAGTGGATAGATGTAGACTGGAGAGATGGGGACCACTGGAAGAGGAGCAGGGAAAGTATTTCAGGCAAAAGAGCATGCCAGAAGGCCTCCAGATGAGAGAGTTTGGCATCTTCAACGTAGTAAGCTCTCTGGAGGAATGGCTCCCCCTAGGAAGTAGTGGGCAACTGAGGAGATTTAAGAATGAAGTTCAGGGGCACCTGGGTGGCTCAGTGGGTTAAGTCGCTGCCTTCGGCTCAGGTCATGATCTCAGAGTCCTGGGATCGAGCCCCACATCGGGCTCTCTGCTCAGCAGGGAGCCTGCTTCCTCCTCTCTCTCTGCCTGCCTCTGCCTGCTTGTGATCTCTGTCTGTCAAATAAATAAATAAAATCTTTAAAAAAAAAAAAAAAAGAATGAAGTTCAAAGGAGGCCCCTTGGGTGTCATAACCGCAAAGCACAACGGGATTCCCACATCTGAAAGTGTGACCTCACCTGTCCTTTCATTCATTCATTAATACAGTTGCCAGATGCTATGTGATATTCAGTGCTAACCTGTGGGCACAGTTAAACCATCTACTAAGTAATGAAGACATAAGTCACAGCAATGACTTGGGAATTGGACATACCTGTGTTTCAACTTTGCTGTTTTACTAGCTGTGTGACTTTGGACATTTTAGCCTCTGGTTTCCTTGTCCATGTGATGATTAATAATAGCATGAAAATTAAACCAAGTAATGGAAGAGGTACTGGTCATATATTAAGTGCCAAAGAATTACAAATATAAACATCACTATAAAAACCAGTGAGAATGTAAGTGTTTAGCATGAAGTCTAAAAAAGAGCGAATTAAGGAGCAAGCATTTAGCAGTGCAGGACTAGCATCGTCCAGGGAGGGATACGCTGGGTTTGGAGAACTTAAATATGGCTTGAGAGGTCATCAGGAATCCTAGACTGGTAGGAACTGCCTCCTCATAGGCGCTCCTTACTGGAGTTAGCAAACCTTGACATCTCTTTTTTTTTTTTTTTTTTAAATATTTATTTGAGGGAGAGACAGTGAGAGAGAGCATGAGCGAGGAGAAGGTCGGAAGGAGAAGCAGACTCCCCATGAGCTGGAATCCCGATGCGGGACTCAATCCGGGGACTCCAGAATCATGACCTGAGCTGAAGGCAGTCACTCAACCAACTGAGCAACCCAGGCGCCCCTTGAGATCTCTTTTTGCTAAGATTTGTACCCTTCAGGATCCCATCTTATACTCACTTCAAAATATGGGTGCATGAATGAACCAGTGTTTAATCTGAGACTAGAAGGATGATTTCAAACAGGTAATGCCCTGTACAAGTCAATGGAATTTTTCATTTTGCTGATGCATCCTGTTCACACTCTTCACTTTTATTTTTTTAAGATTTTATTTATTTGGCAGAGACACAGCGAGAGAGGGAACACAAGCAGGGTGAGTGGAGAGGGTAAAGGATTTCTGCTGAGCAGGGAGCCTGATGTGGGGCTCCGTGCAGGGCTCATCTCAGGACCTTGGGATCACGACCTGAGCTGAAGGCAGTCGCTTAACAACTGAGTCACCCAGGCACCCACACACTCTTCACTTTTTAGAAAATGGTTGACCTCATATTTGTAATCCATGTTTATAAATTTACAACTTGGGCATAATGACAGTGTCTCTTTTTTTCCCCCACACTTGCTCCAATTACAAATCTCCACCCAGTCTAGCCTTTGTCCTTCCCCAGGCTCTGGTTTGAACTGGCCAGGGGTCTAAAGGCTGGCTTTACTTACTGAGTCTGCAGTTTGGGGCACCTAAAATTGTGAAAAAGTACGAACTTCATGGGATTGTTGTGAAAATTGAGACGCCATTTTACTCCATAAGTGGTAACTGCGGTTTCTGAGTTTAGCAGGAAATATCCCTATCAGGAACAATTCATTTCCCTAACATTTTTCCTGCATCAACATATCAAATATACCTCTGGCAAACTTATCTAGGCACAGTAGGGTGTTTGAAATCTTGATCCTATTTCCAAGGCTTTTCTTCCTCTTTTAGCCCATGGATACCAGTATGTTAGCCCTGCTTACTTACATACTTCAGGCCCGGTTAGGGGTTACTGGGGTAGTGTAGGGGTTGAAGCGACATAGGGAGAGGACAGGCTGGATTGCAGGTATAGATAAGAGATTTCCTCCCAGCAGGGTCATCCCCGCCTTGTGATTTGGAAGAAGGGAGGTGGGGATGGGTGGTAAAACCGCAGGGGTCAAGGGAGTAGGCGAATGGGGGTGCATACGGGACAATAGGGGTGAGAAAGAAGTAACCAATTTAGATCCAAGGTCCACATGGGTGATGAAGGGCAAATAGGGAAATCTAGCCCCATCTCCCTCAATGCCTCCTTGGGGCCCGAAAGAGGCGCTATCCCAAGCCGCTCTTGGCCAAGCTCCCCAGCGGCCCTTGAGAACTCGCGATCGAGAGGAGACCTCCGAGCTGCCTAGACGGGACCCGGAAGTGCGCACGGGGGAGCCCGAGTTTCCAGTCGTGCCGGGGGCCGTGGTCGACGCTGCTGCGGAGCGGTTGCGCCAGTGAGTATCGAGGTCCGGGAACGGGAGCTGCCCGCCCGCGCTGTCGCTAGGGGAGAAGCGCGGTCCTGCGGCGGGGGTGGGGCTCGGGCCGAGGGGACCCAGGTGGCGTGGGGGTGGGGCCTCAGGCTGGACCGCGCCCCCGGCGCCGGGGCCCAGGCAGCCTGGGGAGAGAGCAGTGGGACCCTCTCCTGGAAAAGCTTCACTTGCATGTTCCCCTACATCTGCCCTCTTCTCCCTCCCTTTCCCGCAGTGACTGCCCGTCCGTTGTGCCGCGCTCTAAAGAAATTATAGAGGTCTTGTCTTTGGAGCAGCACCGGGGATTGGATCCAGCCCATGGAGAAGCTGCCTGAGCAGATAACCCCGGAGTCCCTGTATCCATCCTCCCAGCAGGAGCCCCGAAAGAGCAAGGGTGAGGAGCTGACCTAGCTGGCTTTCTTTGTCTAAACTTTGTCCTTCCAGCCGCGGCCTCGGATCAGATGGACACGGTTAACTTTACACTTAGAATTGGCCTGGTGAAAAACTACTCCCCCCCCCCCTTTTTTTTTTAACCTCAGGGCTCTATTACCTGTAAATAAAGGCTGTAACCGAAGTTTCCTTTCTTGACTGTGTGGAGCAGACCTGCCTCAGCAGTACTATTCTAGCACTGAGTCGTGGAGGATCTGTCATTCCAGCACCTGCCAACTTGCTTGGCTTTCGGAGAAGCTCAGGAAATGTTGTGAGAATAAATGAATGAATGAACTCAGCCAAGTATGTCCCATACCTGAAGTACCAGGAAAAGAGCGGGCTTCTCCGCTCATCCTACCCAAGCTCTCCTTCATCCTTAGGGAAGATACATTTACCACCCGAGGTGTAAACTCCAAGAGGGTGCTTTGCCTGTGGAGTACAGTAGATAAGCTGCCACCTGCTGATGGAAAATGAGGTTAAGCTATTAGTATCAACATTTTTCCCCTGAGTATCAACATTTTTATTTCAATCTGCCACCCATCCCACCATTAAGAGATAGATATATGTGTAGGCATTAAAAAAAAGATTATTAAAATGGGTGACAAAGACTTAGATAAAGACTCTGTGATGGCTTATTTTTGGGGAGATTTTCTTTTACACATTTATTTGTAAGAACTATGTTTTCAGACTAATTTGTTAACTTGACAGGTATTGATTGAGCTCTTAGTATGAGGTGTTAGGACTAAGTTGGAAGAAAACCAAACTACTACTCACCTGCAAACTTAAGAGTTGGAATAGTTACCTGTGAGAGGCTTTGGGACAATAAACTGTAGAAGTTTGCAAGAGGAGATCCCCGTAGACTGGGTTTTGGCCCTGGAAGTCTTAGAAAGTCAGGAGTCTCACCTTGAAAGAATTTAGAGTAAGAAGGGTATGAAGTTGGCATTTCTCTTTTAAGTAGTATACTATTGTTGTATTTATTTATTTATTTAGAGAAAGCAAGTGAGCGAGCGGAGGAGCAGAGGGAGAGGGAGAGAATCCTAAGCAGGCTCCATGCCCAGCATGGAACCCGACATGGGGCTCGATCTCACGACCCTGAGATCATGACCTGAACTGAGATCAAGAGTCGGACGCTTATCTGACTGAGCCACCCAGGTGTTCCAGAAAGGAGTCAAGTTTTTTTTTTTTTCCTAAAGATTTTTTAAAAATTTATTTATTTGACAGACAGAGATCACAAGCAGGCAGAGAGGCAGGCAGAGAGAGGAGGAAGCAGGCTCCCCACTGAGCAGAGAGCCCATGCGGGCCCAATCCCAGGACCCCGAGACCATGAGCCGAGCTCAAGGCGGAAGCTTTAACCCACTGAGCTACCCAGGCGCCCCGAAAGGAGCCAACATTTAATTGAGGGAGGATAGATGCTTACCACAGGCTCCCTGTTGCTAGTCTTTCTAAAAGGCCAAGTGCCTATACTCACCTTCTAAAATACTAATTTCCTCATGTTAGTTCACAGTGCCCACTGCATTCAGTCCATACTCCATAACCTGGCATCCCGGGTCCTCTGCAGTGTGGCCTCAACCCACCTTGAAATCTTTCCTGTGGGCTCCCCAAAACAAACCCAGCAAGACTGTTGTGTCCTGCACTTTCCACCGTTGTGCCTTTGTGTCCTTTTTCTCACGTGCGTTGCTGCCCCGCTACATTCTCTGCCTACCCAAACGCCACATATCCCAGTGTCCATGCACAGGAGCCTCCTCCATGAAGTTTCTGAAGCAGACTTGGGCTTTGAGATGCAGGAGACGTTTACATGAAAACCCGAGGACCTGGTGGTTGATTGAGCATTAGGGAGGAATTGGGTACAATTGCTCTCGTTCCCATCACTGTCATACCCCTTAAAAAAATTATCACTAGTTGCTTTTGCTTTTTTTTTTTTTTTAAAGATTTTATTTATTTATCAGAGAGAGGGGGAGAGAGCGAGTACAGGCAGACAGAATGGCAGACAGAGGCAGAGGGAGAAGCAGGCTCCCTGCTGAGCAAGGAGCCCGATGTGGGACTCAATCCCAGGACGCTGGGATCATGACCTGAGCCGAAGACAGCTGCTTAACCAACTGAGCCACCCAGGGGTCCCTTGCTTTTGCTTTTGTAATGCCGGGCACTGCTTCTGCTCCATCAGAATTGATCAAAGCCACGTTGCCAGTGGCTTAGCTAATGAATCCACTGGACACCTTTATTCAGCTTTAATTTTTTGGCGCCTTTTAACTATTATTTTGTTGCTGTGATCGCTGTTCCTTGCACATCGTGTTCTTTGGGTTTGGAAGTACTCTTCTCTTTTCCTCTGGTCTTTCTTTTGTCTTCTCGGGCCTTCCCCACTGCTGTTTCTCCATCTGTTTTTAAAACATTGGTTTTTCCCCAAGACTGTTCTTAGCCCTCTTTTTTTTCCACTCCTGTGGGTGATCCTATCCCCTTTCAGGACCTCTCTTAACTGCTTTCTTCTGCTCTTGCTGTGAGCTGGGACCTGGATACTAGACGTTCGTGGGTGTACTTCGGAGCTCCTTGTTTTCTGCCGGGACCCCACCTCCCTACCTTCCAGTGACTGTCTTGGTTAATTGTGGTAACTGGTTTTCCCAAGCTGGAAAATTTGGATTTGTGCTCTACTGTTCTCCTTCCCCCCATATTCAGTCAACCACCGCCAAATCCTGTCATTTTTTCTTCAGAAAGGCCTGATTCTGTTGCCTGGACTGCCATTTCCTCACTTTAGACCCATTCTAGTTTTCTTGGAGTGCTGACACATCCCTATGCTATTGGCCATGTCCCCTACTCTAGGCTCTCCTCCGTCTGCTGCCAGAATGAATTTCCCTGGAAACAAATTTGATCAAGTCAGTCTCTGTCCAAAGCCCTGGGTGTGGCATATATGCTTCTTCATATCTGGCTCTACCCTTTTCCTATTTCCCTTTTTTCCTTCCTTCCTTCCTTCCATCCTTCCTCTTTTGAGAGAAAGAGAAAGCGCAAGCCAGGAGGCAGCATCCTAAGCAGACTCGGTGCTCAGCGAATAGCCCAATGTGGGCTTGATCTCATGACCCCAGGATCATGACCTGAGCCGAAATCGAGTCAGACACCCAACTGATTGAGCCTCCCAGGCACCCCATCTGGTTCTCCTCTATTTTTCTGCTGTATCTCTGGCTTCCTGCCCACATGGGCCATATATTTCACTCACATGGGGTTTTCTTTTCTTTCCTTTTTTTAATTTTCCTTAAACTTACTGTTCCCCTCCATGTTGCTGAGCCTTCACAGATGCTGTTACTTTTGCCTGGAATATTCTTCATCTTGTTGATCCTGATCATAGTTCAAGATCCAGCTCAACGTCATTCTTTGAGGCTGCCATCTCCAGTTCACCTAGGTAGGGGTTGTCCTTCCTGATTGTGCTTTGAGGCACCTCTATAAGCCCTCTACTGGTATCTTGCATGTAGTAGGTGGGATGTATGTTTGCTGATTGGCTAAATCAAACGGAGTGTATCTGTTTCCTAGGGCTTCCATAACGAATTACTACAATTTCATGGCTTCATACAGCAGAACTGTATTCTCTTGCAGTTTTGCAAACTAGAAGTCCACGAAGGCAGTGCTGCCTCTGAAGGCTGTAGGGTAGAATCCCTCCTCGGCTGTTCCCAGCTTCTGGTGGTCCCCAGCAATCCTTGGCGCTCCTTCACTTATAAGGCTGCCTCACCTGTCCCATGGCTTTCTTTCCTGTGTGTTTCCATGTCTGAATCTTCCTCTCCTTTCTCTTATATAGATGGCAGTCATTGGATTTAGGGCCTACCCGAATCCATTCTGACCTCATCTTAACTCTGCAAAGACTCCGCTTCCAAATAAGGTCATATTTGAGGTTCCAGGTGGACATGAATCAGTGGGGGGCGGGGCAGGTAAACGGCACTGTTGGACCCAGTACAGTAAGTAATGCTAATTTCTTCTGCTGTTAGAAGTAAATATACTTGGGACCCCACAGCTTTGTAGTTAGGGTTAGAAGAACTACTTTCCCCCCTTCCCTTTAAATTAGAAGCAGATCAGTGAAGAAACTTTTTTTTTTTTAAAAACTTCGTCCACAGGGACACATTTGATTTGTTTATTTCAGGGGACAACTGCTCTCTTCTTGGGCTTCTCGAGGTCTGTCTCAGTCTGACCACTGTCTGCTGAGGCATTCTAGAAGGTTCTACTCTCTACCAGGGTTCGAATCCAAGTTTTTGATATTTTTTCCGTAAGTGGCTCTAACCCATGAGGAGATACATCTCTCTGAATTCTGTTTGAGCCTCAGTCCGGAAGACGTTTTACAAATGGTCTGTTTGGGTCCCTCAGTGACTTAACGATTCTTCTCTGGATTGCTGGGAGATAATTAGGAGCATTTTTTCAGGTTTTTTTTTTTTTTTAAAGATTTTATTTATTTATTTGACAGACAGAGATCACAGGTAGGCAGAGAGGCAGGCAGAGAGAGAGGAGGAAGCAGGCTCCCTGCTGAGCAGAGAGCCCCATGCGGGGCTCGATCCTAAGACCCTGGGATCATGACCTGAGCCGAAGGCAGAGGCTCAACCCTCTGAGCCACCCAGGCGCCCCTGTTTGTTTTTTTGAAGATTTTATTTATTTGAGAGAGAGAGAGATAGCAAGAGAGATCTTGAGTGGGGAGGAGAGGAAGCAGCTCCCCGCTGAGCAGAGAGTTTGATGTGGGGCCAGATTCCGGGATGCGGAGATCATGACCTGAGCCAAAGGTAGATGCTTAACCAACTGAGCCATTCAGGCGCCCTAATTAGGAGCATTTTGAAGGCCAAATTGTGTGCAGGCTTCTTTACATAGTACTGGGCTTGGAAACAAAGAAATGGAAGACATCATTTTTTTAAAAAAGATTTTATTTATTCATTTGACAGAGATCACAAGTAGGCAGAGAGGCAGGCAGAGAGAGAGGAAGGGAAGCAGGCTCCCTGCTGAGCAGAGAGCCTGACGCGGGGCTCCATCTCAGGACCCTGAGATTATATGACTTTGAGCTGAAGGCAGAGGCTTAACCCACTGAGCCACCCAGGCACCCCTGGAAGACATCTTTTATTTTATTATTATTTTTTTAAGGTTTTATTTATTTATTTGACAGACAGAGATCACAGGCAGAGGCAGGCAGAGAGAGAGGGGGATGCAGGCTCCCCACGGAGCAGAGAGTCCAATGCGGGGCTCAATCCCAGGACCCCGGGACCATGACCTGAGCTGAAGGAGGCGGAAAGCAAATACTTTAGAGATTGAAGGGCGAGCTCACTTCCAGGTGGGATTAGAGTAAGGTTAGGTTTCAGGAAGGAGGCTGCCTTTGAGCTGGGGTCTGGAGGGTGGAATAGGTTTTTGATAGGTGGAGGAGAAGGACCTGGGGGGGGATATGCATGGCCAGGAAACTGGTCACATTGACTGGAGCATGGAGATGTGACAGAAGGTGAGTCTGTGAGGCGGAGTAGCGTAAGACTGTGGGAAAGGAATGCCAGGCCAAGGAGCTTAGCTTTCGTTTGGTAGATATTGAAGTATGTTATGTCGATTTTCTTTTCTTTCTTTCTTTTTTTTTTTTTTTTTAAAAGATTTTATTTACTTATTTGACAGTAGGCAGAGAGGCAGGCAGAGAGAGAGGAGGGAGCAGAGAGCCCCATATGGGGCTCGATCCCAGGACCCTGAGATCATGACCTGAGCCGAAGACAGAGGCTTTAACCCACTGAGCCACCCAGACACCCCTGTGTCGGCTTTTCTTAATAGGCGGCTAGCCGGTGACCTTTGTATATCGAGGGAGAGAATCTGATTTGTTGAGTGTGGTACGGGAGGCGAGAGGGGATTAGGATCTGACTGAGGCCGTTACTAGTGAGAATAGGAGGAGAGGGACAAAACCCAAGGAGTGTATTGTAGGTAGAAACAGTAGTACTTTATTTACCGAGTGGATGTGGGGCAGAAAAGGGCGTTACTGCTCGTGGTCACCCGTTCCCTTTTTATTTTGAAAACGCTAAAGCTAGAGGAGAGTTGCAAAGAACAGTATAACAAATACTCATACACCAGAGGGAGGAGCACGTTTGAGACATACGATCTCAAGAGACTTAGGGTATGAGAGCCACGCAGAAATGTCTTTTTAGATTATTGGAGGTGCCGTCGCCTGTCATAAATATCCCCCATTTCAGGAGAAGGGGGCACAATCCCTTCAGCTACTCAACCCAGAGAAAAAACTTGGTTTTTCTGTATTAATACCTGTCAGTCAGTAATCCTGTCCATACCTTCGTCACCATTTTTTTCCAGAATCCCAGCACTTCTTACCACCTTCTCTGCCACCATCTTGGTCCAGGGTGCCATCATCCCTCATCTGGATTGTGGCGGTGACTTCCTGGCTGGTTGTCCTGCCTCTGCCCTTGCCTCCCCACCGTCTCTTCCCAACATAGCCGGCAGCGTGATCCTGTTAAAATGTCAGGTCTTGTCTTCCTTTGGTCCCAAGCCTCCCAAGGCTTCCTGTCTCACCCAATAAAAGCACACCTCTTACAATAGCCTATCGGGTCCAGTGTTCTGTGATTCCTTTCTATGTCTCTGACCTTATTTCTTACTACTCTTCCCCATGCTCATTGCGTTCTAGTCATACTTGACTCTTTGAAGACCCCAGTCCTTTGCACTTGCGGTTTCTTCCATGTGTAACGCTCTTTCCCAGAAACCCTTATCTCCTTCAAGTCTTTGCTTCAGTGTCATTTTCTTAGTCCTCCTTTGACCATGGGGTGCAGAATTACAACCCTTCTGCCCGCTCCCTCCCTCTGGCTCTCTATTCTTGCTTTGTCTCGGTACCACTTGTATCATCTAGTAGTATGTAATTTACAAGGTTTCCTATCCGGCTCCCTTACTAGAATGAAAGACCTTAGAGGGCAGAGTTTTTGCCTGTTTGCCCCCTGCTGTATCTCAGCACCTGGGACTGTACCTGGCATGTTGTTGGTGCTCAGTAAGATAAATGTGAATGGGTCAAGTGTCACAGGACTGGTAAAGAGAAGGATTCAAGAGTTGTAAGAGAAGGATCACCTTCAGCTTAATGGAAAGAGCGATATTGAACAGGGCCTGAGAGCTGTAGGATTTACATTCTTGAAGATGTCGGGCCGGCTGTCAGTTCTCTGGCAGTGGGCCACATAAAAGGCTCATCCTCTAGGATACTAAGCCTTCACATGTTGGGAGAGAACAAATAGCATGTCCCACAGAAAGGAGAGGGGGCTTTATGTAGGGGAGGTGAGGGGGAATGAGGCTGGAAAGACGGGCCAGGCCAGGGAGATGTAGAAGAAACCCTCATTTTAATATTTGCCCAAGCCAACCACAGAAGGCACGTCTCCTGCTTCATGAAGTATTCCAAATCCAAGTCCAAATGGAGGCATTCCTAGGCTATTGATCTTTCCATTTTTTGTAAAGATTTAATTTAAAATTAAATACCATTAAAAGTTCAGCTGCTCAGTTGCACTGGCCACATTTCAAGTGGTCAGTAGCCACACGTGGCCATTGGCTACTGTATTGGACAGTGCAGATGTGGAATAGCTGTATAACCACAGAAAGTTCTGTCGGGACCATGCACAGCAAGTGACTTGAATTCATAGTACCAGTTCATTATGGTATCTTGCTAAAAAGAATTGGTCTGCCTAGCTACTATTTAGACTCGATTGATGCCTTTATCTTTCTTTTTAAGTTACCGAACTTTTTAGAGCTAGCTGGTGTTCTCTGTTTGCAATTTGTGTGACATATAAGAGAAATAGTTAAACACATGTACAAGCGGATGTAAAAACATTGAGTTAGTAATCACTCACACTGCTAGAATGGTTATTGCATAAAAGACAAGAAGTTAACATGTGTTGGTGAGGATGTAAATTGGTGACCTACCAACAGAACTACATATGATCTGTCAGTTCCACTTCTGAGTATTCATCTGAAGGCAATGAAAGCACTGTCTCGGAAAGCTACCTGCACCCCTACGTTCACTGCAGCATTAGGTCCAGTAGCCAAGACATGGAAGCAGCCTAAGTGTCCATCAGTGGACGAGTGGATAAAGCAGATGTGCTGTGTCTACAAAAATATATGAGTATACACAGTGGAATATTGTACAGCTACAAAAAGAAGGAAATCCTGCCATTTTCGACAACATGGATGAACCTCGAGGGCATTACACTAAGTGGAATAAATCAAACAGAGACAAATACTGTGTGATCTCAATTATATGTGGAATCAAAAAAACAAAACAAAACAAAAAGCAAAAAACCCCAACTCAGACACAGAAAACAGACTCGTGGTTGTCAGACGTGGGGGGTGGGAGGGGGGGAATTGGATGAATGGGGTTAAAAGGTAGAAACTTCCAGTTATAAGATAAACAAGTCCTGGCATGTAATGTACAACCTGGCAATTATACTTGATAATGCTGTATTGTGTGTTTGAAAGTTACTGAGAGAGGGGATCTTAAAAATTCTTATCAGAAGGAAAAATTGTTAAAAACACAATATCTAAACAACATGCAGAGGATGAGGGTATATTTGGGGGTGGAAAACAAGTGTGAATATGGTTCTGTGATAAGACAGCACAGATGATTATTCTTTTTTATTTTTTTAAGATTTTATTTATTTGTCAGAGAAAGAGAGGGAGAGAGAACAAGCACAGGCAGACAGAATGGCAGGAAGAGGCAGAGGGAGAAGCAGGCTCCCCGCCGAGCAAGGAGCCCGATGTGGGACCCGATCCCAGGACGCTGGGATCACGAACTGAGCCGAAGGCAGCTGCCCAACCAACTGAGCCACCCAGGCGTCCTGATTATTAAATTCTTAAAATGACCATTGACAAGTAAAATCAGGGCTGTTTATGTGTTAGCTTTCACTGCTGATGGAAATGCGACATTGGCTGTTTCACAGCACCCCCTTCTTTCGTAAAGATCCCTCTTAGCACAGGGCCTCCTTTCTCTAATATCATTGCAAAGCAACCTCTCCAGCTTTAGTAAGCGGTATTTCAGTTAAGGGGAGAAATGTGTTAAATAGGAGATGTTTTTCTCTCCTGCCTCCCTTGCATGCAGGGGTACAGGATTTTTTTTGTATATTCTCTTAGAGTTGAAATCAACTTGGGAATATTTCTCTGTACCCTATGGTTCATATTTTAAATAACTTTTCCTCCTCCCACCTCTTCCTTTATCAAATCTTACCCATTTGCTGTATTTCTAAAAGATGCATATGAGGTCTGAGATCGTGTTCATGAATGAGCATGTGAACATCTGAGTGTAGAGAGAGATACTCTAGTGAGAAAGGTGTTGGTCTCTGATACGTGAAGGGAGTCTTCCCTGTACCTCAGGGATGATCATGTGGCCAGGGTGCTATGTGGGCAGAACCTCTGGGGTGAGGTTCTCCTCTTTAATTTATCTGTTCAGACCCTGCCCCACCCCACATGTAGCTCCCAGCCTCTCCCTTCTAAAGTTCTGAGATGACTCCACTTCCCTCAAACTCTGCTTCCCTTTCTGCTAATCCCAGTATGTCTGTCTGGTTATCTACTTTATAAACCCAAATTTTAGTTTCCCCACCACTTTCTCCAAATCTGCTCAACTTGTATCCATCTTTTCCCTATATTGCAAGGCCATTTTTCATACATTTTTTTAAACCAAATGCTTCTGGAATACTGTGATCATCCTGTTCCCTACCAGGAGTTTTTCTTGTTATATTTTACTTTTTAAGTATTTTCTGTCAGATGGTGAGAACTGGACTGAGGATCAGTTAATTATAAAAGCAGAAAACTCTCAAAGTAGGACTACGACTACACAAAGGAGATGAATATGAACAAAACAAACACAAGGGGCTCTGTGAATATGGACAAAACTTTCATAACATCACAAACTCTATCGAACAGCCACAAATTCTTAATTGAAGAGAAATCCCAAATGTGTAATATTTGTAGAAAATTATTCAGGTGGAACTCATAACCTTATTCAGCATGAAAGGATCCACACATAAGAGAAACCTTATGAGTGTCATGAATATGGAAAAGCTTTTGGCCATATTTCGAACTTTATTCAGCAAAAAAGAACACATACTGAAGAGAAACCCTATGAATATAGTCACTGTGGGAAAACCTTCCAGTGCAGCTCACACCTTATCCAGCTTCAGACAATTCATACAGGAGAGCTGCCTTATATGTGTGATGATTGTGGGAAAACCTTTGGTTGGAGCTCAAGTCTTGTTCAACACCAGAGAATCCACATGAGGGAGAAACCCTATGTGTGTAGCGTGTGTGGGAAGGCCTTCAGCCAGAGCTCAAGTCTAATAGAACACCAGCGAGTTCACTCCAAAGAGAGACCATATGAGTGCTATGACTGTGGGAAAACTTACAGTCGTAACTCACACCTCATTGAACACCAGAGAGTCCACCCAGTGGAGACTCCTTATGATTGCAGCGAGTGTGGGAAATCTTTCAGTAGGAGTTCACTTTTTATTAAACACCACAGGATTCACCCTGGAAAGAGACCTTATGCATGTTGTGAATGTGGGAAGTCCTTCAGTTGGAGCTCTTATCTTATTTAGCACCAGAAATCTTATGGTGGAGCAAAATCTTCTGAATACAAAGAATGTGGGAAAACCTTCAAGTACAGTTCATACCTTTCCAGTCATCTAGGAATCCACACAAGAGAGAAACTGAATGAAATGAAGTGGGTAGAGCCCTTGGTCAGAGTTCAGCTCTGATTAAATGTCAGAGCTTGCAACCTGGGAGAAAGCCATTGGGTTTCATGAGGGTGGACGGCCTTCTGTGCTGGCTCAGCTCTTATTAAAACCTGAAAATACAGATGGTAGACAAATCTCATGGGTGTGTTCAATGCACAAAAAGCTTTAGATGGAGTTTCTGCCTTACTCAGCATCAGCAGATTCACTTTGGAGAAGTGTGTGTCAGAGAGGGCTGTGGAAGGAATGTAATGCAGCATGACCAAGGTGGTGGCTAAGCAGAACCTTCAGTTAACACTATTCAGTTAACATTTGGTGTCAAGGATCTGCATCAGAGGGAGATTCTGTGGTTTGGTGTCCAAATCTTCATAGTCTTCTGAAAATGGAATGAGTTAGGTCCATCCCAGGGAAGAAAGAATCAGGAAATTCTAGATTTGGACTTGTAGGTCAAGAAAGCAGCTGGGTGACCTTTGAACCCAGTAACTCTCCTATCTCATCTATTCCATTTGTTGTAACTATCAATGGAAGTGGCTCTTGGATCTTGTACCAGCATGTCACTCCTCGGTGTTCTGCAGACTCTCTTTTTGCTTTATAGGACATAAATGCACTTAATAAACAGGCAAATTTTCTAGACCAACAATCTCTTGATGACACGTTATGGGCTTTGTTATGTGTCAACTTGGGCTGAACTGCATTTGCCAGAATTCCCTTTTCTGTATTTTTCTTGGTTCTTGTGGGCTAGAGGGAGATTCTTAGGAGACCAGGAGGGCAGAAGAAAAGCAGCAGTTATTATTTTTGTGGCTCACCCACGTTGTTGCTAATCTGCTGACTCAGCTCCCCAGGGAGCCACAGCAGCTGGGCCTGCAACTGGCCTACCTTCGCCTGGAACCTGCTCTGCCTTTGGTGGGGTGTGTGTGTATGTGTGTGTGTGTTTGTGTGTCCTCGTGGTTTTACTTCTCTGATCGAATCCTAGTCATACACGTGCTTACTGTTCTTGAACAAGTACACACTGATTTTCAGTTTAGATAGAGAGGAATGGTTAATTTCTGGCTGTTTTTGAAAAAATAATTTTTATGATTTCCTTTGAGAAAAAGTCACGGTTCAAACTCCTTCATAATAAAATTTAAATCATAACCTGAGACAGAGCTTCACTACTGTATAATTGTCCAGGAAAAGGTTGAATAGCCAAGCAGTTGAATAGTGTGATACATAATGGATAAAATTCTTAAAAATATTTTTTATTTTTAAGAAATCTCTACACTCAACGTGGGGCTCAGACTCATGACTCCCAAGATCAAGAGTCACATGCTCCACTAGCTGAGCCAGTTGGGAACCATAAAATTAAAAAAAACTTTGAGCACCCATTTATCATGAAAATTTAATTAATTAATTAAATTTATTTATTTAAAGATTTTTTAAATTTATGAGAGATAGAGAGGAAACACAAGCACACGGAGCTGGGGAGGGATAAACAAGCTTCCCGCTGAGCAGGGAGCCTGATATGGGGTTGAATCCCAGGACTCTGGGATCGTGATCTGAGCCGAAGGCAGGTGCTTAATGACTGAGCCACCCAGGCGCCTCTAGCCCAAATATTTTAATAATTAAAAGAAATTCCAGGGGTGCCTGGGTGGCTCAGTGGGTTAAAGCCTCTGCCTTTGGCTCAGGTCATGATCCTAGAGACCTGGGATCGAGCCCCACATCGGGCTCTCTGCTCCACGGGGAGCCTGCTTCCTCCTCTCTCTCTGCCTTGCCTCTCTGCCTACTTGTGATCTCTGTCAAATAAATAAATAAAATCTTCACCAAAAAAAAAAAAAAGAAAAAAAGAAATTCCAGGGGCGCCTGGGTGGCTCAGTGGGTTAAGCCGCTGCCTTCGGCTCAGGTCATGATCTCAGGGTCCTGGGATCGAGTCCCGCATCGGGCTCTCTGCTCAGCAGGGAGCCTGCTTCCTCCTCTCTCTCTCTCTCTGGCTGCCTCTCTGCCTACTTGTGATCTCTATCTGTCAAATAAATAAATAAAATCTTTAAAAAAAAAAAAAGAAATTCCAAAAACACCTCTACTGGGTAGTATATTGTTAAGTTAGGTATCTGAAAGAAATATCTACTTTGTTGTAAGTGCTTTAAAAAAATTTTTTTTTTTAAAGTAGGCTCCATGCTGGGCATGGAGCCCAGCGGGGGTTGGGGTGGGGTGGGGTGAGGGCCGTCAAACTCACATCCCTGAGATCAAGACCTGAGCTGAGATCAAGAGTTGGATGCTTAACCGACTGAGCCATCCAGGCACTCCAAGTAAATGCTCATTTTTGGTTACAAAAAATCAGATTATGTTTCCTCCAGTTAGTTTGGATTAATGATTATCTAAGCTATCAATGAAAATTATACTTACATTGTGGACTCTTAAAATGGAAAATTGCCAGTCTCATAGCCCCCAAGTCTGGTCTGGTGCTGTGCACACAGCGGGTACTGAGTGAATGGCTCTGGAATGAATCTGTTTACCAGACACCACAGTCTTCTTTATTTCAGATCTCCTGTCTGCACTCCTCTACTTTTCTCCCTCTGTAATCGATAGGTGGTTATCAGCACTCACTGAGGGTCACCTTGCTCTAAGAACCGCCTTGCATCTGGATGTCCTGAGAATGGACTTGCCCTCTGTGAGGTCGGGTCTGAGCTCAAGTGCCCACTTATGCACTTGATACATGACCCTCCTTGAATCCATCCCCACTCCCTTCACCGCAGAAAGGGCTCTTTCCTTCTGTGGGGTCTTGAGATGTGTCAGGGATAAGGCAGGGCTTGATGAGTTGGGGTTGAAGGCTGGGCAGGATTCTGATTGGCGGAGAATAACAGAGAGGGGCACCCCAGGACAAGGCAAGTGCGTGGGGTCAAATGCCAGGCTTCAAAGGGCAGAGGTGTTTGTGGAGACCAGGAAAGGGGAGAAAAGAGTTTGTCTAGCAGCATCAAAAGCACTGAGGTTGGTGTGTGTGTGTGTATGTGTGCGTGGTCGGGGGAGATGCCTGGCTCGCTCAGTCAGTAGAGCATGTGACTTGATCTTGGAGTTGTAAGTTCAAGCCCCATGTTGGGTATAGAGATTACTTAAATAAAGTGTTAAAAAAAAAAAAAAGAAAAAACAAAACACTAAAGTGGGGGCTCTGCTTCTTTGGGCACAACAATTACAAGTGGCAAATGACCAAGCTCTTAGATCTCAGGTAAACACAAGGGCAACCACTCAGCCCAGTTACTGGTTAGGCCTTTCTCTGTCTTAGTACTGAACATTCCACACCAGGAAATGTTCAGTCCTGGACGAACGGGGATGACTGGTCACCTGACGCCATAGTAACCCCACCTTCCTGGTCCCTCATACCTCCCAGCTGCAACAGGACCCAGTAGAGTAGAGCAGGAATTCTTTTTTTTTTTTTTTTAAAGATTATTTATTTATTTGTCAGAGAGAGAGAGAGCGAGCGAGAGCTAGCACAGGCAGACAGAGTGGCAGGCAGAGGCAGAGGGAGAAGGCGGCTCCTTGCTCAGCAAGGAGCCCGATGTGGGACTCGATCCCAGGACGCTGGGATCACGACCCAAGCCGAAGGCAGCTGCTTAACCAACTGAGCCACCCAGGCGTCCCTAGAGCAGGAATTCTTAACTTAGGTTGCATACTGGAATCACCTGGGTAGCTTTCAGAAGACTATTGCCTCGGTCCCAGTCTCAGAGATTTTATGGTGTGGTGTTTGGCCTGGATATTGGCATTTTGCAAGTTCCCAGGTAATTCTAATGTGCACCTAAGGTTGAGAACCCATGCGACAGGGGATATTAATGCTTTACAGGTGCTGAGAGAAGGACACAAAAAGACCACATAGGATCTGTGTCTCAGTCACTAAAGCCTAGTAAGAGGACGGGGCTGGGACTGTGGAGTGCATCAGGGGCCCCATGTGAAAGTGGAGACAGGGTGTCCCAGGAGGAAGGAGCTGTGGGAGGGGGCTCTGGCCTTGGATTTGGAGGCAGCTTTTGAGGCGGGGGGGGGGGGGGGGGGGGGTTCCCTGAGGGCAGTAAGCTTGGTCTGGTGGGGAGGGAGCAGACGCCTGCTCACTTCCCAGTTCTGTACCTGGTAAAACTACAGTTTGGGTGCTTGGGTTTTCCCTTTGAAACTCTGGCCGAAGGAAGCACAGAGCCTAGGGGAAGTCAGAGCCCCAGTTCAGGGGGGTCCACCCCATTTTCCAGCAGGCAATTACTCTTCCATTGTCCATCCTCTACCCTGGAGCTGGGAAAATATTAAAATATTTCTAGAGGATGCTATAACCTAAACCTATGCACACATTCTAGAATTTCCAGTCCTAGTGGCGGCTGGCCTGGTAGCCCCTAGTCTTGCTGTGTATATAGCCTTGGGACCCCTGGGTGAGAGGCATTTCCTGTGCTCTGGTTAAAGAGGTAGGAGTCTGGGCAAAGGGAAGATGGGAGGAGGAAGAGGAATTTGGGTACTGCCATCCAAACATGACTGCTTTCATCTCACCTGTCGTGGCCCTTAGGATGAAATTCTACAAGACCCTTCACGTCCCAGCACTGCCCATTGATTTCCTCAGTCCTCTTGGGGATACTCCTTCCAGTCATTTTAAAATTTGTTGGGCCCCTGAACACAGTATTTTTCAAATGTAAGTCAAAGCAACTAATGGGTCATAAATTAATTTATCATAGTAAGTTGCAACCAGCACTGAGGGTAAAAGAAAACATTAGGCAGGACCGGAGAAGGATAGACAATATTTGCATGCATTGAGTGCAATGCAAAAGTGAAGCTTTTCTGTGTGCATGTGCACACGTGTGTGCCCGGTATAGTAGTTCTTGCTGTAGAACCAGTGAAAACCTTTGCACAATGCAGTCCCCTATCGGGGATGAGATTCCGTCGAAATCCTGCCCCCTTGCAGGTCTTCCCTTGCACCGTATTAGCCTCTGCAATCCCTGTAGCTATGTTCCTTTGTGCACTGATAACATCTGAAAAAAAAAAAAAGAAAGAATTATTCAGTTACTTGTCTCTGTGCTAGATTGCAAGCTCCATGAGGGTAAGGACTGTATGCAGTGAACATCTTATCTGTCATTGGAGAAAGCACTGAGATACTGTGTAGCTCAATGATAAACCCGAGTTTAGCATCCAGCTGTGTTTATGTCCTTTTTTTTTTTTTTAAAAAAAAGATTTTATTTATTTATTTGACAAGAGATCACAAGTAGGCAGAGAGGTAGGCAGCGAGAGAGCGGAAGCAGACTCCCTGCTGAGTAGAGAGCTAGAGAGCCTGATGTGGGGCTTGATCCCAGGACCCTGGGATCATAACCTGAGCTGAAGGCAGAGGCTTTAACCCACTGAGCCACCCAGGCGCCTTGCTGTGTATATGTTCTTAAACAATAATTTTATCTGAGAGATTTCAATATGGCAAAAAGCTGGAAAAAAGTATAATTACTCAGATTAATAATTATTACTGTTTTCTGGTACCTGCTTTCTATCCATATACTTTTTTCTGAATTACTTGAAAGTGAACGTGGATATAACCTTCACCCCTAAGTACAATGTCATGCTTCTCCTAAGAGGAAGGTGGTTCTACATCATTGTGACCCTAGTAAAATACCTAAGAAAAAGAATTTAATTCCCTAATACTGTCTGAAGTGCAGTCCATATTCAGACTTTCTCCAGTTGCCCCAAGAATGTATTTTATAGCTCTTTTATTTTGAATCAGGGGAAAAAAAAAATCAAGGGTCCTGAGGAGTTGGGGCCTTCCTCCAGGCACTTGCCATTAGGCCCCTTCAGCCACCCGGCAGGAGGAGTTATATTACCATTCCTGTTTCAGGAATAAGAAAACTGACACCCAGGAAGGAGAAATAACTTACCCAAGGTCACCCTCCTGGGAATGGCAGAGCTGGAATTCGAATTCAGATCTGCCCGGCTCCGGATCGCTTCCACCTCCATCAGCGCACCCACCGCGAACAGCTGCGGAGGCCAGGGACTGCAGAGCCGAGAGCCAGGTGAGGGGCGGGCGGCTGCGGTCGCAGGCCCGGTGAGTCCCTGCCCCCCTCCGCAGCGCCCCGCGGGCTCCGTGGGCTCCGTCCGCAGACCGCGCATCCTCTCGCTCCGGGCCTCCGGGCCCAACGGAAGCTCGAAACTCCGGGCCGGGGGACCAAGGCGCGGGTGAGGGGCCCTCCAGGAGGGAAGCCCTGCCCCGGAGACCGGGAGACCCTGACGGTTCGCAAAGCGGGAAGGGAGGCCGCGGGGGAGCGAGGGGCAGGGTGTTCCCGCGGATAAGGGGTTGTGAAAAGGGGCCCCAACCCTCCACCTCCAGGCCGCACAGAACCCTACGGGCTGTTGGGACCCACTGTGGGGTGCGGGCGGATCGTCAGATCTGGGTCCATTTTGGGGTCTGGAAAATGTCCCCGTGGCTTTGGGGCCAGAGAAGGGCCAAGGAAGCTTGTTGGCAGGAAGGATCCTCTGAACAAACCGGGGTCAGTTTGCTGCCCAGGTTGCCCCGAATCACTGGTGGGAAAGGGGCTGAGGCTCCTGTGGCCCTGACAGGTACCCCCACTGTTCCGACCAGATGTACTTTCTTTCGTCCATCCCTTTCATTCCCAGTACAGCTCCCTGCTGACCCCGGGGTTTGCGCGGGGCCTCGGGAGGGAACAGGGCTGCATCCAGGCTGCTGCAGGGTGGCTCAGGGACTCTCCCAGAGGGAACCCCGATTGAGGAAGCTCCCCCAGGCCCGCGGCTCCGGGCTGGTTCAGGCTCCACCGAGCTGCAACTCTTTTACTTTCCTGGGTCCTTTTATTTATTTATTTTTTAAAAAAGATTTATTTATTTATTTATTTGACAGAGACAGAGATCACAAGTAGGCAGAGAGGCAGGCAGAGAGAGAGAGGAGGAAGCAGGCTCCCCGCTGAGCAGAGAGCCTGATGCGGGACTCGATTCCAGGACCCTGAGATCATGACCTGAGCCGAAGGCAGTGGCTTAACCCACTGAGCCACCCAGGCGCCCTCCTGGGTCCTTTTAAAATAATAATTGAAACAGTGTGATAGTTGCGTCACTGACAGTTGTTTTTGTTTTGTTTGGAATGCCTTTTTTTTTTAATTAAATATTTTATTTATTTGAGAGAGAGAGAAAGCGACCACAAGCAGGGGGAGCAGCAGAGGGAGAGGGAGAAGCAGGCTCCCTGTTGAGCAAGGTGCCCCAGGCAGGACTGGATCCCAGGACCCTGGGATCGGGACCTCAGCCCCCGGTGGAGGCTGAACCTGCTGAGCCACCCAAGTGTTCCTGTTTTGCATGCTTTTGGCAAAATCAAAAGTTTTAGCAATTCTGTAACCCACCCACCCCCATTCACTCTCTCTTTCTCACTCATGCAAATGAGCTTATCTATTAGGAAGAATTCATTGGTTCCTGATTTGAAAGTCACCAAGCTGAACTCTGGGCCTGAGGCCTGAAGTGGGAGGGAGGGGCAGCCGTGTGGGCCTCTGGTCCTTTGTCCTTGTGCTGACCTACAGTGGTGGGTCTTTCTCTCCTGTTCTCCGTTTCAACAGTACAAAGGGGTCTACAGATTCCCTGTTGTATTAACATGTCTAGGGTCCTTTGAGTCTGGCCGAGATCAGTGCATCCCCCAAGTTGCATGTCGATGGGGTGCAGTGGTCTAATCCCCGTGCTAAGGGCTGTTCCAGAAGGCTGGCAAGGTCCTCCTCACTGGAGAGCTGCCAGGTTGGAGGTGGGGTCAGATAAGAGGTGGCACCCTGGGGTACATCTGGCCCTGAAGTCACCCAGGTAGGGGGGAGGAAAGCTTTGTACCCAGTGACCTGTTTTTTGTGTCTTTCTCCCCTCTAGTTACCAAGAGCCTGCAAGTTCCTTTTTTCATCCCTGAATCGCTGCCTCTGGCCTAAGCTGGGCATGGGGCGTCCGGTAAGTGTGGACGGATTGACAGGTGGTGGCTGGTGGCTGGGAGGGCTGGGTGCCGTGGATGGGGCCAAGCAGAGCTTTATGGGAGAGGCAGAGGGCCCTCCCACCCCACCCTAGGGAGGGAAGGACCCCACGGACGCTGGAGCTGCTTGGGAGGGAGACCTGTGTGCGTGGGGCAGGAAGAGTAGGGGCTTGGGGACTTCCTGGGCGGACGGCCGATGAGATGGAGGGGTCCTGTGGTGATGGAGCGTGACCAAAGCAGGGAAAACACGAAAGCCTGTTTCAGGCAAGTTGAGGTTGCAGGGGAACGGGCCGGGGTGCAGACCATCTGCTGACAGCGTCTAGAGGACTTGGTCCCACGTGGAGCAAGGGGTCAGGATGGCTCCGACCAGAGGGCTGTAGAGCTAGGACTGCTCTCCGGACTGCCTGACTCCATCATTGTAGAGCAAGGAAACCGAGGCCCAGCAGTGAGGTGACTGAGCGGTGTGGCCTGGGGGGTGGAGGAAGATCTAAGGGGAGCTTTGGACAGAGCGAAGGATTATTCAGGTGGGAAGAAGAGAAGCTAGTGACAGGAAGGAGGGGAAAGCGCAGGAGGCTGTTTCCAAACGAGTCTGACAGCACTCAGAGAGGAGTAGCTGTGTTCACGTGTTTATAAATAGCAGATTTTGGGGGGTGTGTGTGCATGAGCGCACCCCCCACTCTGCGGGTCCCACAGCCTCAGAGACACTCCCTGCCCCGGCTGCAGGGCGGGGGTGGGGGTGGGGGGACCGTGGAGAGGCCCCAGTGCCTGGGGGGATTGCACAGGGTGTGGACCAGGGAGAGCAGCCCACTCATTCTCTGCACTTCAGACCCCGGCCTAATGACCACCCCCATTGTCATCCTGAAATCCAAAGCTATTGGCTGTTAGCTGCCTGTGGAGCACAGTGCAGGGGGTCTTTGCAGGTGGGGTGATTGTTAACAGAACCGAGCGGTGAGAACTTTAGGGTTGGCGGGGCTTTGGGACTGGCCTAGTCCAACATCATTTATTGAGGTGGAAATTGGGGCTCAGAGAAGGGACCCTACTTGCCCAAGATCCCCCCAGTGACTCAGTGGCAGAAAACGTTTCATGCATATTTTAGGTCTGCTGAAGCGGTCTGTAAGGTTTTCAAGTTTATCCAGGCCACGAAATCAACATTTCCCGAGCCTCACGTATGTGCTAATATTTCTGCAGGAGTCATCTCCTTCCCCTGTTCCGCATGAGAAGCCCTCACTTTTCCCTTGAACAGGTGATGATGACTTTAGAGAACAAGGATATGAAGGGATTCACGTGGGCCATAGCCCCAGCCTTGACCTCCCTGGGCTACCTGCTCATACTGCTGGTCTCCATCTTTCCCTTCTGGGTACGGCTTGTAAACGAGGAGTCCCACGAGGTGTTTTTCAGTGGCCTGTTTGAGAACTGCTTCCATATCAAGTGCTGGAAGCCTCGACCCTTATCAGGTAAGGAGGGATGGAGGCAGGGACAGGACAGGGGGAGATGGGGCCAGCATGGGGACTTGGGGGACAGAGGACCAGATGGAGTCAGAGAGGACAGAATTTAGTAAGTGCATAAGGACATTTTCTGAGTCTCTGCTCTCTAGGTTAGAGGAAAGTATGTGGCTAGCAAAAAGTTAATAGTATCAAGTCGACCACGGGGTCAGGAGCAAATGTGTCTGCAAGGAAGTTGATTTCTGGGGTGGGAGTGGCTTTACCTAGGATGGAGGGGCAGGGGTCTTGCCCTACTATGTGAGGCTCCGACACCTCCCAGGGCTGCTGTTAGCTCTCCGACAAGGGACCCTTTTTGGTGGGCACAGCTCCCAGCTGGGGAACAGCCTTGTTAGGAGAACCCAGGCTGGATTTCAGCTCCCACTTGTCGCCTGTGCTGAACACCTGTCCGACTGCAGGTGGCAACCTGGCAGATAAGGTGCTCAGGCCCGAGTACCACATTCTCAAGGGAGAGCAGGCAGATAGGAGCCCAGTGGACCATGGATGCACTTGAGGCTGCGTTTTACAAGGGACTTAGGGAGGTCAGGAGGATGTCTGTGTTGGAAAAGGGGTGAGCCTCTTTGGGGAAGGGTCCTTAGGGACTCTCTCCTGAAGAGGAGAAACCTCTTTGGGGAAGACGGGCCATGCTGTGTGTGCTCTTCGATCTGGGGCTCCTCAGCCTCAGCGCTGCTGACACTTCAGCTGGATACTCTGTTGTGGGGGCGCTCCTGTTCCACGCAGGACAGTTTATGGCACCTTTACCCCCTCCGACTCGATGGATGCCCTCAGTTGCAACAACTAAAATGACCTCTTAGCATGGCCAGATATCCCTGGTGGGGGCTATAAAACTGCACCCGATTGAGAACCATTGGTTTAACCCCAGAGTAGATTCTAGAACATTTGGGTCTTTAGCAACACCTTTGTCTTTTTGTCCCACCCCTAGCTGTCCATCTCTCCGTGCTTAGGAGGGCGTACAGACGTGTGTTAATGTGTGTCTGAGTCATGCCAATAGTAGGGGATCATCGAGACCCTGGTTCTGCCATTTTAGATCTATTTCATTACTTCTGTTAACTGGGATAAATAAATAAGGATTACCCCCCCACCCCCCACCCCAGAGTTCAGAACATCTTAACCGCATAAGTTCTGATTTTCTACCAAGGGCTTATTTCAGTGATACAATTCTTCACATTGACACACACCACTTTTTTTTTTTTTAAAGATTTTATTTTATTTATTTGACAGAGAGAGAGAGAGATCACAAGTAGGCAGAGCCGCAGGCAGAGGCGGGGTGGGGAAGCAGGCTCCCTGCTGAGCAGAGAGCCCGATATGGGACTTGATCCCAGGACCCTAAGATCACGACCTGAGCCGAAGGCAGAGGCTTAACCCTCTGAGCCACCCAGGCGCCCTCCACACACAACTTTTATAATTTTTATTGTTTATTGAAAAGACCGTTTGTCCATCTAGATTTTTTCCCCCCCCATACACTTCCACGTCATGGGGAACAAAATGTTGGAACCAGAGCCTTCTCGGAGGCCAAGTGGTGGGGTTGGAGCCGTGGTCCCAGGCCACACTGTGGGACTGAGGGTGGCGAGTTCCGGGGGCCTTCTCTGCAGGCTCTGCGGGGCTCTGTCCCCGGTCACGGGTCAGGGTTTCCAGCTGCAGCCCAGCTTCCCTCCCCCGCAGTGTACATCATTCTCGGCCGCGTTTTCCTGCTGTCTGCGGTTGTCCTGTCTTTCCTCACCACCTTCGTCCTGGTGTCCTTTGCGTCTCAACTGTTTCCCAGGACCTGGAAGCACAATCTGGTGTCAGCCTTCATCAGCTTCCTCACAGGTGTGGAAGAGGCAGGCAGGCCTTGTCCTCAGGCACGCCTTGGCCTTGGGAAGGGGTCAGGGTGGGGGGACCCCAAAGCAGGGAGATGGTTGGTGTCCGTGATGTCAGGAGAGAGGGAATTTTTAGGGCCCCTCTTACCTGCTGCCTTCTCTGAGGCTGCCTGCTCCCCAGGAGGGCAGTCGCTCTCCCTGGGGGCCGCTTGGGCCCCTGCACTACAGCTAGTACAGCCCTTACTGGGTTGGCTTGGGGTCATCAGTCTGGGGTTCTTTTTTGGCCATCATCTCTATCCTGGCCACTGTCATAGAATCTGGTGCAGAATGACAATGTGGAAGTGAAATATAGAATATGAGTGAAATACAAGTGTTTCTTGGATGAGTGGACGGAAGACACCATCTCTGCCCTTTGGAACCTTGACTTCTTTTTTTTTTTTTTAAGATTTTATTTATTTATTTGACAGAGAGAGATTACAAGTAGGCAGAGAGGCAGGCAGAGAGAGAGAGAGAAGGAAGCAGGCTCCCTGCCGAGCAGAGAGCCCAATGTGGGACTCGATCCCAGAACGCTGAGATCATGACCTGAGCTGAAGGCAGCGGCTTAACCCACTGAGCCACCCAGGTGCCCCTGGAACCTTGACTTTAAAAGGCTGGCCAAGGCCCTGCCCCGGGAGACTCCCATCACAGGGAGAAGGTGGAATGCTCACAGTGGGAGAATCAGGTTGAGTTGCACCCAAAGCATCGCACCCAGGGGCCCCAACTGGAGTCAGCCAACAGCACAGGCACAGAGGGGACCCGGGAAAGGGATTTCTGGTTATGGGGCCCCTGAGAGCTGAGGCATATGGGCTCTGAAGTGAGTTGGGATGGAGGCAAAGACAGGCGTGTGGGGTAGAGGTTACGGGCTCTGATGGGGCTCAGGTGTGGGCTGGAGAAAACAGCCTCCGCACAGGAGGCCCCCCCCTCCCCCCCGTGTGGACCACGTGCCTCTGTCGGATTAAGAGCAAAGGTGGGAACCACGGGAGGAGAGCAAGAGTGCCTCCCTGTGACCCTGCAGGGGTCTGTGCCTTCCTGGCCTTGTTGCTGCATGCCCTGGAGATCCAGAATCTGAGGATGAAGCCCAGCCCCCCCCAGTTCTCCGTGCAGTGGCCTTACTACGTCCTTGGCTTTGCCATCGTTCTGTTCATAGTGGCTGGTGAGTGTCCTGGGGCTGGTGCCCCTCTCCCTGCCCTCTGTCCGGATTCCGGAGCCAAGGACGCTCTGGAGCGGTGCTGTCCGAAACTCTAGTCCCTAACTACTTGTGGCTATTTAATTAATTAAAATGAAATTTGTAGAAGTTCAGTTCCTCATTCATGGTAACCACACTTCAGGTGTTTGGTAACATCATAATGTGCTAGTAACTGCCATATTGATTGAATGGGGCAGATGTGGAAATTTCCATCAGTGCAGAAAGTTCTACAGAACAGCACTGCTCCGGAGCCTCAGCCCTCTCTCTCACCCTTGTCTTCCTTGACTTTAGAACCAACCTCCAGATTTCATATTCTACCTTATTCTGTCTTGACTCCTACAGGTTTCTGCGCCTGTCTCTATCTCTGTCCTGGAATCTGTGATCTTCCTCACCTCACCATCACCTTACTGTCTTATCTTTTTAAATTTATGTTTATTTTTTAGAAAAGAATTTATTTATTTGACAGAGAGAGACCACAAGGAGGCCGAGAGGCAGGCAGAGAGAGAGGGGAGGAAGCAGGCTCCCTGCCGAGCAGAGAGTCTGATGTGGGACTCAATCCCAGGACCCTGGGATCATGACCTGAGCCGAAGGCAGAGGCTTTAACCCACTGAGCCACCCAGGCGCCCCCTGTTTTATCTTTATAGACCATCACCATCTATGCCCTCCATCCTATCTGATTTTTTCCTTTTCCCTAATCTTCCTGCTATACTAACCTGACCCATGACGTAATCTATTTTAACTTGATTTTATTATACATTGAATATGTATATGTAATGAATGAATATGTAAAAATATTTGTCATATGTGAAGTAGATAATTAAAAATAAACTATGCTGGGGTGCCTGGGTAGCTCAGTGGGTTAAAAATAAACTGTATGCCCATTTCCACCATATAGTTTTAAGAATTAGCCATATTTTCATGGAGTCCATGGTTTGTAAGTTACATTCTTATTTATATGTCACTGAGAAAGAAAAAAAGGATGCCAAGAATCATTAATTATAAGGTGCTGTAGTCTGTAAGGCACATCCTCATTTCAGAAACGTGAAAAAAATGGGCTTGTAACATTGATGAAATATGGTAGGATATTAAGTATCTTTGAAGTCTTCACCCCTCCCAACCATGTGGCTCTTTGTGATCTTGTCCTCTTGTCTCCCCTCAGAAACCGATTATTCTGAAGTTTCTGATAATCATTATTACTGTACACGCGTTTGTCCTTAACAATTATAGGACTTAGTATTACTTGTTTTAAAACTTTGTATAATCATACTGTGTTTATACAGCAGTATAACCTCCATATTAATGCAAGGAACTCTAAGTTTCATTCATTTTTAACATTTTTTTTCTTTTAAAAATTTTATTTATTTGTTTGACAGAGAGAGATCACAAGTAGGCAGAGAGGCAGGCAGGGAGAGAGAGAGGAAGGGAAGCAGGCTCCCGGCTAAGCAGAGAGTCTGATGTGGGGCTCAATCCCAGGACCCTGGGATCATGACCTGAGCTGAAGGCAGAGGCTTTAACCCACTGAGCCACCCAGGCGCCCCCATTTTTAACATCTTAAGTACTTAATTGTATAAACTAAGCTTGTCTGTAGAAGGAGTATGGTATTTCTCTGTGAGAGAATTTTAAGTTCATGGTTCAGTTTCTTTTAATGACTATAGGACCATTCAGATATTTCATTTCTTCTTGAGTTAGTTTTGGTAATTTATATATTTCTATAGGTTTATACATTTTGTATAAATTTTGAAATTTATCGACATAAAGTTACTTGAAATATTTTCTTTTTTAATTTTATTTTGTGCTGCATCTGTAGTTATGTGCTTCATTTTTCATACTTAATTTTTTCTTTTTTCATTGCCAGGTTTGTGTTGGATTTACCACATTTTTAGTCTTAACAAAGGTCCAGCATTTAGCTTTCTTGAACTTTCATATTTTATGTTTGTTTTCTTTTTTTAAAATTTATTTATTTTTATTTTATTTATTTAAAGATTTTATTTATTTGACAGACAGAGATCACAAGTAGGCAGAGAGGCAGGCAGAGAGAGGGAGGGAAGCAGCCTCCCCGCTGAGTGGAGAGCCTGATGTGGGGCTCGATCCCAGGACCCCGGGATCACGACCTGAGCCAAAGGCAGAGGCTTTTAACCCACTGAGCCACCCAGGCACCCCTGGAGGTCCATTTTGATGTTTGATGTTGAATGGAACTTTTCACTTATAAACATTAGATCAAGCTTATTGATTATATTATTTTAATTTTGATTTAGAATTGTTCTAGTTGAAGCTAGTCACAGGAGAAATACTGCATGATTGTACAATATGAGATGACCGAAATAGTCAAGGTCATAGAGGCAGAGTAGGATGGTAGTTGCCAGTGGCTAGCAGGGCAAAATGAGATGTTGTTCAATGAATATAATGTCTCAGTTATTCAAGATAAGTAAGTTCTAAAGATGTGCTGTACAACATAATACCTATAGTTAACAATACTGTACCGTGCACTTACAGATTCATTAAGTAGATAGATCTCATGTTAAATATTCTTACCACAATAAAAAAATCAAAACAATAGCTGAAAATAATGAATTTGTTTTCAAGAAATGGAAATGATAAAGATACCCAAGTATATTTTTTAAATGGAGAAAATTACATTAATTTTAAAAGACTGGGAAAAAAAAGTACAATAGAGCCTACTTCCTATAGGCAGTTCTCAATCTCATTCACTTAGACGACCTGGTTTTTTGTTTTTTGGCTTTTTTTTAGATTTTTATTTATTTATTTATTTGACAGACAGAGATCACAAGTTGGCAGGGAGGCAGGCAGAGAGAGAGGGGGAAGCAGGCTCCCTGCTAAGCAGAGAGCCCGATTTGGGGCTCGATCCCAGGACTCTGGGTTCATGACCTGAGCTGAAAGCAGAGGCTTTAACCCACTGAGTCACCCAGATGCCCCAAGACACACTGTTTTCCTTTCTCATTGCTTCCAACTTAACGAGATAAGAACCATCCCTGACAATTCAGATGCCAGCTTCAGAGGGGCAGAGCTTACACATAGATGGAAACTTTTCTTTTGATTTTTTCCCCTGTAAAACTCCTCTAAACCGTCTTTATAAGTGGCTTAATGACAGCCTAACAATGGACCTCACTTGACCACACAATGCACAGACATGGCTGGCATCTCTCAGGCCAAGAAACAGAATCGAAGCCATGTGGAAAGGTCCACAAAGACACGGTCTGCTACAAAAGCATACCTTTCCAGAAATCCAGTTATTAATAAAGTTAACTCACATTTTATTTTATTTTTCAAAAGATTTTATTTATTTATTTGACAGAGAGAGAGATCACGAGTAGGCAGAGAGGCAGGCAGCTGGAGAGGGAAGCTGGCTCCCTGCTGAGCAGAGAGCCTGATCCGGGGCTCGATCCTAGAACCCTGGGATCATGACCTGAGCCGAAGGCAGAGGCTTTAACCCACTGAGCCACCCAGGCGCCCCTCTTCCTTTCATTTTTGTTTATTAAAATTAGTTTTGCTGAACTTACATTTTGAAGTTGACAGTATCCCCAAGCATTCAAGATATTATTTTATTATTTTTTCTTATTTGGCCGCTTCCATTGTTGTTGACTCTAAAAATATTCTTTTTTTGAAGCAATCTTTGTTTTCTCTCAGACTTTCTTTGGTACCTTACAGGGTGTGGCTAATTGTGTCATGACTTGTAGTGTGAACTGCGTCTGAGGAGTAAGGTCTTTCAAAATTTCTCAACCATCTTAATCTCTCTCTCTCTCTCTTTTTTTAAAATCTCTGTGTGCGTTCCTTCTCTCTTTTCTTTGCGGAACGCCAGGAAGACATCTGTTAGACTTTGTCGCTCTATCCTATGTCTGCCTCTCTCTGTCTTTTCATGCTTTCCATCTCTTTTTTTTTCTGGGCTGCCTCTGAATAACTCCTACAGATCTTCAGTTTCATCCATTCACTTTCCAGCTGTGTCTGGTGGGCTTCTTTACCGATTCATTACATTTTTATTTCAAGTCAATCTGTTTTTATAACTGGAATTATATTTTCCCTTAATTCGTGTGAGTTTTATGCTGTTTTTCCTTATTTATACTTTTAATCTATTCTCTAAATATATTTTTTATTACTCACGTTAAGCATACTTTGCATTCTGTGTCTTATTTTATTTTTTTAAGATTTATTTATTTGACAGAGGTCATAAGTATTCAGAGAGGCAGGCAGAGAGAGAGAGAGGGAAGCGGGCTCCCTGCTGAGCACAGAGCCCGATGCAGGGCTTGATCCCAGGACCCGAGATCATGACCTGAGCTGAAGGCAGAGGCTTAACCCAATGAGCCACCCAGGCACCCTGATTCTGTGTCTTTTAAGTTTAACAACTGAATGATATGCAGGTCTGTGTCTGTTGGCTGCTATTTCTACTGGCTCTTGTTTCTTGGTATGTTTGTAGATTCATTTTCCTTGGAAGTTTTTTTTTTTTTTTTTTTTGTAGAAGCTCGTTGAAGCCTGTATTTAAAGTTTTTTTTTTTTTTCAAAAAGGGATTTGCATTTGCTCTTGTTTGATGCTCGTATGTACAACTAGCCAAGGATCACAACAGGTATTGTGAATTTGGTTGCACACCCACAGAACAGCTAGCCTCTGTTTATGAATTCTCAGTCAATACAGGTAACTTTGAAGTTCTAGCACCATATGGCAGACCCTTGTTAGACTGGTCATCTTGAGCAGGCCCTGGGCTTTTCCTCTCACTTTGTGTCCCAAATGCCCAAAAGAATGGAAACTCAGGGTCACCTGGGTTGAGTGTATGTCCCTATGGTGAAGGCTGATTGTATGCTTGCTTAAACTCTCTAGGTTTCTGTTTTCACTAGAGTTTTCTTCCTAAGAATGCCTTACCCTGATGCCAGTTTGATGCTCTATTTACAAATAGGTTTCTGAGGAAATATCTTCTATCAAGTTTTTGGGTTTTTTTTTTTTCAGTGGGAGAGTATGTAATCTGCTGTCACATAGAACATAGAAGATGTCCTTCCCTTAGCCTTAACCTTAACACAGCATTTATTATTCACTCAAGCTATCTCCATTTATGACATCAGTTCTCTTTTTCCTTTCTTTTACTTTGCTAGGAGTCTTGAGTGGGGCATCCAGAGGCCTGGGTTTTGTGTCTGACCTTCCTCTCCTAAACCTTGTTTTCTTACCTATTAATAGTTAGCTGGTTTCTAAGACACCCTGAGCACTGGCTCTGGTTCTGTGAGTTTACCCATCTGTTCGTCTGCCTTGCCTTGTGATGCGTTCTGTTTTCCGTCTGTCTCTGTAATACTCTCTGTTGGAGGGGAGAACTAGGGAGGTTGGATGCAGGCCAGAGGGGGTCACATTCGAGGAGGGCATTCCTGATGTCACTCCCTAACCTGACCCAGACTTCCGCTGTTACCCAGGTGCCATCTGCCTCTTCCAAGAAACAGCCTACCTTAGCTGCCATTGGTTGCCCAGTTCCCGGAGGAGTATCGAGGAGACCCAGGGCGTCCCCCACCTGGAGAATCTGGAGAGTTTGGGAGGAGACCTGAGCTCCATACAAAAGGAGACACTGCTGAAGGAAGAAACGGTTATCTAAGGCGTCCTCCGCTGTATGAACCTGCGGAGGCCTAAGGGGCAGCCGGTCTCCGTCGCTTCGCTTCCGAGGAGCTTCGTGACTCAGATCAGTGCTCCCCTACCCTGTACTCACAGCTATTCTGTCTTGCTTGTATTTGCAATTTATTAAAAGTTTTTTGAATTAGTCTGTGTTTCCTGAGCGTTTTGTCTTTTTTTTTTTAAGATTGTATTGATTTATTTGAGAGAGAGAGCGAGAGAGAGCGAGCGAGCGAACACAAACGGGGGTAGTGGCAGAAGGAGAGGGAGAAGCAGACTCCCCATTGAGCACAGAGCCAGATGTTGGGCTCTGTCCCAAGGTCCTGGGATCATGACCTGAACCTAAAGCAGGTGCTTAACCGATGAGCCACCCAGGCGCCCCAAAACTCAAAATTTTGATGGAACGTTGTGTTGGCTAAGCTGTGGGGTGGTGGGAAGTCACGTGTTGTACATGGAAGTGCAAAATGACATAACCCCCGCTGAGGGGATTCTTACAATGTGTGCGAAACTGCAGAAGCATTCCTACTTTAACATTCTCAATTTAATGATTTATCTGACAGATATACCTACACACATGTTTAAAACTGACATAGGTATAGGGATATTAAGGGGTACATTTGTCACATCAAATGAGCAACTCACATGTCCATGAATGGGGGACATGTTAAGTTACGTTACATCCACACTAGCTTAAGGGGAAATAAAAGAGTGAGAAAGATGTTTATGTACCAACATGGAAAGTTTTCTAGGACATATTACATGATAAAAAATAAGGTATCTGGTGTAGTTCCTTTCATGCAAGAAATGGGGAGAAGATAAGGAAAATTTACAAATATTAGTATTTGAAAATAAACGCTTGAAGCCTATATGATAAACTAATAAATCTTTGGAGATGGAGATAGATTAGGGAATGGGCTGGAAGGGGCAGGCAGAGATAGGAGCAGTAATTCTCTGCGGCTAACTTTTTATATGATTTCGACTCACAAAACATGTAAGTGTTCTACCTATTCAAAAACCTATTGAATTGTAAAAGTTAAATAAGTAAGGGTAATATAAAAAAAATCCCTAACTGTCCATACCAGCACTCTGAACTTCTAACTTTCATATATATTTTTTAAAGATTTACTTACTTGAAAGGGAGTTGGGGGGCATAAAGGTCAGAGGGGGAGAGAGAAGCTTAAGCAGACTCCCCACGGAGCCTGACTCAGGTCCTGATCTTAGGACCGTGAGATCAGGACCTGAGCTGAAATCAAGAGTCAGTTGCTCGGGATGCCTGGGTGGCTCAGTTGGTTAAGTGGCTGCCTTCGGCTCAGGTCATGATCCCAGCGTCCTGGGATCGAGTCCCACATCGGGCTCCTTGCTCGGCAGGGAGCCTGCTTCTCCCTCTGCCTCTAGCCTGCCACTCTGTCTGCCTGTGCTTGCGCTCTGTATCTCTCTCTCTCTCTATAACAAATAAATAAAAAAATCTTTAAAAAAAAAAAGTCAGTTGTTCAACTGACTGAGCCACCCAGGCACCCCTATAACCTACTCTTCCATTGTTAATGCTAAAACAACTCTCATATCTTTCATTTTACTTTGTCCTGCCAAAGATAGGCCAGTTATAATTCTACCCATTTTTTAAATTAAAGACCCACAGAGGTGATGTCTTTTGTCAGATAATTTTCTTCCCCTCTCCCTCTGCCCCTCTGTCTCTTTCTCCCTTCCTTCCTCCCTTTACCCATTCTTTTCTCTCAGGGCCTCATAATGCTCTCACCTCATTCAGTATCATGTTCCTTGCTAGGAAAAAGGCCCTCATTTTCTCAGCATCCCTGAGCTGTTTTCTTTTTGACATTTCCATTTCCCTAACAATCCTTTGGTTATATTCGGACCTCTCAGGGCTATTCTTAATTTTTCTTCAAAAATATTCTCTTTATTTATTCTCTTTAAATATTCTCTTTATTCTCTTTATTTTATCATGAGAAAGAAGGGCCAGTGATGTAGAAAAGCTGTTCCAAATATAAAAGTTAAATAAATAACTGTGGTTATTAAACAATAAGGAGGTCCCGACATGGGAGCTAGATTAAAGAATAAGAGTCCAAACATAGAGGCAGCTTTATACAGGGAAAAATAGAGCCTTCAACAAATGGTGTTGAGAGAAACTTGCTAATCACTGGGAATATGGAAGGCACAGATTTTTTTTTAAAAGATTTTATTTATTTGAGGGAGTGAGAGAGAGAACGAGATAGAGCATGAGCAGGGGGGAGAAGCAGAGGGAGAGGGAGAAGCAGATTCCCCACTGATCAGGAAGCTTGACACAGGGCGTGATGCCAGGACCCCAGGATCAGGATATGAGCCAAAGGCAGACACTTAATGGACTGAGCCACTCAGGTGCCCTTGGAAGGCACAGAGATTTTAAAAAAGAATGAATGAAGGGCGCCTGAGTGGCTCAGTGGCTTAAGCATTTATCTTCCACTCAGGTCATGATCTCAGGGTCCTGGGTTTGAGTGCCACCTTGGGCTCCCTGCTCAGCAGGAGTCTGCTTCTCCTTCTACCTCTGCCCCTTCCCCTCCAACCCTCCCCTCCTCCAATGCAGATTTGTGTGTGTGTGCGTGCAGGCTCTCTCTCTTAAATAAATAAATAAAATCTTAAAAAAATAAAAAAGGATTGAATGAATTTGAATACATAAAACATACAATCTTTGGTCATGCATGAAGTTCATTAAGAAAGACAAATGAGGGGGCGCCTGGTTGGCTCAGTGTGTTAAGCCTCTGCCTTTGGCTCAGGTCATGATCCCAGGGTCCTGGGATAAAGCCCTGCATCGGGCTCTCTGCTCAGCAGGGAGCCTGCTTCTTTCTCTCCCTCTGCCTGCTTCTCTGCCTACTTGTGATCTCCATCTGTCAAAGAAATAAATAAAATCTTAAAAAAAAAAGAAAGACAGAAAAATGGGGGGGGGCACCTGGATAGCACAGTTGGTTAAGCGTCTGGCTCTTGGTTTCAGGTCAGGTCATGATCTCAGGGTCCTGGGACTGAGTCCCGAGTTGGGCTCTGTGCTCAGGGTGAAGGCTGCTTGAGGATTCTCTCTGTCCCTCTCCCCTTGCCCTTCCCCCTGTTTTATTTCTCTCTCTCTCTCTCAAGTAAGTAAATAAATCTTAAAAAAAAGACAAATAGGAAAATACTTGCAAGACATTTGGAAAAGGGCCAATTGTCTTAATGTCCCCAAAACACATATATCAATAAGAAAGAGATAAAGAACCTAACAGAAACAGAGGGAAGGATAAACATAGCTAGTCCGCAGAAAAAGAAATACAAGTAAATAATGTGGGTAGGAATAATGATTGACTTCCCTTATTATTAAGAAATGCAAGTAAAAAATTGTGACATTGGGGCGCCTGGGTGGCTCAGTGGGTTGAGCCGCTGCCTTCGGCTCAGGTCATGATCTCAGGGTCCTGGGATCGAGTCCCGCATCGGGCTCTCTGCTCGGCAGGGAACCTGCTTCCTCCTCTCTCTCTCTCTCTCTGCCTGCCTCTCTGCCTACTTGTGATGTCTCTCTGTCAAATAAATTAAAAAAAATTGTGGCATCATTTATTTTCCTCATCAGATTGGCAAAGATGGAAAAGTTTGATAACATCCAGTGTTGATGAGATTGTGGGGAAATGAATGTTAATATCCCATTGCCAGTGGGAATGGAAATTGGTGCAGACTCCTTGCAGGAAAATTTGGCAGTAGCCGACAATATTCCAAATGCGTATTACTTTTAAACCCAGCAATTCCATGTATGGAACTTATCCTTGGATAAAACTTGAATGAATGTTTAACAATGTTCTTTCTAGATTTCTGGTAAATCTTAATGCTGGAAACATCCTAAAAGTCTATCAAGAGTCTCCATAAGTCATGGTAAATCCATGCACTGGAACACTATGCAGCTGGTTAAAGAGAGTGGGGTAGATCGATATGTGTAGACACAGAAAGAGATGCTGTTTAGTGAATAAAAGCAAAGTGCAGAACAGAATATAGCATGATTCTGTTTATGGGAAACAAACAGGGTATGCATTTTATGCTTAGTTTGCCTATAATATTTCTGGAACCTGCTTCATGGCCTCATCCCAACCTCTGATTCCTCAGCTGTTCCGTTCTTGTTGGTTTCCATCCCTCCTCTCTGCTCAGCTTAGACTCCTGGTCAACACAAACTTTTCCCACCGGAGTCCTCTTTCCCTCCACTCTGGGATTCTCTATGTTAAATCCCAACATTAGGGACGCCTGGGTGGCTCAGTGAGTTAAGCCTCTGCCTTCAGCTCAGCTCATGATCTCAGGGTCCTGGGTTCGAATCCCGCATTGGGCTCTCTGCTCGGCAGGGAGCCTGCTTCCCTTCCTCTCTCTCTCTCTCTCTGCTTGCCTCTCTGCCTACTTGTGATCTCTGTTAAAAAAAAAATCCCAACATTAGATCAAGCCACCTGTTTATTTTAAGCAGATTTGCCCCAGATTGCACATACAATTGTGTGGCTTAATTCTATCACTTGTTTGGTTTCAATCTCACTTGGGTGTTCAGTGTTGCTTGATGATCTTTCCAACAACCTTACAATTTTTCCTTTTTTCTAAAAGATTTTATTTATTCGAGAGAGAGAGAGGAGGAGAGAGCACAAACGGGGAGAGAGGGTGAGGGAGAGGGAGAAGTAGGCTCCCCACTGAGCAGGGAGCCCAGTGTGGGGCTTGATCCGAAGACCCAGAGCGGAAAGCAAATGCTTAACCAACTGAGCCACCCAGGTGTCCCTACAGCTTTTTCTTACATTATTTCAATATCACAATAGATATTTCAGTTTTTTACTTCATTATTTAAGCCCATCATTGTCCTGTGCGTTCTCAGCAGGTAATATCACTGGGGAAAGAGGCCAAGAATGAACTCCTCAAACACCTCTAGAATGATTTTAAAACCATCTACTTCAGGAATCAGCCAGCTACAGTCCTTGTGTCAAATCAAGTGCCGGGTGTGAGCTAAACATGGTTTTGACATTTTTACAGGATTGCAAAAATGCAGAATATATGAAAATGCATCCAGCAAAACTTAGGATAGTTATTTCTGGCCTTTCGTGGAAAAAGTTTGCTGAGCCCTAACCTAGACCATCACTCTTTGAATCTTTTTGAATCTTTTCTTCCCAATTCCTCTCCAAAGCTTCCCTGGAAACCTGTGATCTGATCCAATCTCCTCCTGCCTCTGCCAGAATGCTCTCTTCTCTGTGTCTTCTCCATGGCAAGCTGATGGAAGGTTTTTGATATCACTAGGAATAGCTTAGTGTTCCCAGATAGACTGAGCCAATCAGGCAATTTCATTTGGCCCTGGATGTCAAGGTTGTCTAATAACTCTCAGATGTGAGTGCATGTTAGCGGATGGAGGCTATCCAACACTATTCCCAAGGTGGATTGATTACATAATTTGTAATATAAAAAAATCTGTGATCCTCTGAGCCCAGTGGACTTGGTCCCGAATGCGCCATAAGGTATGGACCTAACATTATTTCTTTCCAGATAACCAACAAGTTGTTTGCTTTTAAAATGTTCTTTCATTTTTTTAAATTTATTTTTTTAAAATTTTTTATTTCTTTTCAGCATAACAGTATTCATTGTTTTTGCACCACACCCCGTGCTCCATGCAATCCATGCCCTCTCTAATACCCACCACCTGGTTCCCCCAACCTCCCACTCCCCGCCCCTTCAAAACCCTCAGATTGTTTTTCAGAGTCCATAGTCTCTCATGGTTCACTTCCCCTTCCGATTTCCCTCAACTCCCTCTCCTCTCTAACTCCCCATGTCCTCCATGCTATTTGTTATGCTCCACAAAGAAGTGAAACCATATGATAATTACTATCTCTGCTTGACTTATTTCACTCAGCATAATCTCTTCCAGTCCCGTTCATGTTGCTACAAAACTTGGGTATTCATCCTTTCTGATGGAGGCATACTACTCCATAGTGTATATGGACCACATCTTCCTATCCCTTTGTCCACTGAAGTACATCTTGGTTCTTTCCACAGTTTGGCGACTGTGGCCATTGCTGCTATAAACATTGGGGTACAGATGGCCCTTCTTTTCACTACATCTGTATCTTTGGGGTAAATACTCAGTAGTGCAATTGCAGGGTCCTAGGGAAGCTCTATTTTTAATTTCTTGAGGAATCTCCACAGTGTTTTTCAAAGTGGCTGCACCAACTTGCATTCCCACCAACAGTGTAAGAGGGTTCCCCTTTCTCCACATCCTCCCCAAGACATGTTGTTTCCTGTCTTGCTAATTTTGGCCATTCTAACTGATGTCAGGTGGTATCTCAACATGGTTTTAATTTGCATCTCCCTGATGGCTAGTGATGATGAACATTTTTTCATATGTCTGATAGCCATAAAATGTTCATTCTTATAAATATATGCGGCTTTGCTCATTTACCAAATTATTTCACCCTCTCTCTCATCCTCCAGATCCAATCAATCCTCAAACCCTGGCAATGTTACTACCCCAGTAAGTTTCATATCGAATCACTCTTGGCAATTTCTGGTCTCAGGGACTGTCCCAGGTCTGTACCATCCTCTCTCTCCTGGACTGCTTCTTAAGCTTCTTTTTAAGCAACAGTCAGTCATCTCGTTTCTCCACCTCCCTCCCCTCTTGCTCGGTCTTTCTTGAAGGGTTCTCAGCAGCATCTTCACAAATTGTGTCCCTTCCCGCCTTGAAACCTTTCCATGGCTCCCCATTGCCTTTAGCTCACCAGCTGAAATACTAAGTTTAACCGTGTGCTCCAGTGGCCCGGGTTGTGTGGGAATGCCGTCAACCCCTCCCCACTCACTGGGGACACTCACCTCACTTTTTAAAAGCTCACCCTTCAAATCTGAGCTGAGGTGCCCCTCCTCCAGGAAGTCTTCCCTGACTCCCTCCTCCAAACTATTCGCGGGGGAGGCCCCTCTTATGTGAACCTATAGAATTCGGTGCTTCCCTCCGTCACCCTCGGCCCCTGCGCCTTGCACAAAGTACAGGAAGCGCGGAATAAGCACGTGTTGGCCTATACAGCCTGTTGAAAGAGGCTTCATGCCCAGTAGTGTGTCTGGAGGGACCTTCTCACGAAGGGAAAGCAGATGCCAAGGCGCGGAGGCGCCAAAAGACCTGACGACTGTGAGGACCTCGAGCCTCTAGGGCACGAGTTAGCCTGGGAAGAGCAGCTCAGTCTCCCCGGACAGGCCCAGTGGACCGGCGACCATAGAGACTCCCCGACCTCCGGGAGTCCTAGAGAGGAAGCGGAAGGGGGCTCTTTCCTCACGCACCTGTCTGACAGCGTCCGCGGCCCACATCCGGTCCTCTGAGCGCTCGGGCCTGGCTGGCGTTGTTGAAGGGCTGCGGGTGAGTGTTGGGTTGGGGCGACGCGGGGCGACGCGGGGCGGCGGGTGAAGGCGGCGGCGGGGCAGGGTTTCGGGGCCTCTGCGGGCTGAGGCGGTCGGGGGGGGGGCAGCGTTTCGGGGCCGCTGCGGTGGCGGCGGCGGGGCTGAGGTAGCGGGCGGCGCGTCTCCCCGGAGCAACCTCCCGCGGCACGGAGGCCTTGGTGGGGCGGGACGCAGGGGCTCAGGTGGGAGCGGACCCGGGCCCGCCCGGCCAGGGTTACCTCAGCGCTCGGGGCGTCCGCGAACTCGAGACCTGGAACCAGAGCAGCCCTCTCAGAAAATCGAAAGTAGCCATTTTAGATCAAGACGTGGGACGCTCACGTAAAGAATGGCTTCTCTTTTAAGCCTTCTCTTCGTGAAGGGCCAGGGATGAAGGATGAAAAAGGACCTGGCGCGCCTTCAGGGAGTCTGGTAGTCGGAGACACGCTGGTAAACATTTGCGCCGTAGCGCCCTAAATTCAACAGGGGAGTGAATGGGAGTGAGTACGCGCAGTAGCTGGGAAGTCGCGAGAGAAGTCTCTCTTGGTGCAGCAGAGAAAAATGAACGGGTTGAAAATGAAAAATGGGCTTACGAAGGGTGTATAAGTGCAGAGCACCCAATAGGATATTAAGTAGAAGTTTCGGAAGTACCTCCTGCCAGTTTGATTATTCTCTGTAGGTTAAGAGTGATCTTTCCCTTCTCCAAAAACCCAGCCCCTTCTCCACTTTCGACTCCCAAGTCTGTCTCCCCAGCCTGGGTACCGCGCACCCCCAGCCTGAACCCGTCGTGAAATGGAATAGTATTCAGCCAGTCTAGTGTAAGCCCCTTCTTTTTTCATGAGTACTTGAACCGACATTAACCTTTTTCTCATTTTGGCTCCCCCTGTGGTTTATCTGCAGCTTATCTTTTGGGAGGCCGACCTTGGTCATCTAACGTCTTACAGCTCTAGTTTCTTCATTTGAAAAGTAGGGGGAGTAATACTCCCTATACAGAATGGTTATTTATTTTTTTTTTAAAGATTTTATTTATTTATTTGACAGAGAGAGATCACAAGTAGGCAGAGAGGCAGGCAGAGAGAGAGAGAGGAGGAAGCAGGCTCCCTGCTGAGCAGAGAGCCCAATGCGGGACTCGATCCCAGGACCCTGAGATCATGACCTGAGCCGAAGGCAGCGGCTTAACCCACGGAGCCACCCAGGCGCCCTACAGAATGGTTATTAAGTATTGAATGAGAGTGTGTGCTCACAGGCTTTCTAACTGGTAGAGCCTACAGGAGTTAAAAAATCTTAATTTTTTTTTAATTTAAAAATATATTTTATATTTTAAAAATATATATAATATATTAAAATATTATATTTGTTTGTTTGACGGAGAGAGAGAGAGAGAGAGAGAGAGAGCGAGCGCGCACAAGTAAGCAGAGCGTCAGGGAGAGGGGGAGAGAGAGAAGCAGGCTCTTTGCTGAGCAGGGAGCCTGATGTGGGGCTCGATCCCAGGACCCTGGAATCATGACCCGAGCTGAAGGCAGCCGCTTAACCAACTGAGCCACCCGGGCGTTCCCCCCCCCCTTTAAAAAAATTTTTATTTTAGAGGGAGAAAGCAGGGGGTGGAGGGGCAGAGGGAGAGGGAGAGAATCCTGAAGCAGACCATGTGCTGAGGAGGAACACAAAGCAGTGCTGGATCCCAGGACCCTGAGATCATGACCTGAGAGAAATCGAGAGTCTGCCCTTAACTGACTGAGCCATCCCAGAAGTTAAAAATCTTTTGACCAATTGTAATGATACATATATGTCACTCTTTTGTTTTCTTTAGGCTGAGCACACGGTCACATCCAAGCTACTGGCAAGTCTATTGGTTTTACCTCCAGAATATGTACCAATTGTAATGATACATATATGTCACTCTTTTGTTTTCTTTAGGCTGAGCACACGGTCACATCCAAGCTACTGGCAAGTCTATTGGTTTTACCTCCAGAATATGTCTTGACTGTCTGCTTTGTCACCATCCTGAGCCTCTCCTGCTTGGACCACTGTAAGTGCTGCTTCCCTTCCTGTCCCCTCTAAACTATAGTCCATTGACATACACAGGCAAAATAAACTTTCTTTTCTTTTTTTTTTTCTTTTTAAAGATTTTATTTACTTGACTCACAGAGAAAGAGCACAAGTAGGCAGAGTGGCAGGCAGAGGGAGAGGGAGAAGTAGGCTCTCTGCTGAGCAAGGAGCCTGACATGGGGCTCGATACCAGGACCCTGAGATCATTACCTGAGCCGAAGGTAGCCACTTAATCGACTGAGCCACCCATGTGCCCTGCAAGATGACTTTTATAAAACATGTGGCTCCTTGCTAAAGTAAGATTAACTCATAATTTTTAGTGTGTTCCAGTTCCTGGATAATCTGGTTCTGCCTGCCTCTGCCGCCTCTTCTCGTGCAGCGTTGTCACTCCCTTAACTCTGCAGAAGCCATACTTCACTTTGGCTTGTTCTCAGATATACAGAGTAATTTCTGGTCTCAGTCCTTGTGTGTGGAAAAATCTGAATGACTGATTCATTCTCATCCTTTGGGTCTCAGCCTACATGTAATTTTTTCAGAAAATTGTTCATCCTCCATTAACAGCACTGTACATATTTCCTTTCTAGAACTTATTTCCATTTATAATTTTAATTTATTTGCATGTATATATTTTTTCTGTCTGCTGTGCTAGTATATGAGTATCAAAGGGTAAGTGCTGTGTTTGTCTTGTTTTATATTTTTTATATATATATATACATATATATATATTTAAGATTTTATTTATTTATTTGAGAGAGAGCAAGAGAGGGAGAGAGAACACAGAGGGAGGTGGAGAAGCAGACTCCCTGCTGAGCAGAGAGCCTTACACAGGGCTTGATCCCAGGACTCCAAGATCATGACTGGAGCTGGAGGCAGATGCTCAACCGACTGAGCAACCCAGGCACCGCATCTGTATTATATTTCTGGTTTTTGCAGGTTTGGCATATATATTTACTGAAAATGTATTACACCTTTGGAAGAGTAGGTCTGTGTGGCTGATCTAATTATAACCTATTTTATATTCTCTGATTTTCGTGTTATTTCCCTGATGAGATCCTGCAGTGTTTGTGGGCATAAAGTAAAGTCTCTACATTTTTCTGCACATACTTGGTAGTTAGCATAACTAACTAGAATTGATGTAATTTTTAGGATATATGTTCAGTTTTTTGAAAGTAATTGTCATGTTCTCCAGCAGAAGAGCCATTGATGGTAGGCACAGAACTGGGATGGACTGATTTTTTCTTTTTCTCATTTATGCTTCCATTATTGTTTGTCTGGCCTTCCCAGCAGACACTCAGTCTTCTGGGAGGGTGTGAAGATGCTTAAAGAGCGTCCAGGGATGGCAGAAGACCCTCAGCAGCCGATGGGTGTTCCTGTGGTAAAGCTGGAGAAAGAGTTGCCATGGGGCAGGGGAAGGGAGGACCCTAGTCCGGAGACTTTTCGTCTGAGGTTTCGGCAGTTCCGCTACCAGGAGGCAGCTGGTCCCCAGGAAGCCCTCAGGGAACTCCAGGAACTCTGTCGCCAGTGGTTGAGGCCTGAGCTGCACACCAAGGAGCAGATCTTGGAGCTGCTGGTGCTGGAGCAGTTCCTGACCATCCTGCCTCGGGAGTTCTATGCCTGGATTCGGGAGCATGGCCTGGAGAGTGGCAAGGCTCTTGTGGCCATGGTGGAAGACTTCACAGAGAGAACATTGGAGGCCAAGGCGGTGGGTGAGAAGGGGGAATCTGGGTCTTGTTTCATTGGTGTGGGAAGGGGAGATTTAAAGGATTGAAAGGTTTGAGGAAGCAGTGGGAGTCGATGAGGTATACAGTCTCCTTCCCCTGCTCCCAGACTCCCTGAAGTACTTTCTGGAGGGCAGTGGAGTTTTCAGCAAGAAAATCCATTCTCAGGGAAGGTGCAGGGCTTGTAGAAGGGCTGTTAGCTTCCTTTTTTGGTCATCAGGACAAGAGGCCTGGCCATATTTCCCTTGTGAGCCTCAGGCCCAAGGAACCTTACTTTTAAGGTTCCTCTTTGGGCAGGATGCATGTGAGAATGCAGAGAATTCCAGTTGGGTGAATATTCTTCTTAAGAAGCATGGTCTGCACAGTGCAGTTTCCACATCTGGGATATCATCTTAAGTGGCTCACATCAGCGATTCTGTGGTGGTGGTCTGGTGATGCCAGGCAACTGCATCTTAGATACTTTCTTGGGACTTTGGCTGGTGTCTGTGACTCTTTGGTATAATCACCTGATTATTGTCTGGGAAAGAAGAGAGCAGGACTTAACATTACTGTTTTGCTTGCAAGTAACTGTCTTTCTTAACTTCATCTTTCCTTTCCTGCTGTAGTTACCCCAGACTTCCTCCATAATCCTAAGAATTATTTTTTTACTTCCAGCCCAGAAGCTTAAAAGTAGACCCAAAGGGGCCTGTTTTTGTGAGTGTATCTCAATATGAGTTGTCCTGATTTTTCTTGCTATTTTTAGAGCTAGTTTTTTTCCTAGGTAATTCACTATGGAATCAGAGCTTGTATTTTTTACTTTTAGCATTTGTAATTGGGGGATTTTTTTTTTCCTAGTAGGGAGTGTTTTGGGCTAAAGTTCTCAGTCAAACAATATTTAGCCTCTCTGTGACATTATGCATGGTGGAATTCTGTTAGGCTGAGGGACCCTTGCAGAATGGCATGGACATAGAACAGTTGCTCATAGCCTGATAAAGAGAGCTTAGTCTCTTTTTCACCTTCTTACCGACATCCTGTGGAAGAACCTAGCCAGCTTTTTCTTCCCCTCCCTTGCAGCTGGAATGGTTCTTTTCTAGGTTTTCTTTTTAGGTTTTAATTCAGATCCCTCCCCCAGGCCTCATTCTAATAGGTGTTGGGGACTGTCCTTAGGTTCCATGCCACGTGCAGGGAGAGCAGCAGGAGACAGCACTTGGCAGAGGCTCTTGGGAACCAGGTGTGCACCTGGGGCCGGTGGAGATCAAGCCCGAGTGGGGGATGCCCCATGGGGAAGGAGTTCAAGGCCTAGACCAAGGCACTGAGGAGCAACTCAGTCAGGACCCTGGAGCTGGGACACAAGCCTTCCAGGAGCAGGGTAAGATGCACACAGTAAAGTAAGGACATAGAAGACTGTGCTTTGTGATCCTATCCTTTACAAGTCCAGCAGTTGTTAAATGAAGTGACCTGTGGGCTGTAATTCTGATTTTTCCTGGTTACTTCCTTGACTTTAGTAGGAAAGAGATGAAGTGGAATTGTTTCCTGTATCTTGATTCTCTGATTTCTGCAGGGGGTACCCGGGATTGTGTTCTCTTACCATTTCTTTTCTTCTCTTTTCCCTCACATCCCTTCTAGAAATCTCCTAGAAATATATAGGTGACATGTAGGGATATTTTTTAAGTGGGCAGACAGACCATATCCCTGAAAGTAATGTATGACTTCATTGTGTTAGTGAATCTCAAAGGAGCTTATTGCCAGAGTGTGACCAGGGAGCTTGGCTGGCCTTCAGGGGGCAGGGCATATTGGGTTGGGATTATCTTCCCAGTGGAGAGCAGGATAGTCTGTACCCGCACCCCAGCTTTAAGGTCCTTAAGGTTCTGTGTGTCAGGCAGTGGACACCTTTGAACAGGTTAACTGCAAGGCAGCGCTAATCTTTCTTATGCTTTTTTCCCTTTGCTTAGCTCTGCCAGTTCTTCAGGCTGGTCCTGGCCTCCCTTCCGTGAACACCAGAGACCAAGAGATGGCAGCTGGGTTCCTTACAGCTGGACCCCAGGTGAGCTGTACCTCTCCCCTTCTGGGGACCATGACGTTGTTTTGAATTAGGTTCACTTTTCCTAAGGTTTCTCTGCACAACAAAGTGCTATCCACAAGTTGAACTATTTCACCTTTCTTGTTCTGATGGTTGTGGCAGGTTTGTTTTCTTCATTTTATCATCCCTAGTTGTTAACACTCACTTTTACGGCTTTGTGACTTTTTTTTTCCTTCCCGATTGACTCAGGATTACTCTTTTAATCGTGAGGAGGAAGACCTTATGGATAGAAGCCACTAGGCTTTACGTGAGGGGATAAATAGCAGCTTTGAAGCATTTGAAAAATGGAAATTGGGTTCTTTGGTTGTGAGGGTATAAGCTTAGTGGCTGCAGCAGAGACTTAGAAATACAGTGGCTCAGACGAGTCCATTACTTCCCTGTCATTAAACTGTTGAGAGGTAGGCCCTTCTGCTCCCGAGAGCACTAGCGACCCAGTTCCTTTGGTCTTCTTGGTCCATTCTTCCCTAGAGTGTTGTCTCCTGTGTTCTCTTCTGCTTTTAGATTCTTCCTACCTTGGGATTGTTTCTCTATCCATAGCAGTCTCCTTTGTTTCAGGGGTTGGGGACATTTAAAGATATGGCCTTGGCTTTCCCTGAGGAGGAATGGAGGCATGTGACCCCAGCCCAGATAGACTGCTTTGGGGAATATGTGGAACCCCGAGACTGTGGGGTCTCAGCTCCAGGTAAGACTTTCCATTCCAAAGGTAAGAAACTGAGGAATTTTAAAAGCTACAGGTCAGGGTTCTTATCCTTGCCCTGGATTTTAGAACCTGGTACTACTGACAGAAGATGAGTAAATGGGTCCAAGGAAAGAGAGTGGACCCAGGTTTAAGGAGCTGGCCACGTGTTTTCCTGTCAGGACAGGAGCAGTCAAGGGGACAAGAAATCACAAGGTAGTTATTCTGGTTGTGATGAGAGTGGCTGGTCATTAGACTCCTGGAGCACCTGCTGTGTGACTGAACCCAGGCTCGAGAGCAAAAGAACAGCAAAAGATGATCCTCTGATCTTGTTTACTTGGCAGAGATGTATTGAGTGCCCCCCTGGGTGTTGGCCCCACCTTTGCAGCTTTGTTTTGGGGCTGGACTAAGGGCATGGAGCCTTTGGAGCACGAGATGTGTGTACAGAGGATGGCAGGAGCACGGACAGAAGGGTGTTAGAAGCCAGAGAGGTCCATGTGGGCCCGTGTTACAGAGCGAGCAGAGTATCACTCTACTTCTTTAGCGCATGTAAACCCATCCTGGCTCCATCACTTACTGAGTGTGACCTGGGGCACCACAGGTGACCTTCTCAGGCCTCTGGTTTTCAGTTGCAAAATGGGAACGTTTATAGAAATCTCACGGTGTTGTCAGGATTAATATTTGGTGAATATAGTAGTGTCAGATATTTTTATTAGTAGTACAAATATTTTTAAGAGTCAGCATTTATTTATTGGCTCAGAAATGTTTATTTGGCATTTTATGTGGTCAGCATTCTGCCTTAAAAGGTGCTTGCCTCTGTGATCTTACCAGTTCAGGTGAAGAGCTCAGGTGTATATAATGTCATTATGGCGTAGCGTAAGGGGCACTAGAGGAGGGACTTAACGAGACTTGGTCCAGGACAGGGTTGTCACGCCATGGTAGTGATGTGAGTGGCCAAAGGCTACCAACATACGTTACAAAGAGGTGTAAGACTTCTGTAACAGTAGAGGATGTGGAAACCCCCGGACATAACTGTGCAGTGCAGGAGCTAGTGCAGTCGCCCAGATGGTGGTACTAGTATTTCAGCACCTTGATCCCCCTTGGGATGAGATTCTACCAGTGATGCTGCCATGTGCTGGAAGTATTCTGTTCTCCTCCTTTTCCCAGAGGGTTTTTATGTGTTCTTGGCCATTCTGATTGTTCTAGAGAGTCTGACTGTATGCTCGTCCTCTTCCCATTGTTTCAAACAACCGAACCACTTCCTTAAGTGTTTATGGGGAGTCTGGGTGGGCCAAGGTCCATTTCCCACCCATACTATCTACCAGCTGTCTCCACCATCAGATCGTCCTGGGATTTAGTCCCATTTACCTATGGCTCCTGCATTGACAGCTGTGTAGGATTGGGCCTGAGAAATCAGAATTCCATGCTAGGTAATAACTGGCACATACTCGCATCGCCTCAGTGTCCAGGTAAGGCTCGTGCTTTGCATTTAGTTTCAGTTTTATTATTCATAACACCTCAAAACTGGAAACTACTCAAATGAACACCAGCCAATGAAATAAAGAGATTTCAATACATTCTTGACAGTGTAAAAGCATATACTACCAACAGCAAAAAAAAAAAAAAAAAAAGAATAATGTAATTATAGCTATGCTCCACCATGTGGGTGAATCCTAAAAGCATAATAATGAGCAGAAGCAGCTAGAAACAATGTGTGGATCTAATGTATAAAGTTCAAGACCAGGCAAAAGCACTTTATGGTGATCAAAGTCCGGATAGCATGTTTGTCTGGTGGGCAGAATATAGTCACTGGAGGGTATGGGAGAGGGCTTTCTGGATGCTGGTAATGTTTCTTGAGTTGGATGCTGTTTACATGGTTATATTCATTATGAAAATTTGAACTCTACAGTTATGTTTTGTGCAGTTGTATTTCCTGGAAAGTTTATGAAAGAATCTATCTGAGGTGAGACTGCTGTCCTTCATCTTTGTTTAGGTCCGGAGGCATGTGAGATTTTTCTCTCTGTGTTTTAACAGCCTCACCTGAAAGGACCCTTCCCATTCCTAAGTTCTGCTTGTTGTCTCTCTCTCTTTCTTTCTTTTTTTTTTTTTTTTTTAAAGATTTTATTGATCTATTCATCTGACAGAGATCACAAGTAGGCAGAGAGGCAGACAGAGAGAGAGGAGGAAGCAGGCTCCCCACTGAGTAGAGAGCCCGATGCGGGGCTCGAGCCCAGGACCCTGAGATCATGACCTGAGCTGAAGGCAGAGGCTTGAACCCACTGAGCCCCCCAGGTGCCCCTCTTTCTCTTTTTAAAAATTTTACTTTTAGTAATCTCTACACCTGGTGTGGGACTCGAATTTATAACACTGAGATTAAGAGTCGAATGCTCCATGGACTGAGGCAGCCAGGCGCCCATTGTCTTTTTTTTTTTTTTTGCTGTTTTGGCTCCTTTGCTCCCTAGAGCCTTCCTTTTTTTTTTTTTTTTTCACCTTCCTCATCTTCTGTAAATATTTGTTCTGTTTAAATTTAGAGAGAGTTGGAGAGAGATCAGAGGAAGGACACTGAGAAGGGTTGAGGCATTTCAGTAGCATTCACAGGCATTTCAGTCTGGTAGAAGTCAGTGACAGAGTGGGTTCATTCATTCATCCAGCAGCCGGTAAGCTTGTGCGAGGCTCCTAGGAGACCTTGATTAGTAAGATCTGGTTAGGCAGAGGGAGCAGTTTGAGCAGGGACTACTTGCTGAGCAAGCATAGGGAGGATATGTAGAACTCCAAGTAGTTCATCCCTGGAATAGGTTTATAATTTCTAGGGAAGGCAGGACACCTTGATGAATGTAAAATAGCATTTTCAGTAAGATTGTGTATAAATAAGTGTAGGATGGGGCGCCTGGATGGCTCAGTGGCTTGGGGCCTCTGCCTTCGGCTCAGGTCATGATCTTGGGGTCCTGGGATTGAGCACTGCATCTGGCTCTCTGCTCAGTGGCGAGCCTGCTTCCTCCTCTCTCCCTCTCTGCCTGCCTCTCTGCCTGCTTGTGATCTCTGTCTGTCAAATAAATAAATAAAATCTTTAAAAATAAATAAGCGTAGGATAAGCAAAATGCTTGATCAGTTTATATTTTATATATATTGATACAGTATATATTGATCGGTATATATTAGCTGAAGAGAGCAAGCAGGGCATGTTTCTTCAAGGAAATCACTGAATTAGATTTAGAAGGAAATGAAAGTCTGAGTTAGTAGAAAAGTGAGTGGGTGTTAAAGTTTGGCAGAGTATTCTGTAAAAAGGTACAGAGGTAGTCTTGTCTTGGGTTGCTATAGTAGAATATTATAGACTGTGTGGCTTAAACAACAGACACTTATTTCTCAGCGTTCTGGAAGTTCGAGATCAAGGTTCCTATAGATTAAGTGTCTGGAGAGTGCCTTCTTCCTCGCTTGCAGCCAGCTGCCACCTCACAGTCTTCAGGGGGCGGACAATTGAGGGATCCATCTTGTGACTCTGTCTCTTCACAAGGGCACTAATCCCATTGTGAGGAATCATGCTTACATAACCTCTGTGTAAAGCACTCTGATTTCTCTTCCCTTTCTTTTATGGACACTAATCCCATGGAGGGCTCTACCCTCATGACTGTACCTTATTTCTTCTCAAACACCCCGTCTCCCGATAGCATCCCATTGGGGTACAGGGCTTCAACCTATGAATTTGGGGGGTTAGGGACACAAACACTCAGAAACAGATGGAGAAAAATAGAGCAAAGTCTGGTTTTAGAGTCAATGAAAGGAAACTGTATTGAGGTTTTCAGTCAGAGGGAAAAAGAAGGAATTGTGAGGGGGAAACCCTTAGGAGCCAGATTCTAACGTATAAATGTACTTTCATAGTTCCTGTAGAATCAGCCTGTATCTCCTTTGTCCTGTAGGCATTGGGAGCAAGGAGAAGGAGGCTAAAACCCAGCAGTCAGACCTCAAGGGGGCGCTTGCTCGGGTGACACCAGAGAGGTTTGGGGATGCCACTCTTCAGAGCCCTGAGCTTGGAAGAACTTGTGAGCAGGAGCCCAGTAGTTCTCTGGGAAACATGCCGGGGCCGCTGCCTCCTCAGCATGGCGTCATACCCCTGCCGGATGACCTCAAGACCCACAGCTCCTTCTGGAAGCCTTTTCAGTGCCCTGAGTGTGGAAAAGGCTTCAGTCGGAGCTCAAATCTTGTCAGACACCAGCGAACTCATGAAGAAGAGAAATCCTATGGGTGTGTCGAATGTGGAAAGGGGTTCACCTTGAGAGAGTACCTCATGAAGCACCAGAGAACACACCTGGGAAAGAGACCTTATGTGTGCAGCGAGTGCTGGAAAACCTTCAGCCAGAGGCACCACCTCGAGGTCCACCAGAGGAGTCACACGGGGGAGAAGCCCTACAAGTGTGGTGACTGCTGGAAAAGCTTCACCCGGAGACAGCATCTGCAGGTGCATCGGAGAACTCACACGGGGGAAAAGCCCTACACCTGTGAGTGCGGCAAGAGCTTCAGCAGGAATGCAAACCTGGCTGTGCACCGGAGAGCCCACACAGGCGAGAAGCCGTACGGGTGCCAGGTGTGTGGGAAGCGGTTCAGTAAAGGGGAACGGTTGGTCAGACACCAGAGGATTCACACCGGGGAGAAGCCCTACCACTGTCCTGCCTGCGGGAGGAGCTTCAACCAGAGATCCATCCTTAATCGGCACCAGAAGACTCAGCATCGCCAGGAGACCCTGGCGCAGTAAGTGTCCCATGCTGAAATGCACCTTTTTTTGCCAGTAGAAGGTCCTGGAAAGTGCAGAATCTTTCAGGACCGCAACTGGAGGAAGACCTCATTGGAAGATGCATTTGTCCTTATTCACTGAAGGGCTTTGAGGTGGGGGCTGAAGAGTGATGGGGTGCAGAAAGGTACTTTGACCCATTTTCTTTCCATTTGTTGTTAAACAACCAGGGAAAGGCCTGATTTATTTTGAGTTTCCAGAGAGCACAGCTCCTCATGTCTCTAATCCAAGTGATGTGAACAGTTTCTCACCGTCTTTTGGAGAAAGGATATCCTGAATTTCAGAGCCTCTGTTGGTTCATATCTGCCTCTTGAGCAAGTCTGGTAGTAAAGGCAAAATTTTGTCCCTTGTTGACAACTTAAGCCTCTTTTTTATGAGGGCTGTTTCTACCTGCAAGATCATTAGCTCAGACTCTTCCTTCTTTTCCATTTAACAAATATTTATTGAACAGCTACTATGTGCCTGGTGCTGGGAACACAGTGGTGAACAAGACACATGAAACCTGAGCCTCCTGGAGCTTGTGATTTAGCGGTGGAAACATACAGAAACATTAATAACTCCAGGCATTCTAAGTTATGTTTGTGCTAAGTGCTGTGTGGGAAGATAGTCTTCTGGTGCTTGGTCGTTCTGCCCTGCTGCTCCGGTGCTGGATCTTTCCCTCCCCTGTTGGGATCTCTCAGGCAGCTTTGTTTATTTTACTTTATTTGTGGCCCCCTTTGTCTCTGTACCATTGTACTCTCATCTGTAAAGTTTCCCCATTATTCCTTGTACTGTAACAACAGTTCACATCCATTAGGAAGTTAATATTTTGTTATTGATCACTGAATAAACAAAGTATTTTAAAAAACATTCAGTTCTGTATAAAGATACAATTAAATGAATCTGAACAATGAACTTGTATTAATTAATACCCTCCATTTAATGTCACTGTAGCATGTAAGATGATTTTTTTTCTATTCTTACTTCATTCTACACATTTATTGAGGCCCAACAGGAACTTGGCTAGGTGTTTCCTGTATATCAGTGAATAAAATAGGGGGAAAAGATCCTTGACCTTGAGCTTATGTTTTAGTGAATATATTTGCTCTTTAGAACCACCTAAGGTGGAACCCACTGATACTCCTGTAAACACTGTGGACCTGGGATCTGCACCTTTGTCCTTGGTCCTATCACTGTCTTGCCTTGAAATGCGTTCGCCACCTACCTCTTGTTACTAAATAGTCTTGGTGCATCTAGATCCTTGTCATCTGAGAGGCTCTTGGTCACCAGCTGGGGATGACGAGGTGGTAGTGATCTGTTTTGCATGAGTGCCAATTCAGGAAAAATAAAAGATGTTTGTGGGCACTTAAAATTACATAATAATGAGGAGATACAGTATTTGTAACTGTTTATGCTTTCTTATTTTGCCATCACTAAAGGGTTTCATTTCTGTATAAAATTCCGGAATATTCTGCTTAAAATTCTGTGTAATGAGCATGGACCACACTACAGTCTTGTAATGCTGTGCCATCGAATGCTGGCTGTTGAATGAGTGAGTCTGAGTACTATAATTACAAGGTATGATTTGTCTTGTGGTGCCTTTTATTTTTATCTATC